>NC_132907.1:65972787-66572787 GCF_047675955.1 Chlorocebus sabaeus | reverse complement strand
GAAGGCATCATAAATGGGATTAGTATCCTTATAAAAGAGGCCCAAGAGAGCTTTCTTGCCACTTCTACCATGTGACGTTAAAATGAGAAGACAGCCATCTAAAAGGAAGTGGCCCTCACCAGACACTGAATCTGCTGGCACCCTAATCCTGGACTTCCACACTCCAGAATAGTGAGAAATAGATTCCTGTTGTTTATAAGCCACCTAATCCATGACATTTTATTATATAGTCTGAAAATACTGATAAAGGCTGATTACCAACTTAATATCATATTTCTGCTACCCTTCTTGCCAGTCTTTACTTGCCTTTCAAAAATAGGAGTTCCTCCTGATCAGTACTATTTACAGTTATTATCTATGTCAGGCTAGGGCTGAAATAGAGACAACAATACACGTTATGGGAAAATAATCACATTATCCCTTTATCCAAAGCTTTGGATACTTTTAGCATGGTGGCCAAACTGGCTGAAACAAATGATAATCCTATCGGTATTTTAGCTATATCCTCTTTTGAAGATGAAGTATTATCTGACAAAGCCATTAGTTTAAAATACATGACGATCATTTTATTGTTTCTTCTATTTCTTATGTTTTATATTTGATGAACTTCAATTATGCCAAAACTTTTATGGAAAACCTGTATTGCTTACGTATAAAGTGCTCTGAAAAAAATAATTGAACTCTTATAAACAAGATATATATGAATAAACATAACTATAAACTTTATAATTTTATCACTATAGAAGACTATTTTTTAATTTTGCATTTTCATATTTTCCCATTTAATGTAGCAACATGATAGCCTCATAAAAGACCATAAAATATATATTAGTCATTTTGAAATAAATTGTTATTTCTCCGAATTCCTACTCTTACTCCAGAGCCATTTTCAAAGGAGCATTTTTTTTGAACATTTCATGATAACAATTGCATTTAACTTTGTTTATCATGTTCAGAATACTATAAGAGAGACTTAACGTTGTGATCGTGGGTTCAGCTTTTTGCAATATTGATCAACAAAATATGTAAATTAAACTAAAGATAGAGCATTCAGATTGTACTTAGCTGTTAGAATTAAGTACTCTGAGCCTCCTGTACTTACCTGTTAGAATTAAGTACTCTAAGCCTCCTGTACTTAGCTGTTAGAATTAAGTACTCTGAGCCTCCTGTACTTAGCTGTTAGAATTAAGTACTCTGAGCCTCCTGATTGAAGACATAGGGCAGCTCAAGAAAGAGTGCACAGGACCTAGATAACAAGCACAGTGAAAAGATGTGTGGTAAATCAGTGATATATCTTATATAAGTTGAAATTGTTTCTGTCTTCTTTAGTTCATCTTTTGCAGTCAAATGTTCACCATGTTGCTGAGGGGTCAAGAAGCTGTACTTGAAATGTTATAATAACTCCCTTATCTGCTGTTTATACATTCAGGTTAGATGTCTTTTGGATATTTTTGTGAATTCAGAACATGGGATCAACTGATAGCATCAGGGATCATGTAGTGAATGGATGACAGTGAGGGTATTGAGGCAAAGACTCCCCCACCCTACAAGTAAATTTTTAAAAGGTATTTTGGATTAAAAGATGGCCACGCACATTGGTGCACACCTACAATCCTAGTACTTTAGGAGGCCAAGGTAGGAGGATCACTTGAGGCCAGGAGTTCAAGAGCAGCCTGGGCAACATAGCAAGATGCCAATGCCAGAAAAATTAAAAATAATTAGCCACGCATGGTAGCACATCCTGACGTCCTAGCTACCTGGCAGGCTGAGTCAAGAGAAAAGCTTGAATCCAGGAATTCAAGGCTGCAGTAAGCTATGATCATGCCACTTGCAATAATCAGCATTCTCCAGAGGAACAGCACTAATAGGATAGATGTATATGTGAAAGAGAGTTTATTAGGAGTATTGACTCACACAATCAGAAGACGAAGTCTCACAATAGGCCATCTGCAAGCTGAGGAGCAAGGAAATCAGTATGAGTCCCAAGACCTCAAAAGTAGGGAAGCCAATAGTGCAGCTTTCAGTCTGTGGCTGAAGGCCTGACAGCCCCTGGAAAACCACTGGTGTAGGTCCAAGAATCCAAAAGCTAAAGAATTTGGAGTCCAATGTTCAAGGGCAGGAAGCATCCAGCATGTGAGAAAGATGAAGGCTGGAAAACTCAGTCAGCCCAGTCCTTCCATGTTCTTCTTCCTACTTTTATTCTAGCCACACTGGCAGCTGATTACTTTGTGCTCACCCAGATTCAGGGTCCATCTGCCTCTCCCAGTCCACTGACTCAAATGTTAATCTCCTTTGGCGACACCCTCACAGACACACCCAGGAACAATACTTTACACCCTTCAATCCAATCAAGTTGGCACTTAATATTAACCATCACACCACTACACTCAACCTGGGTGACAGAGCAAGACCCAATCTCTTAAAAAAATAAAAATGTGATAAGTATGTATCCACTGGCAATGTTTATGTTGGGATGGTTGCCACCTCATTCAAATTTTGAACAAGTGAAAGTTTTGTGGCATGTGACAGATTGTATCAACGGTATTTAGATGAGTAATATGATCCTTATTTAAATGTCTAAACTAGTAGAAAAAGAAAGCCAAAGTGAAACAGAAATGACACATGGTCCTATTACATTTCTGTTATACGAAGCATTGGCCAAGTGAAGCCAGGGATGATGGAAGCTCTAATCACATTACCTTAGGATCAGTCTTGGAAACAAAATCTGGCTCACATTACCATCCTAATGTTTCTGTAAAGACTTGGAAAACATCATAATCATAGTGTTTACCCCATGAGGCATTTAGTAACAAAAATTACAGCTCTGTAGGCTGAGTAGAGGAGTAAAAACTGTACTGATATTGAGGACTATAGTGTAAAATAATTAAAATATTTCTAGAGAAATAGCAGAAGACACTTGAAAAATCTACTTTTAGTCAAATCTATCATTTCTATTTTTACAGAAAAATATATTTTATATTCAAATTTACTCTTATGAATCATTAGATGTAATGATTGTGGATCTATTAACTTTATTTTTATTATTCTATTATCAATTGCCTATTATGGTAAGTACTAGCTGATCAGTAACTAGGTGTGATATCCATCATTTATTAATGCATGAATTATGCTTAACAAATTAGCACAAACAGTGCTTAGAATAACACATGTTTAACATGTTTATTATCTTCCAGATTAAGGAATCTGGCCATTGCTTAACTGGGTTTTCTAAGGTCTCTTGCAAGGCTGTGATCAAGATGTCAGCTATGGACAGAGTCTCATCCAAATGCTCAAGTGGGGAAGGATTGACTTCCAATCTCATGTGGATGTTAACAAATTCAGTCCTCAAGGAATATAGGACTCAATCCCTCAGTACTTGTTTGTTGTCAATGGAGGCTGCCTTCAGTTTCTTGCCCTGTGCACCTTTCCAACACATGAAGCTTTATCAAAGTCTATCAATAGAAAAAGCAATAGAGATAGTCTACTAGCAAGACAGTAGTCACAATTACCTACAACTTCATCACATTAGAGATACTCCCTTACTTTTACCGTATTCTCTTGTTTGTAATTACATCATTAGGGCCTTACTTTTAATCATGATCATAGCTCACTACCGGGGAAGAGATCAAAAAAGATGTGAAGAAAATGAGAATAATTAGAGGGAATCTTAGAAGCTGCCATTCTGAGTGATAACTGAAATGTGCTAGCTTTACCTCTCTTTGAGTGAGTAAAAACCACATTAAACAAGTCAATATATGAAAGATAATTTGTACTCTTTTCTTTACCATCAAAGAACATGTTTGCTAACCTGGTTTGGAATGCTGTAAACATCATCTGCATTGGATTTGTTATATAATAGTCACTATAGACATTTATCGAACCTTGTCTTCTTTACTGAAAACAGAGTGAATGTTTGAGATAGGGGTATTTTCAGACTGATGTTTCTTATGTGGCTTTTATTTGGAGGAGAGGGAGAAGAGAGCACACAAGTCACAGTGGTAGATATAATTTTTTAATTACTTCACATTGGATATGTAGGTGAGAAAACATTTTGAAAATGTCTCAAAAAAGAACAAGGTAAGAAAATAAAGCAATCCTCAGCCTCTGTGTAATTGTAAAAAAGGATGACTGAATGGAGTAGAATTTTCTGCAGGTTCTTAAAAACAGGGATCAATATAAATGAAACAAATGAAGTTGTGTTAAGGAAACTAAGGGTGTAGATGTTGTCATTATTTAAAATGTTGATATTTGTTTTATTGTGAATTTTTAAATTAATATATTAATATTGCTGAATTTATTGTCTTTCTATCCTTACATTTTGCATTACTGGAAGCCTAATCTTGGCCCCAGATCACTTTCTTTACTAAGTCAGAAAAGGAATAAAAATCCCTATGTATAAGTCAAGTTAAAAAAACAAAACAAAACAAAACAAAACCACCAAATGTGGTCAGTTTATCCCAATAAAGATAAATTTAAAATATTGATGTAGAGGAAGAATTAAAATAAATTCTGCTGAAATATGGCGACAAACTCACCTTGGATATAAATATGATGGAGAAAAAAATCAGTGTCTCAAAAACTAGGATTATTTACCAAGAGCCTCAGCAAAAGATGACCGGCTGTCTACCACTCTCAGACTTGAGTGGCAACAATTATTCTGTGGGCTGTTGAATACAGATTCTCAACACAGTTATACTCATTATGACCATGAAGGGACACGTTCAGAACTGACAGTGAGATTGGGAAGTTACACAGATGCTGTGATTGAAAGTGGCCAGTAACAGTGAAACTACAACTAGAACATGAGAAGTCAACAGTAACACTGCTCATGATACCTGAGCCCCAAATCATAATTGGAATAGGTTCGTGTGATATAGCAATTGGAAATACTGCTGTCATTGCTTGAATGTAAATTAATCAGAAGACATTCTTTAAGAGCTAATTAGATATGTGAAACTGGAACCACTGAGACTTTCTCAGACATTTTGTGTGGTGACTATTAAGCTATATGTATTCCCAGAAAGCACCAGAGAAGTTCAATCTTTAGTAAAGAAAGGATAAAACAAAACAACAACAACAACAACAACAACAGCAACAAAAACACAGGGTGTTTTATAGCAATTGACTAAATCTGTAAAGGTCCAAGTTGGCCAGAGGATATCATGAAAACAGAAGATTGAGTCAACTAGTGTTCAGGTAAAATTAACAGAACCAGACATTGATTCTAAATCAAAGAGCTTTCCCAGGCCAGAACATACAAGTAAATTATGGTTGATTTAACTAATGCCTTATCTTTCATCCCCAAAACAGAAAGGAGTTTAGTTCAATTGCTTTATGTGGAAAGATGTGAAACATAAATATAGGAGAATTCATAGAAGAGATTTGCTACATTGATTAAGAGTGAACTGGCTCATTATACTGATGATACTGTGATTGAGGAAAAATAAGAAGTAGCAATAAGAGCAGTGCTATCACTGGGGAAAGCATGTGTTTGGCATGTTTGAGTCTCTTGCTGCCTTCTTGGGTCAGGTTCTCAGTTGCCTTCTGCCTCCACCTCAGTTCAGTCACTGTTACCACATCCAGCCCCTGGAGGGGGCCTGGGTACAAGCACAGGAAAGTCAGCATTAGGCATGTGGTGTCCCACACACTAAGTCATGGTATGGGGAGCTGAGGGTCTGTGAATGTGTGCACTGAACACTTGGGTATCCCTGTGCCCAAAGGAGTATGACATTAAATAGCAAATATAGAACATCATGATGGATCAAGTGACAGTGGTAAAAATAGGTAAAATGTTTTCCTGTTTTTTTAAAGAGGCCCCAAATGTTCCTTGTAACTGTGCTCCACCATCTATTCAGCCACCCTTAAATACGAGGTTTGCTAAGAATAGTTATTCACATAACATACAGGGGTTGATTGTTATATCCTTCAAACGGTTAATTCAGAGACCAGTAACCACCATGAAATTTTAGGAAATCACTAAATTATGCCACTAGACATATCCCCACAAGCATTGAAAAACAAATCATTGTTTGAAGAGTCCCATAAGTAAAGTGGCGCACAAAATGTAATAGGCTTATTTGTGTCCTGAAGGGCACACACTCTGTTTGAAAGGTACATCTTACCCTTGCTTAAAGTGACCAGAAAAAATGATCTAAATAGAGACTTGAGAAGCATAAGGACTGACAAAAGCCTGCTAACAGCACAGGGAAATGGGTCCATATATGGTATATTGGTTAATATTGAGTGTCAACTTGATTGGATTGAAGGATGCACAATATTGTTGCTGGGTGTGCCTGCGAGGGTGTTCCCAAAGGACATTAACATTCGAGTGAGTGGACTGGGAGAGGCAGACCGACCCTGAATCTGGGTGGGCACCTTCTAATCAGCCAGCTCAGATACCATAAAAGCAGGCAGAGAAACATGGAAGGACTAGACTGGCTTAGTCTTTCAGCCTACATCTTTCTCCCATGCAGGATGTTTTCTGCTTTCAAATATCATACTCTGGATTTTTCAGCTTTGGGACTCTTGGACCTTCGACCAAAGACTGAAGGCTGCACTGTTGGCTTTCCTACTTTTGAAGTTTTGGGACTCGGACTGGGTTCCTTGCTTCTCGGCTTGCAGAGGGCCTATGGTAGGATCTTACTTTGTGATCTTGTGAGTCAACACTCTTTAACCAATTCCCCTTTATATGTACATCTATCCTATTAGTTCTGTCCCTCTAGAGAACCCTGAATAATACATATGGTATATTTGATATTAGAAGTATCTGCTATACTGTATGCCAGATCTTCTTTGCTCCTTTGAATGCACCAAAAGTAAATGTGAATGAATCTCAATAAAAAACAGTGAAAGGGCTATGATGAGAATGAGGATACTTAATCTGGTGGTGATAATGTTTTGTCGCCATACTAGATTTCCGAAAGGGCTGATTGTGAGAAGCCTTATGACAAACACAAACTGATATGTTTTTAGTAGTAGAATAGGCATGATTTTTATGACTTCACTCAATTGCATTAAAATGGAAAATGTGTTGCTGTGTGTGGGAGGGAAGTTAGGGGTGTAGATACTCTGTAATCAGTAAATCTCTCTGCTATGTGCATTATGTAGACAATTTCTCTACAGTTGACTAGTGATTTTCTTCACAATGTTAGGCTTATGGGTTTGTTCCTGTTTGTAGAACTGCACAGTGTCAACTAACTCAGTAGAAGATAATAATTTTTATCAATAATACCTTTATATTTTGGGGACTAATAGTGCCTATATTAAGCAATATGTACTTTACCTTTTATTCTTTATATAATAATATGTACCCTAAGGATATTCTGTGTTTATTAAGTGGTTTTCAGAATAATGATGTAATTAATGGAATCTTTCTTTTAAATAATACTTTTGGAAAAAATATTTTATGTTTATGTAAATTAGTATGAATTTAGAATGTTTTAAGTGTTTAGTTCCTAAAGCAGAATGTATGTGATGCATGAAATGTACATTTTTAAGGGTAAATACATATTGTAAGTTGTCATGTAAATTATTAGCAGTGGGATACCATAGAAGGAATCGTGAACCATGATTCACGAAGTTGTACTATAGTGATATTCTGTCATTCATTCTTGTCTGTCCTTGTGACTATCACCTAAGCTCTCTGAACCTCAGTTTTCACAGTTATAAAACAAAAGTGATGGACTGGGTTGACGTCAATGTCTTTTAAAAACATTCTATGCCAACCGTAAGCAGCCTAAATAAACGCTTGATATATTGATTGTAATAATACCGGGTTTTTTTTTAACCTCTTACAATTAAGTACATTTTATTTATTTATTTATCTTTCACATTATTTTATACATCCATTGCTATGACAATTTAGAGACATGAAAACTATAAATTATAAGCAAATTCATAGAAAGAAAATTATTAAAACAGACTAAAAATGATATAGCATATATTACTAGACCTATAAAATTGATTAAAAATCATCATGCAAAGAACATTCCAGATCCAGATGATGTCACTTATGTATTCTACTAATTTTTTATAATTTCAACTTTTATAACAGATTCACTTTTTTAAATCAGGGAGTATATGTGTAGATTCGTTAGCTGAGCATATTGCATGATGCTGAGATTTGGAGTATGAATAATCTCATTACCCAGGTACTGAGCATAGTACCTAATAGTTTTTCAACCCTTGCTCTTTCCACTCTCTCCCCCAAGTAGTTCCCAGGGTCTATTGTTGCCATCTTTATGTCCATGAGTATCCATTGTTTAGCTCTCACTTATAGGTGAGAACATGTGTTATTTGGTTTTCTGATTCTGCATTAGTTTGCTTAGAATAATGGCCTCTAACTGCATCTGTTGTTGGTGTATAAGATATGCTACTGATTTTTGTATATTAATTTTGTATCCTGAAACTTTACTGATGTTGTTTATTAGTTCCAAGAGTCTTTTGATGGAGTCTTTAAGGTTTTCTAGGTATAGAATCACATCATCAATGATAGAAATAGTTTGATTTCTTCTTTTCTTATTTGGATGCCTTCTATTTCTTTCTTTTGATGATTTATCTGGCTAGCACTTCCAGTACTATGTTGGATATCAGTGATGAGAGTGGGCATCCTTGACTTTTTCCAGAGTTCAAGAGGAATGCTTCCATTTTTCATCCATTTGGTATAATGCTAGATGTAGGCCTGTCATAGATAATTCTTATTATGTTGAGGTATGTTCCTTTGATGTGTAGTTTGTTGATGCTTTTTATCATTAAGGGATGCTGGATTTTATTGAAAGCTTTTTTCATGTTTGTTGACATGATCGCATGGTTTTATTTTCTAATTCTGTTTATGTGGTGAACCTTATTGAGTTGTGTATGTTGAACCAGCATTGCCACCCAGCAATAAGACCTACTTGATTGTGGCATATTAACTTGTTGATATACTGCTTCACTGAGTGTGCTAGTATTTGTGTTAAGAATTTTTGTGGAATACACAGGAATATTGGCCTGTCATCTTTTATTTGTTTTCATTGGGTCTGCCAGGTATTTCTATTAGGCTGATGCTGGCTTCATAGAATGAGTTAGGGAAGAATCCTTCTCCTTTGATTTTTGGGAATAGTTTCAATAGGACTGGTACCAGCTCTTATTTGTACATCTAGAAAAAGTAACTGTTAGTCCACCTTGTCTGGGGCTTTTTTCATTGGTATTTTTTTTTTCTTTACTGACTCAAGTTCGGAACTCAATATTAGTCTGTTCAGGGTTTCAATTTCTTTTGATTCAAATTTGGGAGATTGTGTGTTTCCAAAAATGTATCCATATTATCTAGATTTTCTAGTTTGTGGGCATATAGGTGTTCATAATATTCTCTGAGGATCTTTTTTTTTTTTTATTTATAAGTTATCAGTTGTAATGTCACCATTGTTATTTCTGATAGTGCTTATTTAGATCTTCTTTTTTTGTCTTTGTTCATCTAGCTAGCAGTCTTTTGGTCTTGTTTAAGCTTCCAAGGAATCAACATTTGCTTTCATTGATTCTTGGTATGGATATTTGAGTCTTGGTTTCATTCAGTTTTACTTTCATTTTAGTTATTCCATTTCTTCTGCTAGCTTTTGGGATACTTTGTTCTTGTTTTCCCAGTCCTTCTAGGTGTGATGTTAGATCATTAATTTGAGATATTTCTAACTTTTTGAGGTAACTGCTTAGCACTATAAACTTTCCTTTTAACACTGATTTTGGTGCATCTCAGAGATTGGGGTATGTTGTGTGTCTATTTTCATTTATTTCAATTTCTTTTTTTTTTTTTTGAGACGGCGTCTCGCTCTGTCCCCCAGGCTAGAGTGCAGTGGCGCCATCTTGGCTCACTGCAAGCTCCGCCTCCCGGGTTCACGCCATTCTCCTGACTCAGCCTCCCGAGTAGCTGGGACTACAGGTGCCCGCCACTGTGCCCGGTTAATTTTTTTTTGTATTTTTAGTAGAGACGAGTTTTCACCGTGGTCTCCATCTCCTGACCTTGTGATCGGCCCGCCTCGGCCTCCCAAAGTGCTGGGATTACAGGCGTGAGCCACCGCACCCGGCCTATTTCAATTTCTTTTTACTTCTGTCTTAATTTTATTGTTTACCCAACAGTCATTCAGGAACAAGTTGTTTAATTTCCATGTAATTGTGTCATTTTGAGAGACATTCTTGGTATTATTTTTATTTTTTATTCCACTGTTGTCCAAGAGTATAGTTGGTGTGGTTTTAATTTAATTTGATTTAATTAATTATTTACTTATTATTATATTTTAAGTTCTGGGATACATGTGAGGAATGTGCAGGTTTGTTACATAGGTATACACATGCCATGGTGGTTTGCTGCACCCATCAACCTGTCATCTACCTTAGGTATTTCTCCTAATGCTATCCTCCTGTAGCCCCCCACCCCACAACAGGTCCTGGTGTGTGATGTTCCCCTCCCTGAGTCCACGTGTTCTCATTGTTCAACTCCCACTTATGAGTGAGAACACATGGTGTTCGGTTTTCTGTTCCTGTGTTAGTTTGCTCAGTATGATGGTTCCAGCTTCATCCACATCCCTGCAAAGAACATGTACTAATCATTTTTTATGGCTGCATAGTATTCCATGGTGTATATGTGCCACATTTTCTTTATCCAGATGGGCATTTGGGTTGGTTCCAAGTCCTTGCTATTATGAAGAGTGCTGCAATAAACATATATGTGCATGTGAGTTTATAGTATAATAATTTATAACCCTTTGGGTATATATCCAGTAATGGGATTTCTGGGTCAAATTGTATTTCTAATTCTAGATCCTTGAAGAATTGCCACACTATATTCCACAATGGTTGAACTAATTTATACTTGCACAAACAGTGTAAAAGTGTTCCTATTTCCCCACATCCACTCCAACATCTGTCATTTCCTGACTTTCTAATGATCACCATTCTAACTGGCATGAGATGGTATCACATTATGGTTTTGATTTGCATTTCTCTAATAAACATTGATGATGAACTTTTTTTCATATGTTTGTTGGCTGCATAAATGTGTTCTTTTGAGAAGTGTCTGTTCATATCCTTTGCCCACTTTTTGATGAGGTTGTTTGTTTTCTTTCTCGTAAATTTGTTTAAGTTCTTTATAGATTCTGGATATTAGCCCTTTGTCAGATGGACAGATTGCAAACATTTCCTCCCATTCTGTAAGTTGCCTGTTCACTCTGATGATAGTTTATTTTGTTGTGTAGAAGATTTTTAGTTTAATTAGATCCAATTTGTCAATTTTGACTTTTGTTGCAAATGCTTTTGTTGTTTTAGTCATGAATTATTTGCCCACGATTATGTCCTGAATGGTTTTGTCTAGGTTTTCTTCTAGGGTTTTTATGATTTTAGGTCTGACTTTTAAGTCTTTAATCCATCTTGAGTTAATTTTCTTAGAAGGTGTAAGGAAGGGGTTCAGTTTCAGTTTTCTGCACATGGCTAGCCAGTTTTCCCAACACCATTTATTAAATAGGGAATCCTTTCCCCATTGCTTCTATTTCTTATGTTTGTCAAAGATCAGATGATTGTAGATGTGTAGGTTTTTTTGTGAGGTCTCAGTTCTGTTCCATGGGTCTATATATCTGTTTGGTACCAATACCATGTTGTTTTGGTTACTGTAGCCTTGTAGTATAGTTTGAAGTCAGGTAGTATGATGGCTCCAGCTTTGTTCTTTTTGCTTAGGATTGTCTAGGCTATACAGGCTCTTTTTTGGTTCCATATAAAATTTAAACTAGTTTTTTTTTTTTTTTTTTTTTTTTAATTCTGTGAAGAAAATCAATGGTAGCTTGATGGAGATAGCATTGAATCTATAAATTACTTTGGGCAGTTTGGCCATTTTCGTAATATTGTTTCTTCCTTCCTATCCTTGACCATGGAATGTTTTTCCATTTGTTTATGTCTTCTCTTATTTCCTTGGGCAGTGGCTTGTAGTTCTCCTTGAATAGGTCCTTCACATCTCTTGTAATTTGCATTCCTAGGTATTTTATTATCTTTGCAGCAATTGTGAATGGGAGTTCACTCATGATTTGGCTCTCTGTCTATTTTTGGTGTATAGAAATACTTGTGATTTTTGCACATTGATTTTGTATCCTGAGAATTTGTTGAAGTTGCTTATCAGGTTAAGGAGATTTGGGGCTGAGATGATGGGGTTTTCTAAATATACAATCCCGTCATCTGCAAACAGACACAATTTGACTTCCTCTCTTACTATCTGAATACCCTTTATTTCTTTCTCTTGCCTTGCCCTGGCTAGAACTTCCAATACCATGTTGAATGAATAGGAGAAGTGAAGAGGGCATCCTTGTCTTGTGCCAGTTTTCAAAGGGAATGCTTCCAGCTTTTGCCCATTCAGTATGATATTGGCTGTGGGTTTGTCATAAATAACTCTTACTATTTTGAGACATGTTCCATCCATACCTAGCTAGATTATTGAAAGTTTTTAGCATGAAGTGGTGTTGAATTTTATCGAAGGCCTTTTCTGCATCTATTGAGATAATCATGTGGTTTTCGTCATTGATTCTGTTTATGTGATGGATTACTCTATTGATTTGCATATATTGAACCACCCTTGCATCCCAGGGATGAAGCCAACTTGATCATGATGGATAAGCTTTTTGATGTGCTGCTGGATCCTTTACAGACAAGCAAATGTTGAGAGATATTGTCACAACCACTGCCTGCCTTACAAGAGCTCCTGAAGGAAGCACTAAATATGGAAAGGAAAAACCAGTACCAGTCACTGCAAAAAAACATAACAAATTGTAAAGACCATAGACACTATGAAGAAACTGCATCAACTAACAGACAAAATAACCAGCTAGCACCATAATGACAGGATCAAATTGACACAGAACAATATTAACCTTCAATGTAAATGGGCTAAATGCTCCAATTAAAAGACACAGACTGGCAAATTGGATAAAGAGTCAAGACCCCTCAGTGTGCTGTATTCAGGAGACCCCTGTCACATGCAAAGACACACATAAGCTCAGAATAAAGGGATGAAGGACTACTTACCAAGCAAATGAAAAGCAAAAAAATTGCAGGGGTTGCAATCCTTGTCTCTGATAAAACAGATTTTAAACCAGCAAAGATCAAAAAAGGCAAAGAAGGGCATTATACAATGATAAAGGGATCAATGCAACAAGAAGAGTTAACTATCCTAAACATATATGCAGCCAATACAGGAGAACCTAGATTCATAAAGCAAGTTCTTAGAGACCTATAAAGAGATTTAGACTCCCACAAAATAATAGTGGGAGACCTTATCACCCCCCACTGTTAATATTAGACAGATTGAGACAAAAAATTTACAAGGATATTCAGGACTTGAACTCAGCTCTGCATCAAGTGAACCTAATAGATATCTACACAACTCTCCACCCCAAATCAACAGAATATACATTCTTTTCAGCACCACATCATGCTTATTTTAAAATTGACCACATAATTTGAAGTAAAACACTCCTTAGCAAATGCAAAAGAATGGAAATCATAACAAGCAGTTTCTCAGACCACAGTGCAATCAAATTAGAACTCAGGATTAAGAAAATCACTCAAGACTGCACAACTACATGGAAACTGCACAATCTGCTCCCGAATGACTACTGGATAAATAAAAATTGAGGCAGAAATACATAAGTTACATGAAACCAATGAGAAAAAAGACACAATGTATCAGAATCTCTGGGACACAGCTAAAACAGTGTTTAGAGGGAAATTTATAGCACTAAATGTCCACAGGAGAAAGCAGGAAAGATCTAAAATCGACACCCTAATATCACAATGAAAAGAACTGGAGAAGCAAGAGAAAACAAATTCAAAAGCTAGCAGAAGACAAGAAATAACTAAGATCAGAGCAGAACTGAACCAGATAGAGACATGAAAAACCCTTCAAAAAAAAAATCAATGAATCCAGGAGCAAAAATAGACTGCTAGCCAGACTAATAAAGAAGAAAAGAGAGAAGGATCAAATAGGCACAATAATAAATGAAAAAGGGGAGATCACCACTGATCCCACAGAAATAGTAATTACCATCGAATAATACTATAAACATATCTATGCAAACAAACTAGAAAATTAGAAGAAGTAGATAAATCCCTGGACACATACACCCTCCCAAGACTAAGCCAGGAAGAAGTTGAATCCCTGAATAGACCAATAACAAGTTCTGAAATTGAGGCAGTAATTAAAACCCTACCAACCAAAAAAAGCCCAGGACCAGATGGACTCACAGCTGAATTCTACGAGAGGTACAAACAGGAGCTGGTACCATCCCGTCAGAAACTATTCTAAACAACAGAAAAGAGGGACTGCTCCCTAACTCATTTCATGAGGCCAGCATCATCCTGATACCAAAACCTGGCAAAGATATGACAAAAAAATAAAATTTCAGGTCAATATTCCTGATGAACACCAATGTGAAAACCCTCAATAAAATACTGGCAAACTGTGACTTTAATTTTTTTATATTTATTGAGATCTTTTATGGCCAAGCATGTGGAATATGTTCCCTATGCAGATAAGAAGAATGTACGTTCTATGGTTAATGGGTGGATCGTTCCTTAGACATCATTCCTTGCCCACATGTCAAATTTAAGTGCATAGTTTCTTTGTTAGTTTTCTTACTTTTTAAAAAGAATGGAAACAAATTTCCTTAAGACTTCAAGTACACACCTACATAAACATTAAAATCACTAACGGTGTTTTACAATAAGCCTGCACTACCATTTAAGCTGGATAATTTAAACTCAAATAAATGTTTATGTACAAAGACAGATTTGCCAGTTTTTATTTCTTTTAGAAATTTACTTGTATACATTTTAAAATCTAATTTTTAGCCTTAGGAGGATAACATTACCTGTTTCACCATCTGTTAGGGACTATACTGTAAGTATAACTCTGATTATTGTTGGAAAGAACAGCATGCAATCATACCTGTGAATTTGTAATGTGTAAAAAACATTAAAGTATACTGATTCTTTGATTTTCTTTTCTCAGAAGTTATCACATAAAATGCTAGTTTTGCTGTTGGACACAAATTTCCACACCTAAATTCATTTTATTTTTATTTCTTTTTGGAAATGACCCCCAAAATAAAAAATATATATATACTAACAAATGAAGTGCCATTACATACCAATACAAAGCTAAGTGAACTATACTTATAAGACTTCTGTTGTGAATTTGGCATAGGTACATAGCCAAATAAAAAATTTAGCCTTTTGGGGCATAATAATTTTGTAGTTACTGTTCAATATCCATGGAAGCATAAGGAAAGCATGCTATTTAAACAAGGAGAAAGAGGTTTATATATTTACCCGCCAAATAATCTGTAAATAATGATTAGAGAGCCTGAGTACTGATATTTTTCATGTAAAAGAATATCGAGTTTTTCCATATTATTAAGCAATTCACTGGTGAAAGATACTCATTTTCTGGTGAAAGACCCTCTTCATAAGCACATCTTTCTAAATCAGTGTTTCTTGTTCAGATATATAAACCGGTAACTTGGCTCTTAGATTGCTTTCACTAAAAGTCTACATTTGTTCCAAGTGTTAATATAGTCTAGCCACCAGAGTGAACTTTTCTCTAATTTCTTTCCAGAAGTTTTATTCTGAACTTTCCAAAAATCTTAGGAACCATCAAATTCATTGACATTTGATTTGCCCTTTTCATAATAGTCTTTGAGTTTAAAAAGGGATCATCAACAAAACACAAAACCAGTGACTGATTTCACTACACCTTCGTTTTTCGTTTTGGTGCTTATGCTAGGGTTCTGATTTTGTACTTTCTAAACTAAAATGATCATAACATGATGCTATTTTTTTCTATTCATATTTTGTTGACAGTTATAGTTAAACATCTGCTTCTTGGTTGGCAAAGTGCCATTAGTTGCTAAGTTTCTCTCCTCTAAAATGACACTATTTTCTTTGCTTGATTCTTTTGTACAGCAATAGTCTTTTGGTTACTCATTCTGTCCATCAATATATAGAACTAATTTTAGGTGCCAAGTAAAAGTAACTTATACATTGGGAGAAAACTGAAAGATTTTTATGAGGTTTGAGGTACTGGGTGGCTATGTGGTAATATTAGCATATAACTAGTTATTTTTGACATGTTTATTGACATTGTATTTTATTCTTAATATCCGAATCAGTCATGTGAAACAATATGTAAGCTGTGAATTTTTATCAAAGCCCAGCACCAGAGTGCAATAAGCCTTCAAGGAGGGAGCTGAAACAAACATACCAACTTCATTCACCTCCCTCCCTTCCTTGTCCTGTTGGTATTCCACTTTGGCCATCAGTCACCAGGGAAGAAAAAAAAGGGAGTCTTTTGATTTAGTCAAGATTTGTCAGCCTTGGAAACAAAAGTGAAGGTAGATTAGTGGAAGTTACCTAATCCTGTTTTGCACCATAACATCTACCATTGTTCTCTCTTCAGTTAAAAAACTATGTAAAAGAGGACATAAAAAGGCCTATGGGCTACCAAATTATTCTGGTATCATGGTAATATAGTCATATATCCACATGCAAATTTAAATGTTACCTACCACTGTACTCTTAATATAGCAGACAGATATAGGTCAGTGCAATTAATATCATAGCCGCTTCTACTGTCCTCGATTCTGCAATTGCTTATTAGCTTAAATTGGCAATTATTGTTGCTTCCTTCAACTGATATTATTTTCATATTCCCTTTATGTTCTACTAGCATTTTACCTAACATGACTTTTTAGCTTGCAGAGTGACTCATACCTTTATCTGTGCAGGAGTTTAGTCCCTGATGATTTGGTCTTTATTGCCACAGTTATCCATTGGTCAGGATTATTGAGCAAGAAAAGTAGGCACCCCAATTAAGTCTCAAGGTTTCAAATGATATTCTCTGTTTCTGTAATGTCCAGCAGCAATCTACTTTACCACTGGTAATTAGAATTCCCTGGTCAGTGTCACTCATCATTTCTGCTCACTCAACCGGCAATAGGAGGCCAAATATACACAGTCCAGTCTCAATTTGAGATTTAATGAAGCTGTTACTATGTTTCCTATTGGAAGCATTTCTTTGGCCACTGGTGACTCTCAATCAAGTGAGCCCCAAATCATGGCACAAAAAGAAATGTCTCCAAGGGGCTATTTTGCTCATGGTGATCAAAATATTGCTAGTTGCATTCATTGTTGTCATCCTGTGACAAAATCGGTACCATAAGCTGGCTTCTGGTTTAAAGTGATTACTGAAGTCATTTTCTGAGATAACTGGCCAAGTTTTCAGGGTGTTATTTCCCAGTTGATGTGGTAATTGACTCTTCAGTCAGGCATTTCACTGCTCTATCACACCAGCTGACCCTAGGATTAATTATTTCTTTAGGCATGAATCCATGACTATAGTGCAAAATTGGTTGTCTAGAAAGAAGAGATAATTTGTGGAATAAAGCTGGTGCAGGTGAAATATTATGCAGGTCTGTGAATGTTGGTGCTGGCCACAGCAGTATAGCCAAATAATGCACACCTATTCCCTCAATATGTCTACTCCAATGTTGAGAAAGCATTGGCTGTCCATGGTGAAAGGTGTTTAGTGTAATTATTCTGCTCCTGAGAGCTGTCTGATTGCCATTTACCCCACCACATCCATGGAATGGTGCCACATCTGGAGTTATGTGTCAACCTCAGCAGCAGCAGGCATTCAGCTGTGATGACAATAGGATCAGAGTGGGTGAGTGAACATTCATATTGCTGAGCCGAGCTTTGATCTTGATCATTGCCATCATGAGTACTTGGCACAGAGACCCTTTGAACAGAAGAAAGGGGCTAACTGGCATTTACAAGATGGGTCCTCACATCCTCCTTGTTATTTAGATCTCCTTCCACAGAGATATAAATATTCATGTGGACATCAAAGAAAAAAAAATATCTTCATACTTTGTCCCCAACTTTTCAATTTTGTCACTCCAGATCTGTAAACCACAAGCCAAACTATTGGTCTTTACACAGGAATGACTGAATATAAATAACACATCATGCAGCATAATCAGGAAATCAGGCCATGTGGATTTGTCTTTTCTTTCTATAACCATAGATAATACTCCATGGGGGCATACAATATTTTTTTAAGGTGAGGTGAAAAAGCAGCAGTGTTATGGACTGAATCGTGTCCTCTACAACTCATAGGTTGAAACTCTAATCCCCAAAGCCTCAGAAAGTGACTGTATTTAAATTCAGCCTTTAAAGAGGAAATTAAGTTAAAATGAAGTCATTAGAGTAGAATCCAGTCTGACTGGTGCCTTTATGAGAAAAGGAACTTAGGAAACACAAAGAGATACCAGGGATGCACAGGCACGGGCACAGGACCATGTGAGGACACAGGGACAATGTGGCTATCTGCAAGCCAAGGAAAGAAACATCAGAAAATTTGTGGATATGTTGATCTCAGACTTCCCGGTCTTCAGTTCTATAGCAAAATAAATGTACCGGATACAAGGCACTAGTCTGTGGTGTTTTCTTAGGCAGCACTAGAAAGCTAATCTGAGTAGAAAAAGGTATCAGGGAAATCTGAAGCAGTACATGTCATCTGAACCTATGTGTACTGGTCATCCATTTAATATGTTCATTTTAAAATTGAATCTTTCAGTTCACATTGTATTTTATGGATCAAGGAAACAATTAACCTCCAGCTCAAGATAGATTGCTCAGGTCAAATATTATCTTGGTGCAACTATAGTTATGGTTAGGTTATTAAGCTCAATTAAAATGCAGGTTCAAACCAAACTCTTTTTCAAATACAGTAGCTGGCTCCTGTCTTTCACAATAAATCTTATTTTGTTATTTGGATTCTGTTTTTTAATGTGTGGGTGTTTTCCATGTTGTGCATACCTGTAGTTTATTTATATTGCTATAAAACACACCTTTATGTTAGTAAATTGTCATTTCTTTAATAATAAGTAGACATATAGGTGATTTGCAATTTTAGGGTAATGGTAATCATGTTATTAAGTACATACTTCTACATATTTTCTGTTTCACTTGTGCATGCATTCACATTGGATACAGAAATGGTTTGGCTCTGTGTCTGCCCCAAAATCTCATCTTGTAGCTCCCATAATTCCCAGGTGCTGTGGGAAGAACCTGGTGGGAGATAATCAAATCATGAGGGTAGTGTTTCCCAGGCTGTTCTCATGATAGTGAATGGTCCTTATGAGATCTGATGGTTTTAAAAACAGGAGTGTCTCTGCTTTCCTTTTGCCTGCTGCCATACACATAAGATGTGACTTGCTCCTTTTGCCTTCCACCATGATTGTGAGGCCTCCCAAGCTATGTGGAACTGCAAGTCTAATAAACCTGTTTCTTTTGTAAGTTTCCCAGTCTCAGGTATGTCTTTATCATCAGCGTGAAAACAGAATAATTCAGTGAATTGGTACCAGTAGAGTGTGACATTTCTGAAAAGATACCCAAAAATCTGGAAGCAACTTTGGAACTGGATAATAGGCAAAGTTTGGAGCAGTTTAGAGGGCTCAGAAGAAAACAGGAAAATATGGGATAGTTTGAAACATCCTAGAGACTTGTTGAATGGCTTTGACAAAAATGCTGATATCAACATAAACAATAAGGTCCAGGCTGAGGTGGTCTTAAAAGGAGATGAGGAACTTGTTGGGAACTGGTGTAAATGTGACTCTTGCTATGTTTTAGCAAAGAGACTGACAGCATTTTGCCCCTGCCCTAGAGATTTGTGGAGCTTTGAACTTGAGAGAGATGATTTAGAGTACCTAGTGGAAAAAAAATTCTAAGCAGCAAAGCATTCAAGAGGTGACTTGGGTGCTGTTAAGGACATTCTGTTTTAAAAGGGAAACAGCATAAAAGTTGAGAAAATTTGCAGCCTGCCTATGCAGTAGAAAAGAAAAACCCCTTTTATGAGGAGAAATTCAAGCCAACTGCAGGAATTTGCATAAGTATCAAGGAGCCTAATGTTAATCCCCAAGATCTTGAGGAAAATGTCTCCAGGCTATGTCAGAGACCTTCACAGCAGCCCCTCCAATCACAGGCCTGAAGTCCCAGAAGAAAAAGTGGTTTTGTGGGCCAGGCCTAGGGTCCCTGTGCTGTGCGTAGCCAAGGGACTTGGAGCCCTGCATCCTGGCTGCTCCAGTGGTGTCTGAAAGGGGCCAACATAGAGCTCATGCTATGGCTTTAATACAGAAGTTATTAAGAAATTATTTTCAGACAGTTAGAAAAGGTAAAAGAGTTCTCAGTGGAATTTCCCTCTAATAAAAAGCAGTCTCAAACCATTTCTTCTCTAACAGAAAGCAGTGGGAAGAGTAAGCCATAGATATGCAAACTAGAAGCTTATATATGTAAATGCCGGCATCTATACCCGGAAACCAGGTACATTCAATACTGTAGTTCTTGCTCTCTTTACCTTGTCACCACATGTACAGGTATCATGGCAGCTGCCAGGTAAAATCATGTGTGCAGGCATCATGGTGACTGCCAGAAAGAGGTCACATTTGCATAATAAAGGCTAGGGTGGGAGGACCAGTCATTTCATGGGGTATGTAAATGGCACATCTGGTCAAACCAATCCCCGGGACCCTATGTAAATCAACCACCACCTCAAGCCACTGTACAAAATTGATTGCCTCCCACTGCAAACTGGAAATCCTCTCTTGGGCAACCCACTTTCTCAACATGAGGAGGCATTTTCTGTCTCTCTTCTTCTTTGTCTATTAAATTTACTACTCTTAAACTCACTCCTTGTGTGTGTCCATATCCTGAATTCTTTCTCAACCAACACAAAGAACCAGAGTATATATATCCCAGACAACAGCCATTTCACTTGGGTGCTTATCAGGGATTGGGATCAGAACAGAAGATAGAAACATCAGACTGTTGCGTATAGAGCAAACCTCAAATCTGTCCTTTAATCTCAAGACTCTCTTCAAATCAGTTTACCTTTCATGGAGTTCCTAGCCATCATGCGAGGCTGGGAGAAGTCCTGGGGCAACTGGGGACTTCTGGGCAGGGCTCACCCTGGCGTTATTCAAAGGCTTCTGGACTGAACCCAGCCTCTGACAGCCCATTGGGGGTTGGTAATTGGTCTCCAGCTATCATGTTGCAAAATGTTTCTTTATTTTGTATCTGCAGTTGCTATGTCTCTGTGTGTACAATGTGCAGGAAATTTTACAGTTCAGGGAAACAGTTCTGTTAGGAAAGATCAGGAAATGCTATAATGAGTGTCGCGCTCTCCAACCATTTCCCTGGTGAGCTCTTGGCATTTCTAACCCAACAGCGCCACCTAGTGGACATAGAAATCCTCTTCATGTGGGGCATTGTGGGTCCTTGACGGTAACACTGCAGCTTCCCAATTCCCCTCTTTTTGCCCTGCTAGAAAAGCCCCGTCTATGAACAGGAAAGCTCTGCCTTCAACAATTAGGAGTAAAATGTCCTCTGCAGTCAAATTTTAGTGCGAAAACTGTCCCAAAAGCAGGAAAAATCACCATTGGGTCTCTACGTTCATTTAAGGTACCTATTCTGTCTCCAATTAGAACAGTACTTAATTAGGAAGGGGATTATAAGTTCAGAAGTTAACCAGAACCATTTTTTAAGGGTAAATGTTTTACCTGGGCCATAATAGCAGACAATTTAGCACGTTGCCTCCATTAAAGAAGCGTCGCCTAAAGAGGACAGTTTTTTTGGAGATCCATTTTTTGGGGAACCAGGCAGATCACACAGGCAAATATACCAAGGCTGGGCGGGTAAAACGTGGTTAATCTTATCACTTAGTTCAGCGGGCTCCATGACTTAGAGGACCATGCCTACAACCATGGGTGGCACATTTAACATGGTGGCGGGACCCAGGAACCAAAAAGAAAGAGGGGACGCTCCCACTCTCTTCCCCTCCATCCTGGGTCATGGTGAAAGAACGGGAGACTAAAAGGATGCTTTTATTCTTACTTATTTTTCTGATGGGTAACAGACGATTTTCAGCTTGTACCCCTCTGGAGTGCACTCTGAAACACTGGAACTTTTTTAACCTTAGGACTTTGAAGATAAAAGAAAGCAACTTTTTTTTTTTTTTTTTTTTTTTTTTTTTTGCTTAAGGACATGGTATTTTTACTAAATCTTTGCGAGCGTTGTAAAATCAACCCAGCTTTTTTAACAGGCATATCAGGCAGGGCTATAGAGAATGATTCCCGAGAATTAGAAAAGCAATTTCCAGGGGAAATATTTAAGAATTCCTCTTATTTGGGGCCACCTAAAGTTCCCTTCTCATTACAGGGCTTTAGGCAAATAAAGGAAGATTTGGGTAAATTTTCTGGCAAACCCAATAGGCATATAGAAGCTTTCCAGAATTTAACTCAGGTGTTTCACCTCACATAGAAGGATATTATGCTGCTGCTAAACCAAACCCTAACAGTATCTGAAAAGCAGGTAACTCTACAGGCAGCAGATTATTTCAGAGATAAGCAATATCACCTATAATACATCAAAAGGGAATAAAGGAGAAATAGCAGAAACACCATTCCCAATAGGAAGGGAAGTAGTTTCTCTTGACAAGCCTGACTGGGATCCCAATAGCTCTGCAGATGAATAGAAGAGGAAGCACTTTTTAATACACATTCTAAAGGACCTATGAATAACTAAAGTCAGACCTTGTAATTCCTCTAAACTGTCTATAATAGACAAAAAGCCAGAAAAGAATCCTGCAGCCTTTAGGGAAAGACTGAGAGTGGCACTAATAGAGCACTCCTGCTTATCCCCTGATAAGGGACAGGTCATTCTAAAGGATATGTTTATTACACAGGTAGCTCCTGATATTAGAAGGAAACTACAGAAGCAAGTTGTAGGACCGTATAGTACTTTACAGAACCTCCTGAAGGTGGAAACTTCAGTCTTTTATAATGGGGACCAGGAGGAGGCACAAAAGAAAGAGAGAAAGCTCAGGAGAAGGACAAAGTCTCTAGTAGCTGCTTTAAAGGCTTGCAAAGTCCAGGATCCCTGAAGTGTATCCACTGGTCACTATCAGTGTGAAAAGCCAGGGCATTTTAGAAAGAGTGACAAAACAGCAAGAGGAAGCCACCTTGACCCTGTCCAGCCTGTGGTGGAGACCACTGGAGATTAAACTGCACCCAGATGTGGAGGTTACCGGGGTCAGAACCTAAGCTATATAAAGAAGGTTATAAAGAAAGATATTTTATATAGGAAAGGATAAGAAAGGATCTTGTATGTTAAATTCTTGTCCTAAAAAGAAATGACTGGTTGTTTAAAGGGCAGATGTTTTGGACAGGTCAGAAAGTTTAAGTATGTTGCAAGAGGGCTGAGGAAGTCATAAAATAACAATTAAAGGAAAGAAATTCCCAAGATTAACACTAAAGTTATTTTAGCCACTAAATAATATTTTTCTCAATCATATCACAAGTTACGAAAATGGCCTAAACCTAAAATTAGTGCCTACTGCCAAATCAAAGAGTATGTTATGTTTATATTGAAAATTCTGGTAATGTGCAGCGCCATCTAGTGGAGACAAACCGGTATTACAATCCATTGGTGTAACTAACAGGTATCAAACTCTACTGTCATAGTTGGGGTCTACAGGACCTCTACTAACCGTGGTAATCTTAATACCCATATTCTAATCATATATTTTAAACGTTTTTATAAAATTTATCTCTTTTCACCTAGAAGCAATCAAACTCCAAATGGTGCTGCGAACAGAGCCACACATAAACATGCCATTTTTCCGAGAACCCTTAGATCAATCTCAGGAGAAGCCCCAACTGCTGTCCCCCCAACAAGACGCCCCTTTTCAGCAGGAAGTAGCTAGAAAGAATTGTTGTCCAACACCCTCTGACAGCAGTTAGTGTTATGTCTCCTGAGGGGGTAAATAATACAGGAGTTATTAAGAAATTATTTGTAGGCAGCTAGAAAGGGTAAAAGAGTTCTTGGTGGAATTTCCCTTTAATAAAAAGAAGCCCCAAATCATTTCATCGCTAACAGAAAGCAGCCTGAAGAGTCAGGCATAGATATGCAAACTAGAAGCTTTTATATGTAAATGCTGGCAGCTGTACCTGGAAACCAGGTAAATTCAATATGCTGCTTCCTGCTCTCTTTACCTTGTCACCACCTGTGTGCCAGTATCATGAAAGTAAAACCACGTGTGTAATAATTATGGAAACCAACAGCTAGAGGCCACATTTGCAAAATAAAAGATTAGGGTGGAGGGCCAGTCTTTTTGTGGGCTATATAAATGGCACACCTGGTCAAACAAATCCTCTGTACCCTATGTATATCATAGGGTCTCCTCAAGCCTCTGTACAAAATCAATGGTATCCCATCACAAACTAGAGACCCTCTCTTGAGCTACCCACTTCCTCAGCATGAGGAAGCTTTTCTTTTTCTCTCTTTTTCTTTATCTATTAAACTTTCCACTCCTAAAAGCACTCCTTGTGCGTATCCATGTCCTGAATTCTTTCTTGACCAAGACAAAGAACCAGGTTATATACTCCAGACAATGGAGCCATTTCAGCTTCAGAGGGTGGAAGCCCCAAGCCTTGGGAGCTTCCATGTGACATTGAGCTTGTGAGTGCACAGAAGTCAAGAATTGAGGTTTAGAAACCTCTGCCTAGATTTCAGAAGATGTGTGAAAATGCCTGGATGCCCAGGCAGAAGTTTGCTGTAGGGGTGGGGTTCTTGTGGACCCCACTGCTAGGGCAGTGGAGAAGGGAAATGTGAGGTGGATCCCCCACACAGAGTCCCTGCTGGGGCACTGCCTAGTGGAGCTGGGAGAAGAGGGCCACTGTCCTGCAGACCCCAGTATGGTATATCCACTGACAGCTTGCACCATGCACCTGGAAAAGCTGCAGACACTCAATGCCAGCCCATGGAGGCAGCAGGGAGAGAGGGTGTACTCTGAAAAGCCACAGATGCAGAGCTGTCCAAGACTATGGGTACCTACCTTTTGCATCAGCATGACCTGGATGTGAGCCATGAAGTCACAGGAGATCATTTTGGAGCTTTACAATTTGACTGCCCAACGGAATTTTGGACTTGCATGGGACCTGTAGCCCCATTGTTTTCTCCAATTTCTACCATTTGAAATGGCTGTATTTACTCAATGCCTGTATCTAGGAAGTAACAAACTTGCATTGTATCTAGGAAGTAACAAAATTGTATCTAGGAAGTAACTAGATCTTACCTAGGAAGTAACAATTGTATCTAGGAAGTAACAAACTTGTCTTTATTTTACAGGCTCATAGGTGGAAGGGATTTGTCTTGGATCAGATTTTGGTCTGTGGACTTTTGAGTTAATGCTGAAGTGAGTTAAGACTTTGGGGGACTGTTGAGAGTGCATGCTTGGTTTTGAAATGTGAAGATATGAGATTTGGGAGGGGCCAGGGATGGAATGATATGGTATGGTTCTGTGTCCTCAACCAAGTTTCATCTTGTACTTCCCATAATTTCCACATATTGTGAGAGGGATCTGGTGGGAGATGACTGAATCATGGAAGTGGATCTTTGCCATGCTGTTCTCATGATAGTGAATGGGTCTCACAAGATATGATGGTTTTAAAAATTGAATTTTTCTGCACAAGCTCTTCTTTTGCCTGCTGCCATCCATGTAAGATGTGACTTGCTCCTCCTTGCCTTCTGCCATGATTGTGAGACCTCCTCAGCCATGTGGTACTGTAAGTCCAATAAATCTCTCTATTTTGTACATTTTCCAATCTCAGATATGTCTTTATCAGCAATGGGAAAATAAAATAACATAGATACATACCCTACATGTGGAATTGCTGGGTCACAGAGAGAAAGCATTTTCACTGTCATAAATATGGCCAAACAATTTCCCCAAAATATATACAATAATATAAAATCCTGCTAGCAGGCTGAGGGTTATTAAAGGTTTTTATTGTCCTACCTTCCTTCCAGTACTTCAATTTTCAATGAATTAATTTTAGACATTCTGTAGGTTATTGATTTCTCCTTGTAGCTTTAATTTGCATTTACTTAATAAGTGAAATTAAACACCTTTTCATATGATCACTTGGCCATTAGATAGTCTCTTTTGTGACATGCCTATTAACTTATTTTGCCAATCTTATTACTTTTGTGCTAACTTTTTAATGTTTATTAGTTATGTGGGTCACAAACATCTTCTTCCCTCTGCAATTTCTCTATTTTGTTTCATAATTTAAATACATCTGCATAAGCACAATGTTGAGAAATATTGATGTAAATAACAGAAAAGCCATGTTTGTGTAAAGTGATTTGTCACCGATTTAGAGCTCACAGTGGTGAAGGGAAATAGGAGAGAAGGCTCAAGTGTCACCCCAATATTTACAATTATTTAAAATGCAAATATATCCAAATATATCCTGAAGAAAAAGAAAGAAGGAATAGAGACAAAGGGAGAGGGAGGCAGAAAGAAAGAAAGAAAGAAAGAGAGAAAGAAAGAAAGAAAGAAAGAAAGAAAGAAAGAAAGAAAGAAAGAAAGAAAGAAAGAAAGAAAGAAAGAGAAAGAAAGAAAGAAAGAAAGAAAGAAAGAAAGAAAGAAAGAAAGAAAGAAAGAAAGAAAGAAAGAAAGAAAGAAAGAAAGAGAGAAAGAGAGAGAGAAAGAAGGAAGGAGAGGGAGGGAGGAAGGAAGAAAGAAGGAAGATAATTAGAGAAAGCAGGAGAGAGCAGAGGAAAGAAACAGAGAAAAATGGAAAGGAAGATAGAGGAAAATGAAAAGGGGAAAGAGGAAAAAGGGAAAAGAATGGAGAGGAGTAGAAGAAAAGGAAAGGACACAGATATATTTCCTTCATAACTCAGTAAATGGTTCTAAAGTTATCCCAGTTACTCAAGCCCAAATCCTAAGAGGTCAGCAGTGTTTCTTCTCTTTCCTTTATCTTTCACATGTAGGCATGTGCAATTGTTCTGCTTTCATATACAATCCATAAGTAATATCTCTACTTTCAAAACATCAGAAAAAAGAGGCCAATGTGGCTGAGTACAGTAAGAACAAAATGGTGTTATAAAGATTAACAGACATTGGTTTTGTCTGGTTTTGTTGACTCTCCTGTTTCATGGCACGAATTTAGAATGTATTCTAATAGAAAAGAGTTGTTCTTATAGACAGGAAACTTAGCTAAAACGTTGCCTTCTTTGAATAGCTTCCTTAAAACTACAATGCAACATACCCATCTCTCAAAATCAACCCAGCTGTCACTTTCTCTCATATCACTGTGTTTTTGTCTGCATGGCACTCATAACTACATGAGTAGTTTGACTCTGTGTACATTTTTCTGTTACCTATGAAACTCCATGAGAACAGAGATTTGTATTTCTTTTACACCTGCATTTCTAACACAAAGAAAGTCACCGACATAAAGTGAGAACTCAACATATATGTAGAATTTGTATTTGTATAGTCTGATACAACTATATGTCTAGAATTTGGGGAAAGGAGGAAGTAGATTGATTATGGTGTTTATTTCTCTTAGTTTGCATCAATCACAAAAATTAAAATTTGAGAATTTTTTATTACTTTTTATCTCTACCAAACTATACATGTGTTTTAGCACCATGACTAGCAGGAAGAGAGAGGTACACAGAATAAATTTCTATAACTCAAGCTATTGTGAGATTAATGGAAACCATATAGGGTAATATCCAAGGTTGAAAACATAAGGTGCAATCTTATTTAACGTAAAAATGTTTTCACAGAAACTTATTGAGTAGCTGATTGTGTAAGGTTTTTAATCAAATAAAAATAGTCACATTACTAATGGCTGGACATAAAGCAGATGGTCATGTTCATAGCTACCATATTATCTCAGCAATCTGTAAACCACTGCTTTTATGAGAGTGAACTATTACTTTAATTTTGGTCAACATCTGTGATTTTTGCATTGAGAATAACCTGGCAATAAAAAGAACAATGGTGCATACCAGGGGTGCTGGATTGCTTTTTAAAATTTTTCTCACATGGCATATTTAAAATAAAGCAAGATGATTGCACTTTTATTAATGCGACAGACTGACAATGGGATTGGGATGTTCATGGCTTTCATCTTTGGTTATATTATTTCCACGTACCCAATTATCTTTTACTGTATATGGAATTGAAAGGTACTACTTGTATTTAGAAGGAGGGAAATGAGACACATTAACAGTGAATATAGCATTCATTTTGTGAATGTGAATACTTTCTCTTCCAGTCTTTGCATGTTTATAAAGTTATATGTTCCAAAAATAGGCATTCAAACGTCAGAGTAATAAGGTTGCAATTTCATGGAGAAAGAGACAGATGCAACTCCCAGAGAACTGGAATTGACCTCACAAAGTTATCTAATAATTAATCACAGTTGTTCTTTCTCATTTCCTAGAATAGGCTAGACCTGCTTATTAAATAATATTTCTCAGACATCTAGGTCACTGCTTCTCGTCAGCTTTGTCTGCTAACACCTGTTACCCATTTGTAAAGTTACTTCTTAATCTGAGTTTCTTTAAATTTCCATACAAACTTTTATTACAGCAGGCATATCAACTTATACCATAGTATTAAATATTTTAGCTGTTCATTTTTTCTGTTATACTGTAAGGTCTTTGATGGTAGGAATTAAGTTTATTCATGTTTAAGATAGTAGGTTTTAGTCTATTATAACAGGGATTTTGGAGCCATATGGTCTCAGATGCCCTTGAGTTGAGCTTTCAAGATAGGAGCAATATGCCATTGAGCAAACAATCTTCTTTATTTCTCCATTTCTCATTTGTAAAAGGTAACAGTAAGAGACTGGAATTTTGGGGATGTAATTAGGGTTAAATTAGTCAATATTCTATCTCTCCTTAGTTTTATACCAAGTTCTCCCTACAGTATCTGGTATTTAGTTAGAATTAATTAGCTATTTGTATCTTTATCACTGAAATCCCATGGCAAATTTCAACCTTATGAAATTCCACTGCTTGGCATAAATAGATGCTCAGTAATTATTTGTTCATTTAATAAAGGCATCAACAAATGAATAGTAAAAAAAAAATAGTATACCCTCTCTCTCAAGGAAAATTAGATTAAGCAAAATTAATTCACAGTTTAATTTTCTAAATTAAGAAAGGGACTAATATCAGTAAATCTTCTACATGGTTCACAAAATTCTACATGTAACATTTCATTTTGTCAGTAAAGGGATTGCTTAAGTAACTCAATTATATTTGGTGGGCAGCAGCCAAAATAATTTAAATTAAGGTTGTCTAAATGAAATCCATAATGCACTTTATATTTTGTGGAGTGTTCATTACTGGAATCTTCATCTTATACTGGTGGAAAACATTATGCAGTAATGAAGAGTCACTTTAACTGGTTGAAGGAATCACAACCAGTTCACACAGATGCTAGAAAAATCTAAAATTTTATTCTAAGAAGTAGTAATTAATCCAACACTCTTTTCCTTCTTGGTAGCTCCAATGCCCAGGTGCTCTTCTTGCAAAATTTAGGTCTGCACAGTACAGAAGATAAGTGAGGACCAGATAGGACAGAATTAGGGCCAAGTCAAAATCTAAAATCTTTGATTAACAGGCACAAAATCATCCATTTCTTTAGCAAATACTTATTGAGCTCCATTTATGTAGTAGGCACTCTTTAAGGTGTGGGCAAACAGTACACTATACATATATATGAGAGGCCAAGTGCACGAATAAGAGATGGGAATTCCTAGGGATACTTCACAGAAAAATAACATTTAAGCAGAGATATAAAGGAGATAAGATACAGCAAGGGGAAAGGATAACATCTGAGCATTAGAATAAGTTATTTGGGGATTAGTTGAGAAAGCACAAAAACCATGATGTGGCAGCGTGCCAGGGTGAAGGATAAAGAGCGAGGAGTCTCTGTTGGAGTGGAGAGAACGAATGAGAAGTATTAGAAAATGAGACTAGAGAGTGTAAGGCAAATCCTATAGGATTTTTTTTTTCTTTTTTTTCCCAAGACACTGCTAAGATGCTGACTTTCATTCTGAGTGAATTAATAATATGTTAAGCAGCTCTGAGCAGCAAAATAACTCACACTTTTGCACAATATTCTCACCTTCTCTGTTGAGAATGGACTGTAAGGGGGTGGGAGGGAGTGACATCAGAGGCAATAAGCAGTCTTAGAGGATTAGTGGGATTAGTGTGTGTATCAGAATGACACCAATGAGGATTGGGAGGAACCTGCCACACTGTAGAAGGCACCAATGGGACACTCATTGAGAAACTCCTTAGCAAATGCGAGAAGGGACCCAGAAGACTCACCAGTATATTTATATCTTTACTTATAAATAAGATAGGCATCAAATTTTGTTTTCTATTTATTATTTTTAGATTGATTATAAATATTAACATTTTACTATCGGATAAAAAAGAAAATGAAGCTTTATTCTTTCCTTACTTTTTCTGTATGGCAATATAAGCTGTGCTTATAAACGTGGATGCTGCTGAAAGACAGTCCTTGGCATTTATTGCATTGAGTCAGTGTTGATCATTGGTTCAATATCTCTATATCCTTTTTTGTTAAATAGGAAAATATCGTAGTTTATGGGAGTTTGTGATGATTCGATGAGATAATATTTGGAAAGTAGCATGTATGTATTAACTACTTGATAAATACAAACTAGCACTGTTATTTAAAATATTCAATTATTCAGTAATTATTGAATTATTTCAAGTAATCCTGACGAGAGTTGATGGAGTATGGCCCAAGTATTAGCAATGGAAGTGACAGTGGTAAAAATTTTGTATGTTTTGTTATATATATATACACATATATATACACACACACACACACACACACACACACACACAGACCATATGTATGAATTCTTTGGTTTTACTTTTGTTGTTTATATTTGTTGTTTTTACATCATATTTTTCTTTATATGTGGTTACTATCATTTTCTTTTTTTGTGCATTTTCTCTCTTGGTATTTGAATGATTTGTATGCAATAATGAAACAGCATTCATTAATTCTTTAATTTAGAGTGTTGTTAATAATTATAACTTTCTAAATCTACTCCTCTCTCCATGTTTGTTTTGATACATTCTGTGAAAAAGGTCAATATGCTTTTTAAAAACTGTTTATAAGTCTAATCGTTTTTCTTTTCTTTCATAAAGGATTCTTGCCTTCTGTTTTGTAACCATATATTTCATGATTAACTAATACTTTGTTTTTTTATATATAGTGTGTAATCAACTTTATAGATCACAGTTTATCTAGATTTTGAGTTAGTATTTTGATTTGAGTCTCTATTGCCTGAGGTTTTAAATTTTTTCTAAAGCCTTTTACATAAATATTAATTGATCCTTGAATATATATTATTCTACTACATTTACAAGTGAATGTCTATTTGAATAAGTATAGTATTCTTGAGTAAAACTATTTTACTTTTCTTATTTTTTCTTCTCATTTTTTGCATTTCATTCAGTCTCTAGTACATAAAATTGGTATTTGTTTTCATACCATTTTTCTCTTGGGTATCTCAATTGATAAATAATAAATTATATTATTTGTAGCTATCACATGTGTTATGTGAGATATTTAATTACTTTGAATTATAAACTAATTTATCTAAACAGTTTAAAATATACACGTGACTACAGTTTAAATGTGTCCCCTCCAAAATTCAAGTGTTGCCAATGTGATAGCATTAAGAGGTGGGACATTTAAGAATTGATTATGCCAGGAGGGTTTCTTGTTAATGAAACCAAAAGCTATATAAAAGATGCTGCACGCAGAGTTTGACTAGCTTGCTCTTCAGCTCTTTTGCCTGTGGGGACACAGTGTTCTGCTCTTTCAAAGGATACAACCTCACCAGACAATTGAAACTGTGGGGGTCTTAATTGTGAACTTCTCAGCCTTCAGAACTGTGAGAAATAAACATCTATTCTTTATAAATTACCCAGTCTCAGATATTTTGTTATAGCAGCACAAAATGGACTAAGATACATGTCATCTCAGAGGAGAAATAAAGGAGAAAATAGTTGAGCAGATGCAGTGGGGTCATATGTGTATATATTTGAATCATAAGGAGAGAAAAGAAGTTTAATTAAGCCGAAGTTACTTCCAATTGTAGAGGAAAGTATAACAAATATTAGAAGTGGCACAAATTCCTACGTATCCACCACACAATGCTTTACTGAAATAGGATAAGTTCATAGCATGGGCTGTTCCATGAAATACCTGTCAGGTTGCTTTTGTGAAAGCTGAAGTCGTTTAATGAATCTATTTACTGAGTTTATGTTTCCTATATAGATCTTTGTATATAGTTTCTACTGAGGAAGCAAGAGATTTACAAAATGCGTTAAGTAGAAATATAATGCCCTTTTGTGAGATTATCACAATAAAATCTAACTTCTCTTGAGAGAAGCTGGCCTCAAAGTACATAAATACAAATTAAAAAAAAAAAAAGGAAAGATATAAAGAAAACTTTTATGTAAATCTTTACAAACTTCCCCAGCAGAAGGCAGGACACTACTAAGAGTGCCATGTGCAGAATGTTTGTATGCAGCACACACACACACACACACACACACACACACAGAAAATCTGTGGTCTCAGCAGAGCAAAGTAATTCGCATTGGCTCTAGATAAAAGTATTCCTCACAGATGGGGATGATAACTTCAATGAAGCACCTTCACTGTTGGAAACTCTGACCTTCTAGTCACTGGCCAGATTGTTTACAGACACATAATGAAAAAAAAAATCCTCATAAACCAACAAAATCATTAGTGCTATAATGCCTTTTAATTTATAGATAATTTTGGGATCTATCTAGAGAAAAATAGATGAAATGAAGCTATAATATCAATCAATTATAAACAATATATTTTCAGCATGCTCATCATTCTTTACAGTTTTAAATGCAGTTATCTATTTCTTATTCTTCAATAGGTAAAATTATCCATCATTTGTTGTATTGTGACAATCTTTCACTTAATTTGCCATTTAACCTTAAATTTTGTCATAGTGTTTTTCACTCTCTAAAGATAGACTTTTTCTTTCTGCTGAGATTATGAGTCTTTTAGAAATATAAACATATACAATAGCTTATATTTTCAAAAATGTACCTGCTTTGTGATATAGGCAAATATTTATTTTCTCATGCTGAATAAGATAAAAGTTTAAAATACTGTGAGTTACAAAAACAGATCAATCCTAGCTAATATTCTAGGGGGAAAATATAATAACTTTGACATTTTAATTGAGTTCCTGAAAAAAGAATAGAATTGGAAAGTAGAAGATGTAGTTAGGGTATCTAAAGAGCAAGTTGCTGCAAAAGCAAGGTAAAAAGTGTTGCATGTCACACATTTGACTAGGTTTTACAAAGTGGTTAGGAAAATTGTGACACGTATGTTCAAGAAAGGAAAATACATGGAGTCCATGAAATCTAGAAGAATGAGAACAAGAGATAGTTCTCTTAAGGGCATGGCAGTGAGAATGAAAAGAGAAAATGAATGTTGCAAACATGAGAGTGAGATGATGAAGAGAGTGTGTGTATACACTGGGGAGTCAGAGGAGATGGTTATAGACTCACAGTCATTGTGAAAAACGATAAGGCAGCCAGAAAAGGAGGCCTGCTTGGAAAAAAAATAAGAAATTATACATTTTTAACCAATAAATATATTTATTTAAAAAAATCTAATATTTTGCTTATCTTTTACCAAAAACAAAGCCTCATACATGTGGTTGAGAGAAAGGTTTGCCTGGGGAGACAAGACATCTATTGATCAATCAATTGATCCGTCTGTTTATTTTACTATCTTGTTTGTGTATAGGTGTATGTGAAATGGGGATAATGCAGGGTAGAGAGAATAATGAGGTCTGTAAGGGGTAAGGTTTTATGTAATTCACAAGGGAGATCCACCTTGATAAAGTTAAATTTGAGCAGAGATCTAAAGGGAGTGAGGTAGCAATACATGATCATTGGGAGGAAAATACACTAAACGGAATGAGCAAACATTAAGGGCCTAGTGTGGGAATAAATATACTTGATGAATTCCATTAGCTGCAATGAAGCCATAGTGGCTGGGCCAAAATGAATGAAAGCAAGAGTGCTTTAAGAAATGAGGTTGGAGACTGGGCGCAGTGGCTCACGCCTGTAATCCTACCACTCTGGGAGGCCGAGGCGGGCGGATTGCCTGAGCTCAGGAGTTTGAGACCAGCCTGGGCAACATAGGAAACCCATCTCTACTAAAATACAGAAGAAATTAGACGGGCGTGGGGGCGTGTGCCTGTAATCCCAGCTACTCTGGAAACTGAGACAGGATAATTGCTTAAACCCGGGAAGCGGAGGTTGCAGCAAGCTGACATTGCGCCACTGCACTCCAACCTGGGCGACAGAGCAAGACTCCGTCTCCACAAAAAAAAAAAAAAAAAAAAAAAGAGGTTAGAGAGGAAATCTGTAAGCTGGTCTTCCAAAGCGTTGACAAATCTATGGGCATCACTCTGCATAAGACTGAAAGCCACGGCAAGGACTTAGCAGAACAGTAACATATTACTGATTTTTAGCAGGATTCCACTGCCTTGGTTTAGAGAATTGACTCTCAAGAGGTGAAGACTGGCAGCAGGGGAAAGGCCAGGAGATATTGCAATTGCCTAGGTGAAACATCACCGGCATCTTGGACCTGCATAATTGCCTGTGCAAGATAGTGAAAGAAACCAGAATCAGTACATAAATTCAGGGTGGAGGAGGGAAGACTTTCTGAGAGGAGCTATACAATTTGGAAGAATGATGTCGCAATTTCCTGATGTGAAAAAGATGGAAAGGAATAGGGTTGTACTGGAAAATCAACAGTTTTGTTTAAAACATATCAAATGTGAGATGACTATTAAACATATAAATGAAAGCCAAAAGCACACTTGTATATGAGTCTGAAATTCAGGAGAAATTTTAGGGATAACACAAATTACTGACTGTGACAAGAATAAGATGTATTAAAGCTGTGAAACTTAACTGGTTCATAATTATGTTTAGTTTTGAATGCCTATTTAAATTGTCTTTCACCATAACTCATCTCTCCTGTTTTCTTGTTCCTTTCTGACCACAGTAGCTCTTCCTATTTATTAAGTAATTTCTATTGTATCACAAAACTTTCCCCAACTCATAATATATAAACAAATATATAATCATATATATTAGAAAATTGTTCTCCCTTGTTTTAAGGGGATTTCATTATGTAAATTTTACACACTTTATAACAAGCTTTTTCAACCCATGGGCCTCCAGCTGTATGTGGCCCAGGACAGTTTGAATATGGCCCAGCACAAATTCGTAAGCTTTCTTAAAACATTGTGGGATTTTTGTGTGTGGGATTTTTTTTTTTCAACCTCATCAGCTATCATTAGTGTTAGTGTACTTTACATGTGGCCCAGGACACTTCTTCTTTTTATGATGTGGTCCAGGGAACCCAAATAGATAACACAATTGACAACTTCCTATTTGCTCCAACTATACAATGTTTTCATAATATTCCATGGTATGCATTAACCATTATTTATGAATGTATTCAATTATCAATCTGATTGATATAAAATATATTTCTATTAGTTTTTATATTTTTCAGACTTTTATAAGAAGGCTATAATGTTTCATATTTCTTCTATAGATCTGTGAGATTATACTCCTTCATTTCTACCCCATCTCCGCCAGTGCAGTTTGTTATTTTTAAATTTTTTATTATTACTTTTATGATTGCATATTCCATTGTTACTCTAATTATGCATTTTTTATCTAAAGACATTTTCTCTTTCTTGAATTGCTCCAAAAGCAAGAAAATTTTCTCATATGTAATGCATTCTTTATGTATTGGTTGACTTATTGCCTTACCTGAATTTCCCAGTGTCTTTTTATCTACTTTTTGTATTTCTCACTGTATTGTTCTCAGGCCCTGTCTTGCTAAAATGTTCACTTCCTCAGTGGTGGTCCTTTATTAGTCGGAACCTGTGAATGTTCAAAGTTCAAAGTTTATTGCAGGTATAACCTTTTGTAAATGATTAATGTTAACTGCCTTTTGCATTTGTTTTGCTTGTTTTGTGAACCCCATGAATTGCTTGGGCTTATCCTTGGAGTTATCATTCTACCCTGAGCATTGTCCTATAACATAAAAGCTATTTTTGTGTGTGTGGGTGAAGATGGCAGGGGAAAGTGAGGAGGGCGCTATAATAGTATTACTTTTCTCATCTTTATAGATATTATATATTACTTCCTACATAATATTTTCCTGGACACATTAGGTAAATTACTCTTTGAACACATACATACTTTAAACAGAGGTAACACAGATGAATGGTTATACAATTAAACTCTGCATCAGAAAGACACGTAGTTTGGTTCTAGGCTGTGTGCATTCTGAAGAAACATATAGTGAGCTTTCTAACATATGATAAGAGCCCATTCCATAACAACAGTAGTAGTAATAATAATAATATCAACTGTAATAACTATAAATTAACTATAGGAAAGCAGATGATAAAGCAAAGTGATAACAGCTGATCAAAAAAGATAATCATAAGAACATTGACAGAAAGAAAGGATAGCATCATACATCCATTTGTGATATGATATTAAATACTATGGCCAAATTCAAGATTTTCTGAATCACAAATTTCTGTGATTCAGCTGAAATTTGCAATCATTTTAGTCATTTAAATTATTAGTGTTCCAGCTATAACATTCACTAAAGCTTGGTTAGCAGTTGCAGTAATTACTTGTTTTCTATAGATGAGAAAATGACCCAATGATTTCCTGTCTCAAATGGTCACATATCTGTCAAGAATTCAATGCCTAACTCATAAATACAATGTTTCACAATGCTTGGAAAATATTTGTTTTTTATTGTTAACATATAAAATATCATTGATAGTGGTAGAGACTTTTATATTCCTGTAAAGCCTTAGGAAAAAAACACTTTATTTTGCCAGATTACACTGTTAGTACTTTGCCTTTAATGCCATTTACATAACATATGATTTGATGACACTATAACCAATACTTCCAGAGTTTATGTTTAATTTTATGTTAAATCAAATAATTCCATAATTTTGAACATTTTTATTAGAGACAGTTTCTCTTTTTATGCCAAAATATTTCTTCATGCAATCACACATTTTATAATGTATTGACTCTTCTATTTACCTCAAACCCATATAAATGGTAAAATAATCACTTCCTGCTTTAGAGATTGTCACTGGCATATTGTAACACTCTAAAGTGCAAAGTAATCATCAGGATGCTGATGTTTGCATTATTTCTGTAAGTAATGAATGACTTAAGTGAATAGTAAATGTACACTTATTATACGTGCAGGTATGGATTGAACGTACACATATTATAGTGCAGATATGGATTGAAATACGCTGACATAACTTACTAGAGACTCTTCTCACTGGAGGATGGCAGAACAGGACTCTCTACTGATTGTGCCCCTGTAGAAACATCAATTTGAACAACTATTCACATGAGAAAATATCTTCACATGTCATAAGAAAACCAGTTAAGAGATCACAATACCTAGTTTTAGCAAAATAATAAGAAAGGATGCATTGGAGAGGGTAGGAAGAACAGTATCTCATTGCCTTTACCATCTCTCCCCCATCCCCAAGCTGTGAAGTGGGGAGAGAGACGCTATCTGCTTAAGGGAAGGAGAAGAAAATGTGCATCAACTTGGCTTTGAAACCCAGCATCAGTCCCACCACAGAAAAACACAGCACCATACAAATCCCCGTGGCCCCTGATTCCAAGTTTGTGTCTATGGATGAAAGTTCTAGACCTTCCCTGGCACCAGCAGGGAATCCACCACCCCAGCAATTTGAACCTGTGTCCCAGCCTGCTTCACTACTGTCTGACTAAAATAGTCTCAGGACCCCAAAACATTCTAGCAGCTGGAAGACCATGGTGGCCATAGGCTTTGGGTGAGCTCTTGCACTCTGGTGATCTGGGAGGCTATGAGCTTTAGATATAACTCAGCACAGCATCAACTGTGGCAGCCACAAGTATGCCTGCATCACAACTTCCAACCCCAGGCAGCACAGAGATGAAAAAGTGTTTTTCTGCCTAGGAGAATAAGAGAAAATTGAGTAAGGGACTCTGCCTTGGAACACAGGGAACACCCCTAGGCATGGTCTTTTCCAGGTACATCTGGGTCAGGAACCACAGAGACTGTGAGACAGTTTTAGCAAACTTGGGCTTAGTTTCCTAAAACTAAGCAAACTAAACAACAGGGCCCTCTGTTGCTATATGGCTGTAGTAATCACAGGGTTAGAAACTCTAACAGTCAGAATCCATTGATTCTTGGAAAGTCCTCTGAAGAAGTAAGGGTACAAGCAGGCCATACAGTGAAGACTGGAATAAATATCCAGTTCCTTAAAGTCCAGACATCAACAGGCATCCACAACCATCAAGAATAATCAAGAAAATACAACCTCACCAAATACACTAAATAACATACCAGTGATTGACCCTGGAGGGATATAGATCTGTGATCTCTCAGACAGAGAACTCAAAATAGCTGTTTAAGGAAGATATACAAAGCTTGTAAAATAAAAATAAAAACTGCAGAGAACAATTCAGAAATTTATCATGGAAATTTAATAAATAGATTGAAATATTTTTAAATTAAAACAAAAATTCTGGAGCTAAAAATGAAGTTAAAAGACTGAAGAATGCATTAGAGGGTCACAACAGCAGACTGATCAAACAGAAGAAAGGATCAATGAGCTCAGAGACAGGCTATTTGAAAATACACAATCAGAATAGAAAAAAAAAGAAAAAAGAAGAGAAAAAACAGCTGACAGGATCTATGAAATTTATCAAAGAACAAGTGTGTTATTGGCATTCAAGAAGGTGTAGAGAACTAGAAAGAAGGAGAAAGCTTATGTGAAGGAATAATAATAGAAAACTTTCCAAACCTAAAGAAAAGTATATTAGTCTGTTCTCATGCTGCTAATAAAAACATAACTGACAACCAGTAGTTTATAAAGAAAAAGAGGTTTAATGGACTCACAGTTCCACATGGCTGGGGAGGCCTCACAATCATGGCAGAAAACAAAGGAGGAGCAAAGACATGTCTTAACATGGCAGCAGGCAAGAGAGAGTGTGCAGGGGAATTGCCCTTTATAAAACCATCAGATCTTGTGAGACTTACTCACTATCACAAGAACAGCATGAACAAAACTCCATGATTCAATTACCTCCCACCAGATTCCTTTAACAGTACCTGGGGATTATGGGATACACAATTCAAGATGGCATTTAGATGGGGACACAGCCAACAATATCAAAAGTTACAAATATACAAGTACAGAAAGGTCAAAGGTCGCTAAGCAGATTCAACTCAAATGAAACTACCTTCAGGCATATAATGATGGAATTCAAAGGTCAAGAACAAAGAAGGGATCCTAAAAGCAGCAAGGAAAAAAAAAAAAAAAAAGCAGCAAATACCTTATAAAGGAGTTACAATACACCTGGCAGTAGATTTCTTCGTGGAAACTATACAGGCCATGTGGGAGTGACATGACATTTTTAACATGCTTAAAGAAAAAAAAAACTGCCAGTCAAAAATACTATATGCATCAAAGCTGTTCTTCAGGTGTAAATTGGAGATAAAGATTTTCTCATACAAACAAGAGTTGAGAAAATTCATCACCACTAAACCTGTACTAAAGAAACACTGGGGAGATTTATTCAATCTGAAAGAAAAGAGTGCAAAACCTAACAAGAAAACATCTGAAGGGATAAAACTCACTGGTAAAAGTAATTATATAGATGTTCAGAATGCTGAAATACTGTAATTACAGTGTGTGGATGACTCAAATTAGTATGAAGACTGAAAGACAAAACTATTAAAAATAATAGTAACTACAACAATTTGTCAAGAGATTGGCAATATAAAAAGATGTAAATTGAGACATCAAAAAGTCAAAACGCGGGGAAAATGTAGTTCAAGTACAGAGTTTCTTAGACTTTTTTTGATTTTATTTGTGATTAAAGTTAAGTTGTCATCTGTTTAAAAGAACTTGTTATAGCTGTAAGATGATTGTGTAAGCCCTATGGTAACCACAAAATCCATAATAGATACACTAAAAATAAAAAGCAAGCAATCAAAATACTCTACCAGAGAAAATCACTTAACCACAAAGGAAGAAAGAAAGAAAGAATTTACAAAACAACCCAAAAACAAGTTAAAAATGATAGTCATAAGTTCTTATCTATCAGTAATACCTTTATGTAAACAGACTAAATTTCTAATTAAAAATACATCAAGTTGCTCCATACATTTTTTAAAGTACCCAACTACGTGCTGCCTGCAAGAAACTCACTTCACCTATAAAGACACACATACTGAAATTGAAGAGATGAAAAAGATACTTTCTACAAATGAAAACCAAAAAAGAGCAGGCATAGCTATACTTAGATAAAAACATACTTTACGTAAAAATGGCAATAAAAGACAGAGACGGCTATTAGATAGTGATAAAGGATTAAATATATTGGGTAAATATAACAATTGTAAATATATATGCACCTAAGACTGGAGCACTTAAATGTATAAAACACATATTAATAGATATAAATGAAGTTGACTTCAATACAATAATAGTAGGAGACTTTAAAACCCTACTTTCAGCAATGGACAAGTCAGTCAGCCTGAAAATTAACAAATAAACAAACAAAAAAAGAAACTTGAGCTGCACTCTAGGCCAAATAGACCTAACAGACATCTATAGAACATTCTATCCAACAGCTGCCGATTACACATTCTTCTCAACAGCAAATGAAAAATTCCTCAGCATAGACGATATGTTAGACCACAAAACAAGTCATAACATATTTTTTAAAAAGTAAAATTATATCAAGTATTTTTCTAACTACTCTGGAATACAAGTAGAAATCATTTGGAAACTATACAAATACATGGAAATTAACATTCTTAGGAGCAAGCAATGGGTCAATGAAAGAATTCAAAAGAAAATTTAAAAATTCTTTCATACAAATGACAATTTAAACACAACATAGGAAAACCTAAAGAATACAAAAAATGCAGTTCTGAGAGAAGTTTATAGTAACAAATGCGTGTCAGGAAAAGAGTAGAGAAGTCTCAAATAAGCAACCTGTTATCAAGGAACCAGAAAAACAAGAACAATCTAACCCCAAAATTAGTAGAAGGAAAGAAATAATAAATATCCAAGTAGAAATATATGGAGCCTATAAGAAACAATTAGAAAGATCATCAAACAAAGAGTTTGTTTTTTGAAAAGATAAAAAAATCAACAAACTTAGCTAGATTAACTAAACAAGAGTGAAGACTCTCAAATAAAATAAGAAAAAGGAGACATTACAACTAATACCACAGAAATACAAGAATTATAAGAGAATATTACAAACAAGTATATGCCAACAAATTGTAAAACTTAGAAGAAATGAATACATTGCTGGACACATAAAATTTACCAAGATTATCATCAAATAGAAAACCTAATCAGGCCCATAAGAAGTCAATAAAATATCTCCCGTAAAAGAAAAGCCCAAGATCTGAGGGCTTCACTTCCTAATTATACCAAATATTTGGAGAACTAATACCAATTATATTTACTTAAACTATTCCAACAAATTGAAGATGAGAGAAAATGTCCAAATTTAATCTAGGAAGCCAGTATTACTCTGATACCAAAACCAGACAAAAACACATACTCACTAAAAAATAATAGGCCAATATCCCTGATAAATATAGATGCAAAAATTCTCAACAAAATACTAGCAAACCAAATTCAATCAAAAAAATAATTCATCATGATAAAGCCAGATTTTTTACCTAGAGAAGGAAGAATGGTTCAATTTACCAAAGACAGTAAACATGATACATGACATTAACAGAATCAAAGAAAAAATCCATGATTACCTCAATGGAGGCTGAAAAAATATCTGATAAAACCTAACATCCCTTTGTGATACAAACTCTTGACAAATTGAGTATAGAAGAAACATACCTCAATATAATATAGGCGATATAAACACACAGTTAACATCCCTGTTTATTTTGACATGTTGAAATCACACATCATAAATTTCTTACGCGTATTCTTCTTTATTGCTTGCTTCTCTCTAATGAAAAAATATGGGATTCTTATGAACAAATCTTTGTTCATGACTTTGGCTCTTAATGCAACACTTCAGCATTCTCAAGTTTATTGAATAAATGAGGTAGTTAATTAATGAAAAAACTATCACTAAGTCAGTAGGTCCTTCTAATCTCTTTAAGAAAGTTAGATAACAGTAATGTTAAACAGTAATTATCCTTGAAAAACTTGACATACTTCATCAGTGCACAAATACTGTCTATCAATTGTAAGAAACTTTGCTTAGGATAAATGTGAGATATTTCTTATTTAATGTAATTATAATATAATTTCATATTCATTGAAGAAAATCAAGATTACCTTGATTTTATTTTAAGTAATCAGTGAATTTAACTGATAATTCAAAAATACAAAACTTTGAAACTAAAAATAATTTATAATTTAATAGTACTTTATAAATTGTTTTTGATACTTATTACTGTAATTTTATGAGGCACCTATAGCAAACATTTTTGCAATAATCAACTACATTACACTATTAACTAAGGATGGCTAACAAATCTGGATTTGCTATGCTGGTTAGCATATGCTAACCAGCATAGTAAATGCTATCAATAATCTTATGTCGAGTACAAAATTGTGGAAAATAATTTCAGTAGCACGACAGCATATCTTGTGAACAATAATGCCCATTTCATTCAGACAAATTATCCAATATCTGTGGTTTAAACTTCCATCATCTCAGTGAAAATCTCACCTTTTAGCACCTTTGTGTCTATAGGTTTAAATTAATATTTATTGCCCTTCTAGAAAAATGAGTAATCCAATAGAGATAGACAGTTTTGGTATGAGACAAAATGTAGTCTTAACCTAGAATTGGTTTTTATCAAATTATTTTAGGAATATTACTTTTCTTATCTCTGAATGTGTTTGCTGACTGTCTTGACTTCTCCCTTAAATCATTAAGGTTTTCATGAAAGCTAACTAGAGACTTTATAATCTAGATAATTATTATAATTTAATTTTATGTTTAGAAACAAAACTGCCCCAGGTCCCAAATTTTCAATACAGGTTTTAAAAGAAATCACTTTTTTTTTTTTTTCAGGAACTAAACAAAATAATTCCCAAAAGTTTTCTCTTTAAAGCTAGTTTTCCTTTATATGTGATTAAATATTGAAGCCAATAAAACATCTTGGGAGGTAAAAAAGTACATATAGTTTAGGAGTTGGATGGTGCTGATCTTTGTTGCCTTATCTCTAATGCGAGCTGTGTTTAAGAAAAGTGACCGATGTCTCTATCCGCTAATAGCCACTGTCTATTAGCAGGTATCATAACCCTCTCTTCTCAAATATGTTCTCTTGATTTATCAAATATGCCATGTTGAACTTTACTCTGCCTCTTTGCTATGTCCTCTTGTTCTATTTTCTCTCAAATCAACTTTTTGTTCTCTGTCTCCTATAAATTTAATTTTGGTTGCTTTTCATCGACACTGTTATTCTTTAGGCAAATTATTCTTGTGGCTTACACATAACTTTTGCTAATGCTTCACACACTTATCAGTTCTGCTCTTTTACCAGAGGGTAAACCCCATACACATGCAATACACTAATTCGGTCCATTTCACAGATGACATATTCAGGCAAAAGGACTGTCCAAAGGCGTTGTGCAGGGAATGAAAAGCCCCACCATGAAGAAAAGTGTGGTATCCCATCAATGATTACTGACCACTCCTCAACAGAACGTCACAGCTTTCAATCACCTACGCATAATACTGATGGTACAGATTGTATGGCATAATATTGAGAGTGTAGATTTTATGAAATTACATGATTTTGTCAGCTTGCACTTATGTGATACAATTCTGTTTCTGCAATGATTTGAAAATTTTCCAAATCACGATAAACAGCATTTTAGACTAAATGCTAGAGTTAGACTCTTGGAATGGCATCCCTTGTTAATATCGTCTACATCTGGATATAAAACATAAACTTATATCTCAGATGTTATTTATTTTAGAAGATAATGGCCTCTTTTTTTTTTGCAGCATTGCTTTTCTTATAGAATTCTGAAACAAAAGTGTTTTGAAATTAGAGTGAGCAGTGCATACTTTGTTCACTAAAAGAATCTGCATAATGGCAAGCAACCTGTATGTTGGTTTTGGAATAGAATATTTATTTGATTTAAGTCTGTGAAAGTAAAAGATTTTTAGAAATGATTACCTGTGGTATTTCCATTATGTAAAATGGCACTAGTCACATATGAGCTATTCAATATATATGTTAAATAAATGAATGAGTGTTTAATTAATTAAGGAATCAGGGAATTCATTTTCTGATATTTATCATCTTTCACCACACTGATTATTCAGTCCTACCTTATCTCTTTGCAGCTCCTAAGTCACCTCTTTCAAGAAGTAAAATGGGATTACTTGGTCCTCAAATACTGATAACTTTTCTATCTGTGGAAGGCTGTATTTCCATAAATTTCAGGTCCTCAAATACTGATAACTCTTCTATCTGTGAAAGACTGTGTTTACATAAATCAGTCCCAATTAACCCAAAATCAGTCCTATATATTATGAAAGGTTTATGTAGCTCACACTCCACTTTCAGGAACCTTTTACCTCTGCACCTATTTCTCATAGAAACAGTTTGGCGATTCCTCAAGGATCTAGAACTAGAAGTACCATATGACCCAGCCATCCCATTACTGGGTATATACCCAAAGGATTATAAATCATGCTGCTATAAAGACACATGCACATGTATGTTTATTGCGGCACTATTCACAATAGCAAAGACTTGGAATCAACCCAAATGTCCATCAGTGACAGACTGGATTAAGAAAATGTGGCACATATACACCATGGAATACTATGCAGCCATAAAAAAGGATGAGTTTGTGTCCTTTGTAGGGACATGGATTCAGCTGGAAACCATCATTCTTAGCAAACTATCACAAGAACAGAAAACCAAACACCACATGTTCTCACTCATAGGTGGGAACTGAACAATGAGATCGCTTGGACTCAGGAAGGGGGACATCACACACCGGGGCCTATCATGGGGAGGGGGGAGGGGGGAGGGATTGCATTGGGAGTTATACCTGATGTAAATGACGAGTTGATGGGTGCTGACGAGTTGATGGGTGCAGCACACCAACATGGCACAAGTATACATATGTAACAAACCTGCACGTTATGCACATGTACCCTAGAACTTAAAGTATTAAAAAAAAAAAATAATCCAATGAGAACAGAAGTTTATAAAATACACGAATAATGGGTAAAAGTACTTGCGCCTTTCATTAAGGAAAGCAAATAGTAGGCAGACAAAAACAATCAATGTGTGTTACAGGGATCACCCTGCCATAAAAATCAGATATGACCCAACACCTTGCAGCAGAAAGGCAACTTCATGCTAAATGAATTATAGCTTCCCTTTGATGTTTAAATTAAATGCTGGATATAACGTTTTTATTTGATTTAAGTATGTACATGCCATAAACATTTATTTCAAGCAAAAAAAAAAAAAAAAAGAAGAAACTTTTCCTCCAAGATTACCTAATTTCATTACTGAATGAAAATTACTGGTTATGAAGACAATTTCAAATCTTCAACTTAACTAGAATAGTATCTCAATGGTATTGGTTGGAATAATTTTAACATAACATGAAATTCACTCCAAATGGGTAGGCATTTAAAAAATGCTTCAAATGGCCCATAAGGTTAAAATTTATATTCATACACTTTGTACCTGGGCAAGATCTGGGGGTTCAGGGAACTGTTGAACTTCGCTTTGCAGTTCCAAAAAGTTTGAATATTTTTCCTAACCTACAAGATTTAGCATGGATACAGAACTACAATTATAGTGTTCAATATTCTAATTAAAATGAGGTTTTTTTCCCCATGGGAAAACCCCTGTGTATCATATATAATATTATCAATGAGATCTTTAAATCCCTTTGAGTACTCAAAAAATTAAATATTACTTGGAACTGAAGATTGTCATTAATAGAGCAATCCTTAAAAAATTCAAAAATCCATAATCATTCATTTACCAAATTAATTTATATATTGAAATCCAAATTGTGTTACTGATTTTGCATCCAAATAGTACTTTAGTTTTTTTCCTAGATCAATCATATCTTCTTTAAATTTTACCTCAATCCACAGGAGAGAAAGGCTTTCATCAATCGTTATGTTTCTCTAGTTTCTAATCAATCCCATTAGAAAAGTCAACTATTAGTAGGCATATAGCGGTATCTCATTGTTAATTTGTATTTTCTTAGAAACTAAGGTTGTTAATCATCTTCATTTTACTTGGGTAACAATATTGTACTGGATCACTAAATCAAACGATAGATATATGTTCACATTGCATGGAAAGTTGTTATATTTTGTGCAAACGATTTGCATCCCATTAGCAGTGTATGAGAGTTGCAGTTGCTCTACATCCTATACAACACTTGCTATGATCAGTCTATTTAATTTTAGCCGTTCTAATAGATGTGAACATTTGTATCTCACTGTTGACTTAATTTGAATGCTTTTTACTACTAATATTGCTAATAGCATTTTATGTATGTATTTGACATTCATATACCTTAATTAGTAACTCTTTGAACTATTTGTCCTGTGTTTAAATTAATAGTTTTATTATTGAATTTTATGAGTTATTTATATATTCATGATACAAACCTTAATCAGACATGTACTTTGCTGTTTCTTAAATTGATGATTGAATTCTTGATGCTTTTAGTAGTATATTTCAAATGGCAATTTTTATTTTGATGAAATCCATTTTTCAACTTTTTAATCAGGATATTTTGAGGGTTTTTTGATTTTTATTTTTGCTTTGTTGTTTGTATTATATCTAAGAAATGTTTGCCTAATACAAGGTCGCAATTATTTTCTCTTATATTTTTCTCTAGAAGTTAAACAGCTCTAAATTTTTTCACTTAAGTCTATGATAAATGAGTTAATTATATGAGATATAAGTTATGAATTAAAGTTTAATTTTGATCAAATAAATATCTAATTGTGCTAGAACCATGTTTTGAAATGATTGTTCTTTCTTTAAGTAGATTGAATTTGCAATTTGGTGAGAATCAGTTGATCTTATATCTGTTAGTCTATCTGTGGACATTTTATTTTTTCCATTTATATATTTGTCTACCATGATGCTAATACCATACTGTCTTGATGAATATAACTTAATAATTAACATGAAGTCAAACAATATACATGCTCCAACTTTGTTATTCTTTGAGCTGTTTCATTTATTCTATGTTCTTAGTACTTCCATATGATTTCAGAAATAGTTTCTCAATTTATAATAAATAAAAAATAGCCTGCTTGCTAGGATCATGATGAGGACAGCATTGAATTGACAGATTGCTTTGGAGAGAATTGGCATTTCAAGTACGATGAGTCTTTTGATGTAGGAACACAATACAGCAATCTTCTATTTTAGATCTGCCTTAATTTTACTCAGCAATATTTTCTCTTTTTTGTTTGCCTTTTGAGTATACACTAATTACGCTTATTCTTAGTCAGACTTATCCTTAAGTGTGTGTGTGTATATGTATATATAAACACTTAAATATATATAGTCTCTATATATTTAAAAATATATGTACTCTATATATACACATACACACACACGTGTATATATATATATACAGAGAGAGAGAGAGAGAGTGTGTGTGTGTGAGAGAGAGAAGCTCTTGCTCTATTGCCCAGCCTGACCTCAAATTTCTGGGCTCAAGCAATCCTCCTACGTCAGCCTCCAAACTAGCTGAGACTACAAATGTGCTGAGCACCACTCCAAGCTCAATAGAACATAACTTTACTAGTATTTATAATTATATATATTTTTTCCATTTTTAAATGTTCTTTGCAATAAATTTTAGTTGTATCTTGCTCTCGTTCCCTATTAACATGATAAACAACATTATATTTATTGGCATTTTTGTAGATTTGACAAAAGTTTTTATTTAGTTTATATACTCTGTGAATAAAGTTGGTATTACTTCTTCATTTCCAATCTGTATGCATTTTTTTCCTTTTTTCTTGCTTTACCTTGAGAAGGGGTATAAATGGGGAAAAGGCAAGTTACTTCAATACCTAACTTTCTCCTTCTTTCTACTTAATGTCTCAAGTGGTTACTAGCGTGATACGCTTTCCATCTGTAGGAGTCAATCTATTTCATTTTTATTTAATGTTTAAATTTAGTCTCCTAAAAACTTTAATAAATAAACCAATGTAAAAAAAGGTAATACTTTTTTTTTCTTACTGCAGAGATTCAATATCCACATTATATGCTGAAAAATTGACCTGGGAACCCTCAGGAAAATGTTACTTTTCACCACTTTTGTGGGATTCTTTACCTCTTCTTGCAGCATACAAAAGTTATGTTCCGTCCTGGATCTTAGTGGCTTTTCCCATAATTTGAGAAAAAGACTAAGCTTTTGGTAAAGTAAGGGAGAAGAAAAATGCAAACGCTTTGAACATAGGAATAATAAGGCAGCCAAACGGTCTGTGTCATAATACATCCTGGGATGAATCTGAGATCATACAGGCTAAGCAGACTTAGAACATGTCAGGTTTAGCAATCATTATAAAGAGTTGAAGTTACATTTTTATCGGGGAGATGGCTTTGAGGATTTTAAATGAAGACAAATATAGGTTCTAATTTATGTTAAAATTTCAATTCTAAGATTTGATGAAGAATGGATATCGGGGCAGAAACAATGAGAGCAGGGAGATCAGAACTAAGCTATTGGAAGAGATGGTGAACTGGCTATTGCTATGGTAATAGAATTGAAGAGAAAAAGATTAATAATTCTTTTAATGATGAAACCAAATGCATTTACTGATCAATTAGATGTAGAATGTAGGCAAAAGTGGGAAATTATGGGTACATTTTGAACTTTGGATGAAGCATTGAATGGCTGATGATACTACTTACTGAAGTGGAAGAGAGCTATGCATGAGTTAGCTCTAGAAGAAAGGACAAGATTATGATTTTAATGTGTTAGGTTTCAAATACTAAATTAGAAATGCAAGTGGAGGGATTATGAATGACACTGGTTAAAAATTAAAGTGCAAGATAGAGGATATAGTTATAAATCTGGGAATTGAAAAAATGGGATTTGATAATATTGAGAAAAAAACCTAAATAGAGAATAGGGAGTTAGACCAGGCTTTCATCATCAATAACAGGCCTGTGTAACAAAATAAGAAGAAGAGGTCAGTATGTCAGAAAATCCAAGCAAAGAGAGTATCTTCTACATTAAATGTCGCTGATAGATAATATACAATGAGGTCAAAGGAGTATTTATTTTTTGTCAATACTGAGCTACTGGACGACTTTTCTAAGAATGAATTTAGTAGTATGATAGAGAAATAAGTCATTCTTGGGTAGGTGAAATATTGTCTGATGAAAAAATACTTTCTCGCTGGTTTCTAAATGCTTTTATTTATAGTTATTTATGTTACATATGTCTTCATCAATTTGTCAATACTTTGAAAATTCCTTTATTTCTAAATATTGTTTGATCAATTCTTGGTATTTATTTTAGTAAATTGTCAGAATCTGAAGAATTGCAATTATTGGAGCCTGCAGAATCAAATTTGATACATCAAAACAAGGGCTAACAAACCCTTGGTATACATCTTGCCAGGCTGGCCTCAAACTCCTGACCAGAGGTGATCCACCCGCCTAGGCCTCCCAAAGTGCTAGGATCACAGGCATGAGCCACCATGCCTGGCCCACCAATGACTATTTTTGAAAGGGGATATAATGCCCATATTGACTTGGGTATACCTGATTTTTTAAATTATTCATTGCTGAGGTATAATTTAGAATATTAGATAAACACAGGTTGAATGAAGATGTAACCAATCAATGGTTATGAGCAATTAACATTATGTAAATGAACAGCAACAACAACAAAACAAACTAATTTAACATTAGAAAAATTAGAATAGAATTACTAGGAAGCAGAGCAACATTAATTACATTATATTCTGTTGTGTTCTGCAATAAATAATGAGAACTGATGCTCCTAGCCAATGCACACTTAAAAATATTAAATATTTCAATTTTAATTATGAAAGTAATAACCTTTTGATATTATTATCAACATTTTTGACATGCTTTTTTGTATACTTAGGAATTGAGTATACTATTCACAACGAAGAGAATGTATTATCACAATGCTGTTTTTCATCCTGTACTCAGATGCCTCCAACTTCCTCCCACAAAAATACTTTGCTTTGCTATTTACAGCAGCTAATAAGGCAGTCAATAAGATCAGGATTAATTCTGGGAATTAAAGTTTGGGAGTAATATAAGGGATTTTGCAGCTGCCACTGTGTAGTCCTTTATATAATTATAACTTTAATTTTGCTCTGCATTTCAGAACAAGGACTTTTTGTTTTGTTTTGTTTTGTTTTGTTTTTTGTTTTACTAAATTATAAGAACTAAAAACAGTCCAGTTTTGACAAGTCATGTTATTATATTCTTATAGACTCTTTCTGCAATCTATTCCTTAGCGCCAGGGAGAATTGAGTGTATTGGTCCTTTGGGAGGCCTTTTTATGATTCTTTTGTGTCTAAAAGAAATTATGAATAGTGTTTTCCTCATTTCTTTCATTTTCAACTACATTTCATAAGGCTGGATAAGCATAATTTTTTTCCAGCTGTTGCTATGACTGCTTATTTTTTTAAGCACAGTGTATGCAGCACTGATTTCTAATTCATAGAAAATTCAGTGTGCATTGTTCTTACTCAGTATGCATATTACTAAAAGAGACTAAATTGGTTTTAGAAAGTTTAGGTACTTAAAACTCCGATGATGTGTGTGAGCCTGTGTTAATCATTAAGATAAAGGAAAATGCAATTTTGCAAATGTTTTCTTTTAATTTTCTGCATTAGTCCTTCTTTAAAAAACTTTTATGGATAAGGATACTTTGTTTTCTTAAAACAACAAAAATTAAGTAGTCCTCAGTTGTACAGAATAGATTTGCACTGTGGTCACGATAAGAAGAAAGTTTTAAAAATACAATTTATTATGTAAAAGTTTGGAATTTTTGAAAAATTATTATTAAAGTCACAGAAATAATAATTAAGTATACTGATACCTGTGATGCTATTGGCACAAACTTCCAGTTCGTTAAGTCAATTCAAAATCAATTTGTTTGCCTTTAGAAAGTGAAAATCTTAGATTATTTCTTATTTTATTTTCCTTGAGAAAGTAGTATACACAATGTACAAGAGGACTTTAATCACTAATAATAATCACTAATAATTTAGTTGAAGTTTTATCAGTTTTTACCCAGTATACCACTCCTACTACCCCCACACTGGTTTGACTTCTCATTATTTTTGGATGTTCTCATGTCCTCATGTGTTCTCCATGTTTCCTCCTCCATTTTTTAATTTAAATAACTTGAATTTGAGAATGTGGTAAGAATTATTTCTCATTAAGATGAAATGAGATAATCCATTCAAGACCATTGGTTTAATATTAGTATATCATAGGCATTATATAAAATGTTGCTAATATTATGTTGAATTTTCCTTCTTGTCTTCCATTTGAGTAATAGTTCTCCGTGCTGGACTTCAATCTATATTTTAATAACATTATAAGATTTTCTAGCTAACTTCAATCAGAAAAATTTGGGGAATGAATTAGGTTCAACAGTGTATTTCTAGATTATCAAATACATGGAGACATAGACTAAGAAGAGCCCCGTAATTAACCTTGGAAGGTCTATGTTCTTGAAATCTAATGTACACCACAAAATCTCAATTAGTTTCTTTGTGGTTCCTTGCTTTTAATTTTAAAAAATGTGAGAAAGAACCAGTACAGTGTGAGAGTTTGAATAGATTATATTTTAAGAGAGATTAAAACATAATTGTTAGTAATGAAATCTAAAACACTGGGGTAGGTATTTGAACAAAAATAGGGCTATCTTTTTTACCAAGTGAATTAGAAATAACTTTGTATAATTTGTAAAAATCAGTAAATTTCAATCAGATTATTACTATTTTGTAGGTATGTAACAGTGAAAAAGGGAATTGGAAATATTCATGGATATTCAGAGAAAATTAATAGATTATTTAGAGTGGCAATAATCTAGTTATAATGAATCCACTCATACATCCACATTGATAGTTGTTTGACTTTCTCTAGCAGCACCAGGTTACTCTGCTTTAAGAACGGACAAAATAGAAAGTTGAATTCATTCAGGAATTGAAACTTGTTCAAGTTGTGAAACAAAACGAAAGAGTGGTTAGCGTTTGGATTAATGGAAAGATATTTCTGAAATGATAGACCAAGAAATCTGAGATTAATGATGAGAGACATGAAGCAAATGAATGTATTCAGTGAAAGTGGAGTAGTCTGAACAAGGTTGTAGAACAGTTGAAGTGGAAAAATTGAGTGGAAACAGATTGAAAGCTAAATGTTTATATGTAGAGTGGAATGTTTGCAAGAGCAAACATGTCTTGAAGATGGAAACAAGACAACTGGTAAAATCCAAGTTATGACTTTTGGTATGTTTTCTTATTTCAATCTTGGGGGAAAATCTTTATGCATGAAAAATCTGAATATTGAAAAGATCTGAGTTTTACAGGTTATCCCGTGTATACTGAAATCAACAGGATAAAACATGCAAAAGAAAGCAATGCTTTAAATCAAGTGGCAAAGCCTTCTCTTGCTCTCTCCCTCTTTCTTTCATTTCTGTTCTTTAATTCTCTATTACTGCTATTTGATAAATGAGAAGTTCCCTCATATGTTGGTAGAGAATGATAGCATACTTGCCTTCATTGATAAACTGTGGAAATCTCAACACATCTATTATTAGGAAAAAATAGATGCCAAAACTCTATTTGAGTAAATGAGGATCACACAGTTTATCAAGCCTCCCTCCTGCACTGAGAATCATAGGGATATAGGAAACAAACAGCCATCACAAGAAAGCCCTCAGTGAAAAGTACCATCAAGTTTGCAGATTGGTTTATAGGTGAAAGAAGAGGAGCTAGAGAGTGTACCTAGATCAATTGAGTTCACAAGGAAGATTGCTTACTTGATGTTCACATAGTAAAGTCTGAGAGCTGAAGAGATGTGAGGAGATCAATAGTGGGACTGTGCTGGCACATTAAGGTTTTGGCTGATGAAAGGAAGGTGATTATCAGAGAAACTTAGCCCTAAAGCTCACTTTGAGGAAAGATAGCTCTGACCCAATGCAAAGTTCCATTGGCGAGAGTCATGGCAGATCCATGTATAAGATACACAAGCAAAACAGAACAGAATCATGTGATCTGTAGCTACTTTTTTCCCATACTCAGAAGAGAGCTTAAAGTAGTAGAAAGAATAAGGGATTTGACATCCTGCTCACCGTGATTACAATCTCAGTTCTTGCATATATTATGAGTATGGGCTTACAGGTTACTGTGAGGATTAGAAATACTGTATAAATAGTATTTGTTTCTTGAAGATATTCTTCTTCTTCTCTTTTTCCTGGATTCTGAGGAAATCTGTGTGTTGTGGAAACCAGACAGCCTGATGCTATACCAGCTCTGCAAACTGAACTCTCAGACATTGATGAGCCAGTGGAAACAATAGCCTGTAACTTCTCTAATTTTCAAAACTCTGTACCTATCTCCTGCTAATCACAGGAAATCTATATTTTTCTTAAATTATTTCTTGTGTTTGCCCTGAACACACAGTACGAATTTTTTACGTCTGCAGAATTGCAAAAGCTACTATGGTAACTATTAAAATTATTGCATTAAAATGATTTTTCTCTGACTTAATAAGCACATATAATAATTATTTCTGAATGAATCTTCTGAATCCAGAATCATTCGTTTATACGTTCCATATATATGTGGTCCCTAAATTTTAATACTGACCAAACATCTGAGGTGCTTCCTTAAAATACAAATAGCTAGACCAAACTCCAGAGACTGAGATGCAGAAAATCTGGGTTTGGTGCCTGGAATCTGCAACTTTTACAACATCACAGATAATTCTAGTGTAATTTGTCTATGGAATATATTTTGAGAAACTGAGTCCTCAACTTACTGTAATTCTAAAGGCAAATTGAAAAGGCCATCTTTTCTCTAGCTTTGAGAGAAACAAATTTATTGATTCAACTAATTATCCTAAACTTTAAGACGGTATTAATTCTTTCCATCTATGTGCATGAAATGGCTTTCTATTTGTTTTTGTCCTCTTCAGTTTCTTTTATCTGTGTTTTATAGTTTCCCTTTACAGAGATCTTTCACCTCCTTAGTTAAATTTATTCCCAAGTATTTTATTTACATTTTATGTGGCTATTTTAAATAAGATTGCTTTCTTATTGAGCATGATTTCTTATTCAGCTACTTTGCAATTAGTGTATAGAAGTACTACTGATTATTTTATCAATTAATTTTGTGTCCTGCAACTTTACTGAATTTATTTATCAGTTTTGAGAGATTTCTGGCACAGTCTAAGTTTTTTTATACATAAGAGCATGTCATCTGTAAAGAGGAAAGATTTGCCTACATCTTTTCCAATTTGGATGCCCTTTATTTCTTTCTCTTGCCTAATTTACCTGGCTAGGATTTCTAGTATTATATTGAATAAGAGTGGTGAAAGGCATGAATGCAAACCAGATCCAAATGAGATGTCATCTTACCCTGTTTAGAATGGCTATTGTCAAAAAGACAAAAGCTAATGAATGCTGGCAAGGATGAAGAACAATGGAAATTCTTATTCACTGTTGATAGAAATGTAAATTAGAATAACAATTATGGAAAACAATATGGAGATTTCTTTTAAAAAACTAAAAATAGAACTATTATACAATCTAGCAATCCCACTTCTAGGTATTTATCCAAAGGAAAGGAAATCAGTGTATCAAACGATATGTGCACCCCCATGTTTATCACAGCACTATTAACAATAGGTAAGATATGGATTTAACCTAAATGTCTATCAGTGAATAGATGAATTAGGAAAATGTGGTATTTGGTTTGCTGTTCTTGGGATAGTTTGCTCAGAATGATGATTTCCAGCTTCTTAGGTGGGAATTGAACAATGAGAACACCTGGACACAGGGTGGGGAACATCACACACTGGGGTTTGTCATGGAGTGGGGGGAGGGGGAAGGGATAAGCTTTAGGAGATATATCTAATGTAAATGACGAGTTAATGGGTGCAGCACACCAACATGGCACACGTATATATATGTAACAAACCTGCACATTGTGCACATGTACCCTAGAACTTAAAGTATAATTTTTTTAAAAATGTGTTATATATGCTCAATGGAATACTATTCAGCCATAAAAATTAATGAAATACCATCATTCATGACAACATAGGTAAACCTGTAGGGTATTTTAGATAAAATAGGTTAGGCACAGAAATATAAATGCTGCATGTTCTCACTCATATGTATGAGCTAAAAAAGCCTAAGGAAAGTTAGGGGAGGGGAATAATCAGGACAAGGGAGGATATGGAGAGGCTGAGTAACAGATAAAAAATTATAACTAGACAGGAGAAATGAGGTCTAGTGATCTGCAACACTTCAGGGTACACGTGGTTATGTATAATTTATTTTATATCTTCAAAAAGCTAGAAGAGAGTATATTGAATGTTTGTAACACAAAGAAATAATATATATTTGAGGTAATAGAAATGCTAATTATTATAATTTATTATTTCACATTGTATACATAAATCAAAATATTACTCTATATTTTATAAACATGTACCATAATTACATGTCAACTAAAAATTAAAAAGGAAAAATTAATTGTATGATTAAACCTAAATTCTAAAACAATTATTTACTTCCTAAGTTCTGAAAACTGCTCCTGGTTATTGGTACTTCATAAATGTATATAGCTAAGCAATCATGGAAAACAAAGTTCATAAATCCTCCTAAGAGTTTTGTGTTATCTTATTATAAACTACATGTTCTCAAGAAAAATCACCAGGAGCTATAATATGATAAGCAATATTTTTTTCCAAAGAAGTCCAAAAAAGACAGCTAAGAGAAAACCAATAGTATCTTAAATGTGTCAAGATAAGGGAAGATTTATAGCACAAATTCAATTATATAGAGACTGCCTATTTTAATCTAAAGTCTCTGAAATTAGTTTAAACATGTCCATCAGTAAATTGAAATTTACACAACAATAGCCATTTTGTGCTCAAAGATAACAGAAAACTACTTTTTATATTAAATGATGCATAATTAGGACTATAGATAATGAGTTCTGGTGCATATATAGAGAAACGAAAATATAAAAACATATGCTTGCCAGTGAGATTAAAAGATGACATATTATCACCATGTTGGTAGGACTTAAGGTTCACTTAAAGGAAATGCACCTATTTCTTTGTGAGAGTCACATATGGGAACTAAACTGCTTGGGGTCAAAATCCAGCTCTACTTTTTTCTCGCTCTTTAACTTTGGTCAAGGTCCTTTACTCAGCATCTTTTGCCCCATTCCACCTTCTGTGTTTGCCCATCTCCTGGAATTATTAATAAGACATAAAAATAGTTATCAAAGTGGCTTCATTCATTCAGGCTACTGTAATAGAATACTGTTGGTAGCTAAAGATAAATTTATTTCTCACAGTTCTGGAGACTGAGAAGTCCAAAACCAAAGTACTGGTAGATCTGGCATTTGGTGAGGGGCAGCTTCTACACTCATAGAGGAACAATTTTTTTTTTTTTTTTTTTTGCACTGGGTTCCCACATATTAGAAGGGTTGAGGGAGGTTTCTGGGCCTCCTTTACAAGTTTACTTCCCAAAGGCCCCACTTCCTAATACCATCAAGTTATGGGTTAGTATTTAACCCCTTGAAGTTTTATGGAACACAAACATTCAGTCTGTTGCATAAAGTAAGTCTAATTATTCGGTTAGGGACTTGAGTAAAAGAGGTGACATTGTATTTTGGATCTTGAAAGAGTTATTTTCCTCTGAGATGGTGGTACTTATTTCAGGGAGTCAAGGATTAACATTAAAATAAGTTTGTGTCATGACCTCCTGTTAAAAGGTAAGAATTAACTGGGCCTGGTGGTGCTCATCTATAGCCCCAGCTTCTCAGGAGACTGAGGTAGGAGAATCACTTGAGCCCAGGGTTTGAGGCTGCAGTAAGCTTGCATCATGCCACTGCACTTCAGCCTTGGTGACAGAGCAAGATCCTGTCTCCAAAAAAAAAAAAAAAAAAAAAAAAAAATCAAAACGTTGTTGTTCGTTTTGATTATTTTATATTTTTGGTTTTTTTATGCTGGTCATATGGGGACAAACAATTAAAGGCTGCATGCAAATAGTGCAATTCCCATTAGCTAACTATCAAGTGATGCAGTAATGTCTTATATATTAAGGTTGTGCTATGTGGGGGAAAAAAAGGAACTCAAAGGGAAGTACTCTTCATTCATTAACTTTTATCTTGAAAACTATGCAGCAGGAATAAGATTTCATTATAAAGTTTTATCTTGTGGCCAGTGACAAAAAGATCAGTAACCCAGGACGTACCTAGCAATGGTTGAGGGGTATGGGAAATAGAGTAGTAACTACTAAATTACTGTACAATGACTGGGAACAAAAGCCTACCTTTATTAAGTGTATTAGGGCAGTTGCTTTCAAACAATACTAAAATATTAGACTCTTTTTTTATGCTTTCTAAAATTGCAATTCTTGGACCGTGGATCAAGCAAAGGATCATCTTTGAGAGAAAGTCTCAGGAATCATATTTCAAAAACATTGGTCCCTCCCAGTCTCTGCTCCCAATGCGACTCATACAAAATCTTTCTTCTTTGTCTCCTGTCTGTTCCTTCAGTCTCCACCCCAAGCTCTGAGTCCTTTCAATCCTCCTTTTCTACGGACTCATCGGACCTCTCCCCTTCTCCCCAGGCTGCTCCTCGCCAGGCCAAGCCAGGTTCCAATTCTTCCTCAGCCTCTGCTCCCCTACCCTATAATCTTTCTATCACCTCCCCTCCTCACACCTGGTCTGGCTTACAATTTCATTCCACAACCAGCCCTCCCCATCTTGCCCAACAATTTCCTCTTAAAGTGGTGGCTGGAGCTAAAGGCATAGTCAAGGTTAACGCTCCTTTTTTCTTTATCCAACTTCTCCCAACTCAGTTAGCATTTAGGCTCTTTTTCATCAAATATAAAAACCCCATCCAGTTTATGGCCCATTTGGCAACAACGCTTAGACACTTTACTGCCCCAGAACTGGAGTGGCCAGAAGGCTGTCTATCCTCAATATGCACTTTGTTACCCAATCCACTCCCGACATTAGAAAAAACTCCAGAAATTAGATTCCGGCCCTCAAACACCACAACAGGACTTAATTAACCTCGCCTTCAAGGTATATAATAACAGAGTAGAGGCAGCCAAGTAGCAGTGTACTTATGAGTTGCAATTCCTTGCCTCCATTGTGAGACAAACCACAGACACATCTCCAGCACATAAGAACTCCAAATGTCTGAACCACAGCGGCCAGGCATTCCTCCAGGACCACCTGCCCCGATCTTGTTCCAAGTGCCAGAAATCTGGCCACTGGGCCAAGGAATGCCTGCAGTCCAGGATTCCTCCCTAAGCCATGTCCCATCTGTGCGGGACCCCACTGGAAATCGGACTGTTCAACTCACCTGGAAGCCACTCCCAGAGCCCCTGGAACTCTGGCCCAAGGCTCTCTGGCTGACTCCCCAGATCTTCTCGGCTCAGTGACTGAAGATGGACTCTGCCACATCACCTCAGAAGCCCCCTAGACCATCATGGACGCCAAGCTTTGGGTAGCTCTCACAGTGGAGGGTAAGTCCATCCCCTTCTTAATCAATATGGAGGCTATCCACTCCACATTACCTTGTTTTCAAGGGCCGGTTCCCTTGCTTCCATAACTGTTGTGGGTATTGACGACCAGGGTTCTAAACCTCTTAAAACTCCCCAACTCTGGTGCCAACTTGGACAATATTCTTTTATACGCGCCTTTTTAGTTATCCCCACTGGACCAGTTCCCTTATTAGGTCGAGACATTTTAACTAAATTATCTGCTTCCCTGACTGTTCCTGGGCTACAGTCACACCTCATTGCTGTCCTTTTCAAACCCAGGTCAAAGCCTCCTTTGCATCCTCTCCTTGTATCTCCCCACCTTAATCCACAGGTGTGGGACACCTCTACTCCCTCCCTGGCAACCAATCACATGCCCATTATTATCCCATTAAAACCTAATCACCCTTACCCCACTCAATGCCAGTATCCTACCCACAGCACGCTTTAAAAGGATTAAAGCCTGTTATCACTCGCCTGTTACAGTGTAGCCTTTTAAAGCCTATAAATTCTCCTTACAATTCCCCCATTTTACCTGTCCAAAAACCAGACAAGTCTTACAGGTTAGTTCAGGATCTGTGCCTTACCAACCAAATTGTCTTGCCTATCCACCCCCTGGGCCAAACCCATATACTCTCCTATCTTCAATACCTCCCTCCACAACCCATTATTCTGTTCTGGATCTCAAACAGGCTTTCTTTACTATTCCTTTGCACCCTTCATCCCAGCCTCTCTTTGCTTTCACTTGGACTGACCCTGACACCCATCAGGCTCAGCAAATTACCTGGGCTGTACTGCTTCAAGGCTTCACAGACAGCCCCCATTACTTCAGTCAAGCCCAAATTTCTTCCTCATCTGTTACCTATCTCGGTGTAATTCTCATGAAAACACACGTGCTCTCCCTGCTGATTGTGTCAGGCTAATCTCCCAAACCCCAATCCCTTCTACCAAGCAACAACTCCTTTCCTTCCTAGGCATGGTTAGGTACTTCCGCCTTTGGATACCTAGTTTTACAATCCTGACTAAACCATTATATAAAGTCACAAAAGCAAACCTAGCTAACCCCACAGATCCTAAATCCTTTTGCCACTCCTTTCTGTTCCTTGAAAACAGCCCTAGAAGCTGCCCCCACACTAGCTCTCCCTAACTCATCCCAACCCTTTTTCGTTACACACAGCCAAAGTGTAGGGCTGTGCGGTCAGAATTCTTACACAAGAGCCAGAACTGCACCCTGTAGCCTTTTTATCCAAACAATTTGACCTTACTGTTTTAGCCTAGCCTTCACGTCTGTGTGTGGCAGCTGTTGCTGCTTTAACATTTTTAGAGGCCCTCAAAATCACAAGCTATGTTCCATTTACTCTCTACAGTTCTCATAACTTCCAAAATCTATTTCCCTCCTCACACTTGATGCATCTATTTTCTGCCCCCCAGCTCCTTCAGCTATACTCACTCTTTATTGAGTCTTCCACAGTTACCATTGTTCCTGGCCTGGACTTCCATCCAGCCTCCCACATAATTCCTGATACCACACCTGACCCCCATGATGGTATCTTTCTGATACATTTGGCATTCACTCCATTTCTCCATATTTCCTTCTTTCCTGTTTCTTACCCTGATCACACCTGGTTTGTTGATGGCAGTTCTACCAGGCCTAACTGCCACACAACAGCAAAGGCAGGCTATGCTATAGTATCTTCCACATCTACCATTGAGGCTACTGCTCTGCCCTCCTCCACTACCTCTCAGCAAGCCGAATTCATTGCCTTAACTCCAGCCCTCACTCTTGCAAAGGAATTATGCGTCAATATTTATACTGACTTTAAATAAGCCTTCCATATCCTTCACCACCATGCTGTTATAAGGGCTGAAAGAGGTTTCTTCACTATGCAAGGGTCCTCCATCATTAACACCTCTTTAATAAAAACTCTTCTCAAGACCACTTTACTTCCAAAGAAAGCTGGAGTCATTCACTGCAAGGGCCATCAAAAGGCATCAGATCCCATTGCTCAGGGAAACACTTATGCTGATAAGGTAGCTAAAGAAGCAGCTTAGAGTTCCATCTTCTGTCCCTCTGGCCAGTTTTTCTACTTCTCATCTGGCCACTCCCACCTACTCCCCCACTGAAACTTCCATCTATCAATCTCTTCTCACACAAGGCAAAAGGTTCTTGCACCAAGGAAAATATCTCCTTCCAGCCTCACAAGCCCATTCTATTCTGTCATCATTTCATAACCTCTTCCATGTAGGTTATAAGCCGCTAGCCTGCCTCTTAGAACCTCTCATTTCCTTTCCATCATGGAAATCTATCCTCAAGGAAATCACTTCTCAGTGTTCCATTTGCTATTCTACTACTCCTCAGGGACTGTTCAGGCCCCCTCCCTTACCTACACATCAAGTTTGGTGATTTGCCCCTGCCCAGGACTGGCAAATTGACTTTACTCACATGCCTCGAGTCAGGAAACTAAAACACCTCTTGGTCTGGATAGACACTTTCACTGGATGGGTAGAGGCCTTTCCCACAGGGTCTGAGAAGGCCACCGTGGTCATTTCTTCCTTTCTGTCAGACATAATTCTTCCATTTGGCCTTCCCACCTCTATACAGTCTGATAACAGACTGGCCTTTACTAGTCAAATCATCCAAGCCCCTTCTCAGTCTCTTGGTATTTAGTGAAACCTTCATACCCCTTACCGTCCTCCCATCTCTATACAGTCTGATAATGGATTGGCCTTCATTAGTCAAATCACCCCAGCCATTTCTCAGGCTCTTGGTATTTAGTGGCTCCTGGTTTTACCTCAAATTGCCACCCTTAAGTCTCTCTTGAAGTGGATAGATCTTCAGTGACAAGGTATCCTACAATACTTTCACCCTGGTGAAGTCCTATTCTTTACTTTTATACTCACTCTAATTCTGGTTCCCATCCTTATGCCACCTTCTACCTCTTCCCAGCTATCTCCACCACATTATCAAATTCACTGTCTCCTAGCCATTTCTAATCCTTCTTTAACAACAATTGATGGTTTTGAGTTTCTCTTTCCTCCAAAATCGCTGAGACCCTGACTTACTGCTAAAAAAAGGGGGGGACTCTGTATATTTTTAAATGAAGAGTGTTGTTTCTACCTAAGCAAATCTGGCCCAGTATATGACAACAACAACAAAAAATACTCAAGGATAGAGCCCAAAAACTCTCCAACCAAGCAAATAAGTATGCTGAACCCCCTTGGACACTCTGTAATTGGATGTCCTGGGTACTCCCAATTCCTAGTCCTTTAATTCCTGTTTTTCTCCTTATGTGGACCTTGTGTCTTTCATTTAGTTTCCCAATTCATACAAAACTGCATCCAGGCCATCACCAATCATTCTATACAACAAACGCTCCTTCTAACAACCCCAAAGTATCTCCCCTTACTCCAAAATCTTTCTTCAGTTGAATCTCTCCATAGATTTCCACACCACCCCAATCCCGCTCGAAGCAGCCCTGAGAAACATCTCCCATTATCTCTCCATACCACCTCCAAAATTTTTCACCGTTCCAACACTTCATCATTTTGTTTTGTTTTTCTTATTAATATAAGAAGACAGGAATGTCAATCTTCTGAGCCCAAGCTAAGACATCATATCCCCTGTGACCTGCAGGTATACATCCAGATGGCCTGAAGCAACTGAAGATCCATAAAATAAGTGAAAATAGCCTTAACTGATGATATTCCACCATTGTGATTTGTTTCAGCCCCACTCTAATTGATCAATGTACTTTATAATTTTCCCCACCCTTAAGAAGATTCTTTGTAATCCCCCCCAGCCTTAAAAACGTTCTTTGTAATTCTCCCCAGCTTTGAGAATGTACTTCATGAGATCCACCCACTGCCCACAAAACATTGCTCCTAACTCCACCGTCTATCCCAAAACCTTTAAGAACTAATGATAATCCCACCATGCTTGCTGACCATCTTTTCGGACTCAGCCCACCTGCACCCAGGTGAAATAAACAGCCTTGTTGCTAACACAAAGCCTGTTTGGTGGTCTCTTAACATGGACGCATGGGACAACTTTTAGTATTTCAGTTTAACTTTCTAAACTAAAACCTACAAAACAAATAGTACCAGATAAATGCCTGCTATTTTCAAATACTATTTTTAAAATTTGGTTACAAAAAGGGTTGACATCATTTTAAGTTATGAAAATACAGAATGTGTCACTGATTGCCAGTTGTTGTTCAGATCCAGCCTTAGTCAGATTTATTTGAAGAAAAAGATTATGATTTTATCAAAGTTGGATGTTTTTCCAAGCACTTTTTTTACTAATTATTTTTGGAATTTCAGGGAGTCAGGAGCATTTGAATTCACTTATAAAGGGATTAAGAATGAGATGGAAACATCTGCTCCTGTCAGCATTGTTATTTTTCCTGAGTCCCAATTTTAAATAGAGCAGTTTTTGTTGTTATTTCAAAAGAATTAGTGCCCAAGCAAATTAAAGATATATTTATTAATAACTTACATATGTATTGTACATGTGGCAATAGATAATCATAGGACAATATAGAAATCTAGAATCGTGTTAAGAAAGTAACTCTGTTCCTAAAAGAATTGGCAAAAAAGTAGATATAATCATGCTAGATAATTGTGTTTCCCTTTTAAAATGAAAGCTGCATGCAACTACAAAATTCCCTTACTTTCCTTGAGACAAAGTTTACAGTGTTTCTGAAGCACTCGATTGATAATTAGCTTCCATTTTTATGTGTACTATTTTAGAAATAATCATTTGCCAAGTTCTGGTGATTAAAACGTACACTTTCAAATCCCCAATAGAATACTGTAGAAAATGTGATTTTTAGGAGGAAAGATACTAAGCCAGGAGGCTAAGGTTCAAATCCCAACCTATTTCAAAAATATAACTTTGGGCAAGTTACTTAACCTCTCTATTCCTGATTTCACTCAATATGTTATAAAAATGAGATAATAATCCATATTGCATAGAACTTTTTTGAGCATATAATTAATTAATACATGTAAAGCATAGAGAACACAATATTTTTACTTACGAAGCATTCACATTGACATTTCCCTAAAGTCTTCAATTAAAATTTAGTCCTTTGAGATTTTTTTCTCTCCCTTGCTCTCCTGTTCTCTCTGTGCATATATCTCTGTGTGTACACATACATATGCACACATATATATTATCTTTTCATATATTATATATGCATACATTATATACGTATCTTTTTATGTGTACACAACATTTTTTCTTTTGTAGAGTTTCTTTTCATCCCTCTCATATACATAAATATTTTTAGCTTCCTTTTTTTCCCCCCTAAATTAGAGTTCATAGTTATCAAAAAAAAATTAGAAAGTCTGGATTAGGGAGAAACTTTATTCAAAAAGACTATTTGTATTAGTTCTTTTTCATGCTGTGGATAAAGACATACCCAAGGCTGGGAAATTTACAAAGAAAGAGGTTTAATTGTCTCACAGTTTCACATGACTGAGGAAGCCTCACAATCATGGCAGAAGGCAAGGAGGAGCAAGTCATGTTTTACATGGTTGGTAGCAGGCAAAGAGCATGCTTGTGTAGGGAAATTCCATCTTATAAAGCTATCAGATCTCGTGAAACTTATTCACTATCATGAGAACAGCATAGGAAAGACTTGCACCCATGGTTCAGTTACCTACCACTGGGTCCCTCCCATAATATGGGGAAATTCAAGATGAGATTTGGATGGGGAAAGAGTAGAACAATATTCCACCCCTGGTCCCTCCCAAATCTCATGTACTCACATTTCAAAACCAACCATGCCTTCCCAACAGTCCCCCAAATTCTTAACTCATTTCAGCATTAACTCAAAAGTTCACAGTCCATACATACCCTCATTTGAGACAAGGTAAGTCCCTTCCGCTAGAGGAGCCTGTAAAATCAAAAGTAAGTTAGTTATTTCTTAGATATAATGGAAGTACAGGCATTGGGTAAATACAACCCTTCCAAATGGGAGAAATTGGCCAGAACAAAGGAACTACAGGCCCCATGCAAGTCCAAAATCAGTGGAGCAGTCAAATCTTAAAACTCTAAAATGATCTGCTTTGACTCCAGGTCTCACATTCAGGTCATGTTGAGGCAAGAAGTGGGCTCCCACAGCCTTGGGAAGCTCCAACCTTGTAGCTTTGCAGGATATAGATCACTCCTGGCTCCTTTCAGGGACTGGCATTGAGCATCTGTAGATTTTCAAGGTGCACAGTGCAAGCTATCAGTGCATCTACCAATCTGGGGTTTGGACGACAGTGGCCCTCTTCTCACAGCTCCACTAGGAACTGTGTGGGGGCTCTGACTCCACATTTCTCTCCTGTACTACCATAGCAAACGTTCTCCATGAGGGCTCTGCGTCTGCAACAAACTTCTTCCTGGACATTCAGGCATTTCCATATATCTTCTGAACTCTAGGCGGAGGTTCCCAAATCCCAATTATTAACTTCTGTGCACTGGCAGGCTCAAGACCATGTGGAAGTTGCCAAGGCTTGAGGCTTTCATCCTTAAAGCCACAGCCCAAGCTCTATGTTGGCCCCTTTTAGCCAAGACTTGAGTGGCTGGAATGCAGGGCACCATGTCCATAGGCTACATACAGCAGGGGGATCCTGGGCCTGGCCCACAAAACCACGTTTTCCTCCTAGGTATCTGGGCCTGCAATGGGAGGGGCTGCCATGAAGACCTCTGATATGCCCTTGAGATATTTTTCTCCATCATCTTGGGGATTAACATTCAGCCCCTCGTTACTTATGCTAATTTCTGCAGCCAGCTTGGATTTCTTCTCAGAAAATGGGATTTTCCTTTCTATTGCATTATCAGGCTGCAAATTTTTTGAACTTTTATGCTGTGTTTCCCTTATAAAATGGAATGCCTTTAACAGCATCTAAATCACCTCTTAAATGCTTTGCTGGGTAGAAATTTCTTCCACCAGATACCCTAAATCATCTCTCTCAAGCTCAAAGTTCCACATATCTCTAGAGCAGAGGCAAAATGCTGCCAGTCTCTTTACTAAAACATTGTAAGAGTCACCATTGCTCCAGTTCTCAACAAACTCTTTATTTCCATGTGAGATCATCTCAGCCTGGACTTTATCGTCCATATCACTATCAGCATTTTGGGCAAAGCCATTCAACAAGTCTCTAGGAAGTACCAAACTTTCTGACATTTTCCTGTCTTCTTCTGAGCCCTCCAAACTTTTCCAACTCTTGCCTGTTACCCAGTTCTAAAGTCACTTCCAAATTTTCAGGTATCTACAGCAGCACCTCACTGTACTGGTACCAGTTTACTTTATTAGTCCATTTTCATGCTGCTGATCTTAATCATACCCAAGACTGGGCAATTTAATAAAGAAATAAGTTTAACGGACTTACAGTTCCACATGGTTGAGGAAGCCTCAAAATCATGGTGGAAGGCAAGTAGGAGCAAATCGCATCTTATATGGATGGTGGCATGCAAAAGACAGCTTGTGTGGGGAAATTGCACCTTATAAAGCCATCAAATCTCGTGAGACTTATTCACTATCATGAGAACAGCAGGGGAAAGACCTGCCCCCACGATTCCATTACCTCCCACTGGGTCCCTCCCCCAACACGTAGGAATTCAAGATGAGATCTGGGTGGGGATACAGCCAAACAATTTCACTATCCCAATACAGAGAATCCTCCGATCACAAGATCTACAAAGTTTCAAAATCATACCAAATAAATATTTTCCTTGTATAAGCAGGGCTTTCAGGAACTTTGTAGGAAATTTTGTAGTTGGTACAGGTGAACAGGTGGCATTATCAAGGATGCCTGATACAATCTTCCACCATTGTATTTAAATTGTTTCTCAGGATGAGCTGGAAAGGGTGGATGTTCTGCAACATAGTTTTTGCTCAAGCTGAGGGGCAAACCAAAGTCTAGGTACGTGTGGGAAGAAGAAATGCCTGACTAAATTTTGCTCAAGGCAAGCCAATAGATAAGTAATGGGCAATTGCGAGTAGTTGGCTATGACCTACAATCTATGTCTCCTCTGCTGGTCAATAATCAGTAGATCCCTACTTCAAAATGAAAGGTATTGAGATAGTCAACAATTATTATTCATTGTAGATTCAACAGAAACATGTATCACTAAAGAGACAAAGAATCGGAGATACAATTTTGAATAATAGTGTAAGAATGGAAGCTTTTTATTTGATTTTTAAATCCCTTAAGGGTAAAATTTCTTCAGAATTTGAAAAGAGGTATGGGAAGTAAAGGAATACCAGCATAATACCACTAATTTTATATAATTTTAAATTGTACTTGGCACTGCAATTTACTAAAGAATTTTTTTTTCTGCAAATACTTCTATCTTAGAATAAGAAAGTGAACAATAATGCTTTCAGTTACATGACAGTTAAAATATTTTTTACCAAAGGAATAATTTCAATTTATGAAGACTTCTCTTTTTGATCATTGTTAATAGAGCCAATATATTTAATGTTTGCTAGTACACTTAACTTTTACGATATCCAACATTTCTTTCAGATAAATCAAGGATTTGATCTATTATGTTTTAGCAGATATGGCTTATATGTTGGTGATTTGAATTCAATTATAATTAATGTGTAAATATATATTCGTTTACATATTTCAATTTATGAAGACTTCTCTTTTTGATCATTGTTAATAGAGCCAATATGTTTAATGTTTGCTAGTACACTTAACTTTTACGATATCCAACATTTCTTTCAGATAAATCAAGGATTTGATCTATTACGTTTTAGCAGATATGGCTTATATGTTGGTGATTTGAATTCAATTATAATTAATGTGTAAATATATATTCATTTACATATATGCATGCATAAATAGGCTTAGAATGTTTAGGTACTTAATGTATATTATATAGAAGTGATACAGCTAATGGGAAGGCAAGAAACATTTGCTCAGTGACACTGTGAAAACTACTTAATGCTATGGCAATAAGAAAAATTTAGTGTGTATAAGCACACACCTACTCATGCAAATAAACTAGTATGATTCCAAAATGTCAAAATGTTAGCGTTTTTATATCTGAGTTCTGAAATTAAGGCTAATTAGTATTTTTTGAAGTTTTCTTAAGTGTTTATTTTTATCAAGAGAATAAACAAGTATAATTCATTAATCTTGTGATGTAGCTATGAATCACACCTAATTATGTGGAAATCTGACTTTTTAACTTTATTCGATTATATTAACACTGGTACATTTATGGTTAGAAAATTGTAATATACATAGATAGGTACATGGATGGATAATAGATATAAAAATACATATATAGACAGGTTTTTATGTTACACAAAACTAGTATTGGAAATATTTTGTATTGCATCTTCAATATTAACTTTTTTTCTCATTCAATTAGTATAATAATTCTATGAAGTAGGTATAATATTTTGTGTGTTACATATAAACAGATGTAGTGCCATGTTCATATTCAAATATCTATAAAGTAGAATGTTGCCCAGAATTTTCTGACTACTAAAATTCATAGATTTTATTTTGATTATGAACTGCTTTAAACAGTGATTATAAAAATTACCTGTGGTCATTAAAATACATATTCCTGGACTAAATATTACAGTCTTTGAATCAAAGCTTCCAGAAAGTACCCAGAATATCATTTTAGCATGCACCTTGGGTAGTGTACAAGTCAGAGAAATAAAGTCAGCAAAAGGATATATATATACACATGTGTATATATATGTATATATTTGTGTATATGTGTGTGTGTGTATATATGTGTGTATGTGTGTATATATATATAGAGAGAGAGATTATGAAGAATTGACTCATGCAATTATAGAGGTAGAGAAGTCCCACGACCTGCTATCTGCAAACTGCCAGTGATGTAATTTAGACCGAGTCTGAAGGCCTGAGAACCAGAGGAGTTGATGGTGTAAATCCCAGTATGAGGGCAGAATACCAATGTCCTGGCTCAAGCAGTGAGACAGAAGGGGCAAATTCTCTCTTCCAATGCCTTTTGTTCTATTCAGGCCTTCAACAGGATGATGCCAATCCACACTAGTGAGAGAAGCTGGCTTTTCTGAGTTCACCAATTAAATGAAAATGAAAACGTCATCCACAAACGCCATCACAAACACAGCCGTAAATAATGTTTAGCCAAATATCTGCCCCCAATCTCTCTGACTCACACAAGTTGACACTTAAAATTAACCAGCAGAGCTAATTTCTTTTTTAATTCACAGTGAGTGAATGTGCAAAATGATATGTAAACCATTTTATATTTTTTCTTTAATAATTTTATAGAAAACTAACTAAAATGGAAATGTAACGCAACATTCTTTCACAATTATTTTTTAAAATTGTATATGTTTAGAATGGATTTTGCACAAGACATTGTGCTAAACCAAACACTACTTAATACCTACTTTCACACTCACGGTCATACAACAAGAGGTTATATCTCTTATTATGCTCTTTAATGGAGTAAACTACTTAAAGAAAGACATGTAGCCAGTAAGCAGAAGAGGCAATATTTAATTGTAAAATCAAACAATCTGCAACATCCAGATTTGCCTGTAATCTCTATTTTATAGTATACCACTTCTCTTGTTAGTTATGTAACTCTATCATCATTATAAAGATTTTTTTCAATTTTTTCTAAATTCAGTATTGATTATTTCTCTACACCTTAGGATATAATTCAGTGTGATATACTTACATAGCACTACACCTTCACAACTTAAAAAAATCAAGTTATCTTTCTTTGTATAAAATTGAACAGAGCTCAAGAGTCTCACCTTTGGTTATTTTCATTCTCATGCAGCACTACTATTCTAGGCTTCTCCAGAAAATTTTATTTGTCTAAGATTATCTATATTAGCAAATCTGCTATTCAAGATCTGTGCCTGTTGAAAGCTTGAGTGTGTGCTATTTATTAAATAATTTTAAAATGACAGAAACTATCATAAAAACCAGTATCCATAGATTCCATCTAACACAATCTCAGATAAGTCTGTCACCCCGATTAATTTTAATACTCTAATTCCTGGAATATTTGTACAGAGAGAAGGAAAACATTAAGTATCTATTTGTATATCCATATATACATATATCCATTTAAATATAAGTAAATATGAAGCACACAAATAAATATACATATGCATATGTATACATACATGGATGAATGAATGGACAGATAAATATCTTATTATATTTTTTGTATTGTTTTCTCATGGACTTTTCTAGCCAATGAGAACTCATAGAAAAATTACATTTTTTTTCAATCAGTGATTGTAACACATTATGTTCAAAATGCTCTTAGCACTTCCATGAGTTTAGAATGACTAATAATACATTTTATTTACAATTTCTGACTTTTTGTTATTTGTTTTCATTTTATCTAACAGTTTTTACTCAGTGGCTGATCCAAGTGGCAATTAATAATAAGGTTATCAAAATGAAATTATTACCACAATGAAACACAGAAAATATGTTTTATTCAATGTTTCAAGCAAAGAAGTGTTCAGGAGAACAGAAGGTAAAAATCATCGTACAGGGGGTAGAAGTTTTTTAATATTACTAACAGTTTGAGAAGCAACACCGAAACCTGGGAAAATTAACTAATAAACATAAGAGTACACAATAGAAGCAAAATGTTCTGAATGCATGAATTGACTTTGGGATGATTAAATAGATGGAAGATCTATACCACTTACAAAATGTTGATACTGCATCTCAATGAAAATTATATAATGTAACTTCTAGAATTCCTGTTCCACTTCCAAACTCCAAAGGGTTATGCACGTGTGTAGTTTTTAATACATAAGATTTTAAAAGTATCATTAGTCTTAAGATAAGCAAGATCTAAGTACACAAATGCACACAGACCCATAAATTTGTATTCACATATTTACATATATTTATTTTCACATTCCTTTGTGGTGGGCATTATTATGCCTGTTTCATACTTGAATAGGCTAGATTTTAAAAAGTGTGATTGATTTTGTCCATCTAAATAGCTTTTCTGGGGCATTTCCACCTGGTGATCAGTGTTTAGAGGCCATGAGTTTCTAACGGTCAGCATTTCTCAAATCATGTTTCATGTAAAGTAATATTTGCACAGAGTTAATAATTATCGGAACAAAATCATTCCATAGTTAAATCAGTTTGAGAAATATTAAATAATGTTAGATGGATTTTGTTAATTAAATACTCCCCAGAGCTATTCATACAATAATATCTATTGTCATAGTCCTATTTGTATACAGAAAACTAAAATGAAAAATAATAAACATACACTGTCTTAAAATACTCCCTGACAAAGTAATAATAATGGATTTAACTTAAAATGAACACTGCAAAAATACTAACATATTTTAAAAAATTCTTCAGAGGATATCCGTGTACATATGGATTAACAGCTTCCTTCATGATGAACGTGATCCAAATTTATATTATTTTTTAAATCCTTGTGATTAAGCATGTTTTTGTAATGAAGTTTACAACTTTAGAATAGTTTAGATATATGGGAAAATGGGAAAAGTAATACAATTCCTTCCTGAATAACTCTTACTCACTTATTCAGTTTCCGCTATTATTAAAATCTCACATCACTATGCTTCATTTATCTCAATTAGTGAAGTAGTATTGATACATTGTTCTCAACTGAAATCCATCCCCTTTAACATACCTCCCTTAAGCTTATCTGTATGTTTCCTCTTTGTTTTGAGCATATCTTCATGTTCTGGAACTACCAGATGCTACAGGGTCATCAGAGTCATGTTGTATATTTTCTGCCCTGGTTTTACACTGGATTTTGAAATGATACTCATTTGTTCTAAAAAAGTTTGCATGGAAAAAAAAAAAAAAAAAACCAGAGAGAGAGAGAGAATTTATTTGGATTCAGTTTGAATTTGATCCTGAGAGTATTCCTTGTCTTCTCCCTCTTTGCTAAAGCAGAATGTGAACCTAAGAGTCATCTAAAAACATTTATATTAATGGGAAGAGGTGTTGTGGTTTTTACCTATTTCAGTCTACCGGTAAATGAAAAACGTCTGTCAGGAACTCAGGAGGGAGATTTGGATTTATTCTGAGAACACTAAGCAGGCTGGCAGCTTTACTTCTACAGTCTCTACAGAGGTTTGCAGCATATCTGAATTTGAAGGAAAAAAAAAAAAAAATCCCAGAATGTAAAGCTATATTTTCAAAATGATTCCTACAGATGTCAAAGTACTGTCTCTCTAATTTTACCTTCATTATGCAATGCCTTCAGGCTGAGGCTGTGTAACTTTTCTATGAAGCACTTAATCTCTACTCAGGCCCCTTAGGAAGATGTAATAGCAATCAGTAAATAACAGGGCAGAGGCTGTTGATTACTATTGAATAAACCAAAATGCTTTCCATACATTGCAAACTAAAAATGGATCACTCTCATCACTTATCTTTTCTTAATGACATTTTAAAGTCTAAGGGCCTTATTAATCAATGCTTTTATATAACGTTTTCCAAAGGTGTGCATGTACCTTGCTTAGAAAACAGAAGAGAGGCAGATAAAATGAGAGTCTTCTGAGGAAATTAAATTAGATCAGTATTCATAAACATTAGGCACTTGATCAAGAATTTTTTGGAAAAACAAGGATGCTAAAAAGAGAAGCAATAAAAAGACAAAAAGAAAACTAATTTAAAAAATTAAACAGTTTTTGATAGCTATTTTGACTTCTACGAGTTTTTGAAATTAAAATTCTGAAAAAGTCATTCATTCAGGACATTGTCAAGGATGCTTAAGGCCAAGTGCTTAAACTGCACTTATATGACTCCAGGATGTATGTTTTCCTCACTGTACAGAAAAACCCTAACAATTGACAATTTGGTAACATTTTAGACAAAACCAATAGCATTTAGCTGTTATTTGCAAAGTGGAATGGTTACATTTTCACTTTTAGTGCAGAGTGCATATGACCTCATTAAAATAATCATTGTATTTACAGAAAAATTTGAAAGATAATTTAAACATATTGAGTGAAAATTGAGAAATGAGTATTTGCTCAAAAGGTTTCATTTACAATGTTGGTATTTTTCCACAGCTTTATGGAGGAATAATTGGAAACAATTAAATGACACATAATTAAATCGTACAATTTGAGATGTTTCAAAAGTTATACACACCCACGAAGCCATCAACACAATCAAGATGCTGAGAGTACCTCTCAGGCTTTTATTAGTTTGCTAGGGCTGTTGTAATAAACTTCCTAAGACTGGGTGGTTTAAATATCAGAAATGTATTTTCTCATGGTTCTGGAGGATAGAAGTTCAAGATCAAAGTCTCAGCAGGGTTAGTTTCTTCTGAGGCCTCTCTCTTTGGCTTGTAGATGGCAGCCTTCTCTCAGATTCTCAATTTTTCTTTCTTTGTGTGTAAATCTGTGTCCTAATGTATTAGTCAGAGTTCTCTAGAGAAACAGAACTAATAGGATAGATACATTCCAAAGGGGAGTTGATTAAGGAGTATTAACCGACACGATCACAAGATCCCACAATAGGCTGCCTACAAGCTGAAGAGCAAGACAGCCAGTCCGAGTCCCAAAGCTGAAGAACGTGGAGTCTGATGTTCAAGGGCAGGAAGCATCCAGCATGGAAGAAGAATGTAGGCTGGCAGGATAAGTCAGTCTAGCCTTGCCATGTTTTTCTTCCTGCTTTACATCCTGGCCATGCTGGCAACTGATTAGATGGTGCCCACCCACATTGAGGGTGGGTCTGCCTTTCCCAGCCCACTGACTCAAATGTTAATCTCCTTTGGCAACACCCTCACAGACACACCCAGGATCAATATTTTGCATCCTTTATTTAATCAGGTTGACACTCAGCATTAGCCATCACACTTAATCTCACCTTTTTATAAGAATACTGTCATATTTCGTTAGGATCTGACCTTATAACCTAATTTTAACTTCATCACTTTTTTTTTTTTTTTTTTTTTTTTTTGAATTGGGGCCTTGCTCTGTTGCCCAGCTGAAGTGGCGTGATCTCGGCTCACTGCAACCTCCGCCTCCTGGGTTCAAACGATTCTCCTGCCTCAGTCTCCCAAGTAGTTGGGATTACAGGTGTGCGCCACCACTCCTGGCTAATTTTGTATTTTTAGTAGATATGGGATTTTGTCATGTTGGCCAGGCTGGTCTTGAGTTCCTCTGTAATCGCAGCACTTTGGGAGGCCGAGGCAGGCGGACCACCTCTTTAAAGATTATCTACACACAGACACATTTTTAGTCACTGGGGATTAGAACTTCAACATATGGGGACTGGGTGACGTGGCTCACGCCTGTAATCCCAGCGCTGTGGGATGTGAGACAGGTGGATCAGGAGTTAGAGATCAGCCTGGCCAACCTGCTGAAACCCCGTCTCTACTAAATGAAACTTAGCCAGGGGTGGTGGTGTGCTCCTGTAATCCCTACTACTCAGGAGGCTGAGGCAGGAGAATGGCTTGAACCAGGGAGGCACAGGTTACAGTGAGCCAAGATTGTGCCATGGCACTCCAGCCTGGGCAACAAGAGTGAGACTCCATCACAAAAAAAAAAAAAAAAAAAAAAAAAAGAGAGAGAGAGAGAACTTCAACTTAGGAATTTTGGGGGGTATAATTAAGCCCAAAGCAATGCTCAAGATCCCCTTGAAAACTCTGGCTCTATTCCCTTCCCAACCCATTCACTTCTCTCCACAGATAATCACTTACCTATTTCCTGAAACTATAGAAGAACTTTCATTTTTAAAAATTTGTGTTTATGAAATAATGCAATATATACTCTTTGTTGACTTCTTTTATGAAACCTAATTCTTTTGTGATCATCCAAGTTGTTATTAATTTGTATTGTTTTAAGTACTATTTAGTTTGTTTATGTATTCAACTGTTAGTGGACATTTTGGGTTATTTACAAATTTGGTTCATTAAAAAATAAAGCTTCTATAATCTTTCACATACAGTTTTTATAGGGACATATATTTTTCTTTCTCTTGAGTAAACACCTAAGAGTGAAATCGTCAAATCAAAAGGAAGGTATATGTTTAACTTTTTAAAGAAACATTAAAATAGTTTTTAAAAATGGTTTACTATTTTACGTTCCAGAAAATAGTATGTGAGAGTTTCAATTTCTGCACATCTTCACCAACACTTGATATAGTTCTTTAAATTTTAGATATTCTGATAGATTTATACAGGTATCTTATTTCTCTAATGACCAGTGATTTTGAGCATATGTTCATTTGCATTATTTTCTTTGGTAAACTATATTTTCAAATACTTTGCCCATTTCTTTATCAGGTTGTTTACCTACTCTTGAGTTTGATTAGATTTTAATATATGCTAATTACATGTCTCTTGTTATATATTCCACTTGGAAATATTTTCCTTATTTTGCGGCTTGTCTTTTTATTTACTTAAATATATTTTTTCCAAATAGCAGAAGTTATAATTTTAGTAAAGTCCTTTTTTTTTAATGTTCTTTATTGGATTGTGCTTCTCATGCCATATCTAAAAAATATTTTCCGAGCCCAAGATTACAAACATTTTGCATATGTTTATTTTAGTAGTTTTATAGCTTTAGGTTTATATGTAGGTCTATTACCCATTTTGTTTGGCGATTAAAATTTCTGACATCTAAATATAGTAGTATTTCAAATGAATGAGCTAGATTTGAACCATACAAACAATTCTCATTAGGTTTTTTCAAAGGAAAGCTGAGGACTTCTGTAATCGGTTTCTCACTTTGATGTCTCCCATGACACTAGATCTTATAGTCAACTGCCTGATGTAATTATAAAGTGTTTATCCTTCAGGCTCCTCAAAGCCATTATATTTGAAATATAATTTACCACGTTGTTCTTTCACTTCCTCTACAAACCTGTTTCTGTTGTAGTTTCAATATCTATTGATGTTGCAATCATCGGTATTGCTATTCAAATTAGATATGGGATTTGTCCAATTTTCTCTCTCATTTTCTTTTTTCATCACTAACCCTTATCAAATAGCCAATTTGATAAATGAAAAGTAGATTAACAATCATTTTATCTGATTGAAAAGTGTTATTTTGGTGCATTTTATTTAAAACAGATAATTTCAAGTAGTAAATACTTTTTGTTTCAAGAGATCTTTCTTTTTTGCTCATGTATGCTTTCCTAGTTTTAAAACTTATGCTTACTTTACACTTTTGCTGATTATCTTCAATTTCAAAATAATCTTACAAAGATATTTGACAGCATCCCAACAGTCTTCCAGTTGTCTCTGCTACTAATGAAAAACATGTGGGGGAGAAAGGCAATATGGCCAACTAGACACAGCCAGGTGAAATAGCTCCCATGAAAGGACCAAGACAACTGGCATGCAGCTAACAGGTCTTCAGAGGGAAGGCACCATGAATGGATGGAGGGAAGACACAGAAGTTGAGCTAAAGCGGGGAGAAAGCTGGGAGCTGTACATGGAGTTACCATACACCAGGACTTGTTTTCCTCCCCAGTGGCTCCAGGGAAATGGGTGAGTTGAATTGGCAAGGAGCGATTTTCTCCTGCCACAGGCCTCTGGAACCTCAGGAGGAGGGGACCCCTTGGCCACCAGAGAAACTCAAGTTGACCGGGAGAGCTGCTTAGAGAAGTGCTAGGGGCAACAAGTCACCCTACCCCACCAACCACCATTGTAAACAGAGCTTTGGTGGACACAGAGCCAGCCAGTCCTGTTTCTGCCCGTGCCCTGCCCTTCACTAACACTGTACAAAGATCTGTGAATCCTCCCCCTGCCCTGAATGACCACTCCTGCTTGCGAGGAACAGAAAAGGGACCCAGACCCATATCCACCAGTGCCCTGCTGTTAAGTCAACACCACCTCTAGCACAACTATGCACACAGTCACCAGAAGAGGTTCCCTGCTCCCGCCAGCTGCATTGCCTCCACCACTGTGGTGACAGTCTACAGGGAGGCAGGCACCCTGGCACACACTAACACTCTACTACAGCTGCTGCTACAAGGTCAAATCCTGCTGTCATGGCATTATGAAATGCTTTGTCTGAGACCACTCATTGAAATAAAGTGATCCGTGGTCTGGGAGCACCCTGCCCCAACCCAGTGCAGTGAATTCCTAACTTTGAGGAGCCATAAAACAAATTCAGGTCCTAATATAAGTTCCCCAGAGTTAGAACATGAAGTCCAGGAGTTGGGATCTGAATGTCAACCCCCTAAAATCTTCTAGAAATGAAGGCATTCAGCAGAATCCACCTTATACCATAATCAAGACTTCAAGGTAATCAAATGGGATAAAAGAAAAAAAAGAAAGCATCCAAAGGTCAGCAGCTTCAAAGACTGAAGGTAGATAAGCCCATAAACATGAAAAGGAATCAGTGCAAAAACTCTGACAACTCAAAAAGCCGGAGTACCATCTTTCCTTCAGGTAACACCTCTCCAGCAAGAGCTCTGAAACAGGCTGAAATGGCTGAAATGACAGAAATATAATTAAGAATATGGCTAAGAATAAAGAGTGAACTACAGGAGTACATTAAAACCCAATCCAAAAAAGCTAAATATCCTAATAAAACAATACAGGAGCTGACAGACAAATAGCCCATATGGAAAATAATGTAACCAATCTGATGGAGCTGAAAGACAAACTACAAGAATTTCACAATGTAATCATAAGTTTTAATAGCAGAATAGACCAAATAAAGAAAGGAAGCAGAGAGCTTGAATACTGACTTTCTGAAATAATATAGTCAGATAAGAATAGAGAAAAAATAATGAATTAACAAAAGCTCCAAGACACATAGGATTATATAAAGTGATGGAATCTATGACTCCCTGGTGTCCCTGAAAAATATGAGGAGAATGGAAACAAGTTGGAAAATATATTTCAGGATATCATCCATGAGAACTTCCCCAACCTAGCTAGAAAGGCCAACATTTAAATTCAGGAAATGCAGAGAACCCCAGTAAGATACTTCATGAGAAGATTGTTCCCAAGACATATAATAATCAGATTCTCCAAGGTGGAAATGAATGAAAAAATGTTAAAGGCAGCTAGAGAGAAGGGTCTGGTCACCTACAAAGGGAAACGTTTGAGACTAACAAGAGATCTCAGTAGAAATTCTGTAAGGCAGAAGACATTGGAGACCAATATTCAACATTCCTAAAGAAAAGAAATTTTCAACCCAGAATTTTACATCCAGCCAAACTAAGCTTCATAAGCAAAAGACAAATAAGATTCTTTCCAAAGGAACAAATATTGAGGGAATTCACTGCCACTACACTTGGCTTACAAGATCTCTAAAAGAAGAACTAAATATGGAAAGGAAAGACTATTACCAGCCACCACAAAGCACACTGAAGCACACAGACCATTGACACTGTGAAGCAACTGCATAAACAAGTCTGCCAAATAATTAACTAACATTGTGATGACAGGATAAAATCCACATATATCAATATTTATCTTGAATGTAAATTGGCTAAAAGCCCCAATTAAAAGACACAGAGTAGCAAGCTAGATAAAGCACCAAGATCCATTGGTATGCTGTCTTCAAGAGACCTATCTCACATGCATAGATGTGGTATAGATAAACTCAAAATAAAGGAATTAAGAAAAATCTACCCAGCAAATGGAAAATAGAAAAAAGCAGAAGTTGCAATTGTAATTTTAGACAAAACAGACTTTAAACCGACAAAGATCAAAAAAGAAAAATAGGAGTATTCCACAATGATAAAGGATTCAAATTAATAAGAAGACCTGTGTACTATGTTTTTAATACTCTCAAATATATTGAAAAATACTAACTAGCTTCTTAGCCTAGATATTATTTCCTCTGGGTCATCTGTTTTCTTTGTTCATTTCTGTCCTTGTTCACAACAATGTGTTACACAGTATTTGGAAAGTATCACTTCACCAAAGCGATACTTGATTTGTTTGATTTTTGTTAGTAGTACACATTTGAAAGTAAAATCTTGAACCAATATTTTAAAAAATATGGCTAACTCATTGTCACATCTTTTTAAGATTACTGAATGAATTTCCAGTGGCAACAGATACATATGTATATAACATTCGAAATAGTTAATAAATTATAATGATTCATAGTACATATATGATATTTTAACAAAGATATTTCAATTGAGGTGCATTAAAAATCAAATTACAATTTGCAATTCCAGTTTGTGTGTTAACTTTACAATTTTATATCATTTTGATATTTCATCACAAGTTGAAGAATTAACTGTAACTGATGTCCTCAGAGAGGAAGGAGATGCAAAGTTTGATTTCCTGAGGCAAGTATGTTTAATCTCACTCGTGATTGAGTTTCTTAGTAATTTTTGTGACACATACTTAAAATTGGAAGGAGAGTTTATTCTTTTCTTATTAAAATTTCAATAATCAATGTTTCTCTAAGGCTTTTGTTTCTGGCATGTACTAAGTCAATCATTAAAACAACCACTGGAAAATAATCAATAAAAATCCTTGGAGAGAATTTTTCTGTATTGTAGATACCTTTGCTGCTTCTAACTTAATGATATTTTATAACTGATATATCATTCAATTATATAATGCTAATATCTATATATGAGTAAATATGTGTGTGTACATGTTTGTGGACTTACTTTAATTGCAAAAATACATATATGACACTATTTGGATAATGTTGGGTTTAGGGCAAGACTTTCTAAACACTATATTAATGGAAGAATAGAATATTTTAAAAATCCCATTTTGACTACCCAATTATTTTTAAAATTAAAAGTAAGATACAAACTACAACTACATTTCTATACAAAGATAGATTAATAAGAAGAAAACAAATCTATATCAGCTGACAATTAGCTATTTTTTAAAAAGTCTAATTGAATTAGACATTTTACAATTAGACTGCATGCTTTATAATGAGTAAATAATTTTAGGAATTTTTATATAAGGAAAAAATACATCTAAGCCACTCCTTTAAAATGGAAATGTGTAGTAATATGCCAACAATTCTTAGTATCCAACAGAAATGCAACCTATCATTTTCAATGTCTACTCAAAAAGTTAATGCAAAACATATAAATAGGATATCTAAGATAAGTATTATATAATTTGCTGAGTTTGATGGCCAAAGGAAATATATTATTTCTCTATTGCTGCATTATTCTAAAACTTATTGGCTTAAACAATGCACATTGATTTCATAGTTTCTGAATGTTGACAGCAGTGAGTTCCTCTTGGGTTGTGTGGCCTGGGGCCTCAGTTCACATTCTGTTGACTGGAGCCTGCACTTCATTCCTCACTACATGAACGTTTTGCACATGGCAGCTCCCATGAAGGCAATACAGACAGTTTACTAGGAAGGCAGAAGTCACAATGTTTTGTATCCTAATCACAGAAATTATGTTTCATCACCTTTGCTAGATTCTACTGGTTGGCAGCAATGGAAAGAATGGGTTAGAATTTATAAATTGAGGGACTTAGTCATTTCCATATTTTGACACAAGATACCTTTTATTGGCTTTTATTTTATTTTCAATACATTTGCATGGGAAAATTAGATCCACTTAAGTGAAAATGATATATTAAAAAACAAACTTAAGTAACTGAATCAGATATTTGAAGGGTGTAATTTTCTAGTCATATACTTTAGTAAACTATTAACTTCTACTACTGAAAACATTAAAACTTGCGAAATTATTGCCCTCACAGGGCATAATAATTTCTATTTAGCTTCCAGTTCCAAAGTGACTTCTATCCTTATCCACCATTCCCCACAATCATAAAATAGGAAAGTGATCTGAGCCTTGAAGTGAAATAAGCTCAATTCAAAGCATGACGTCTATATTATGCCATATAATAAAATGGCAACAAGGTCATATCTTTGCTATCAATTCTGTTAGTTTTAGCTTTCAAAGTGTATTGAAAAGCTTTACAATTTTCAGACTGATCTATTTAAAACATATTTTAAAAATCTGAGTATTTGTTAAAAAATGGAGAAGAGATTTTAGTAATAAGATGGATGTATTCTGTGAAGGGTAGAGAAATGAAAAACACAGCATTTGCTTAAGTTTATAAAAAATTAGTGATCTTTTAAAAGAAATAAACCAGATAAATATAGTAAGGTGTTAATGATTACAAAGAATTTTATTATAGAAAATTAAGGAATATATTGCTGTAACTTGATTAAATAAAAAAAGTTAGCAACAGTTGAGCATTCTAGGTTTTGTTTGGAACTTTTCTACAGAGATATCATTTTAATTCAATGTATCTTTTAAAAAGAATGATAGAAAAACCAATTTTATAAAGCATAAAAATTAATGATAAAGTACATTAAAATATTTGGTTTATTATCTAAGTTTAAAGACATTTCATTATATTGTAACTTTATAAGACTATCTAGCTTAGCATGTTATTAGAATTTACAGATTAGAATATATTTTTCCTTTTCAAAATATACCTCATTCATAACTCATTCTTTGAGGCCAATATCACCCTGATACCAAAGTAGACCTGACAGAAAAGAAAAACTACAAACCAGTATCTCTCATGAACATAGATGCAAAAGTCTTCAACAAGATATTAGCTAATTGAATACAAAAATGTTTACAAACAATTATACACCATGAGCAAATGTGATTTGTTTGAAAGTATATGAGTCCTTTGACTCTCCTTATAAACTTTAGAATAAGATTTTCAATATGCACAACATAACCCCATGGCATCTTTATTAAGATTGCATTGAATCTATATTTCAAATTGAGAAAAACTGACATGACAATATTGAGTCTTTGTATTCATACACATGGAATATCTCTCTCTGTGTATGCATATATATGTGTATATATATATCTTTTATATATGTTAGAGTTTTATAGTTTTCCTAATATAGATATTGCACATATTTTATTAGATTTATACAAAAGTGTTTCACTTTTGTGTCAATATAAGTGGTAGTGTGTTCTCAATTTCAATTCCAATTTTGTATTGTTAGTGTATATGAAAATTAATTTTGTGTATTAACCTTATATCCTGTAGTCTTGCTAAAATCATGTATTAGTTTCAGATATTTTTAGTCTCTATATAAGCAATCATAATTTATAAACATAAACAATTTAATTTTTCTTCCCAATTTGCACTCAGTATAGAACCAACAGGATAGATAGAGATGTATCGGAGGGAATTTATTAGGAAAATTGAATCATGAAGTTATAGATTCTGAGAAGTGCCATGATAAGTTGCATGCAAGTTGGAGAGCCAAGGAAGGTGGTTATGTAGTTCAGTCCAAGTCTGAAGGCCTCAGAACAGGGGAAGCTGATGGCATAACTCTCAGTCTAAAGCCAAAGGCCTAAGAAACTTGGAGGCTGCTGGTGCACCACTGGAGTACAAAGGTTGCAGAACCCAAAGTTCTGATGTCCAAGAGCAAGAAAAGTAGGATGTCCTAGCTTGAGAAAAGAAAGAGGTAATTCACCTTTCCTTGACTTTTTATTCTATCTGGGCCCTCAGCTGATTGAATAGTGCCTGCCCACATTGGATGATGATGGCTCGTCCTTATTCAGTCCATTGATTCAAATGTTGATCTTTTCTGGTAATACCCTCACTGATATACCCAGAAATAATGCTTCACCAGCTATCTGGTCAAATTAACATCTAAAATTAACCATCACGCACATTTTTACTTCTTTTCTTTGTCTTATTGCATCAGCTAGGATGTCTAGTGTAATGTTAAGTAGGCGTGGTGAGAGTCAACATCCTTGCCTTATTCTTGATTTTACTGAGAAAGTGTCAAATTTCTTATTGTGTATGCTATAGGTTTTGTACATGCTCTTCATCAAGTTGAGGTAGTTCCTCTCTGTTCTTAGTTTGCTAAGAACTTTTGTCATAAATGGGCATTGGATTTTAACAAATGATGATTCTGAATCTATCTATATGATCATATGATTTTTCTCCATTAGCCTATCGATGTGAGGATTTTTGAAGGTTGAACCAGTCTCATATACTTTCAAACAAATCACATTTGGGCATGGTGTATAAGTGTTATTAGAATTTACAGATTAGAATATAGCCAACACAATAGTGGAAAAAAAAAAAAAAAAAAAGAAAGAAAGCAAGCTAGAGGATGAACACTGCCTGGTGTGAAGACTCACTCTGTAGTTACAATAATCAAGACCATGTGGTATTGGCCAAAGGACAGGCAAACAGATCAATGAAACAGAATAGAGAGCCCAGTAACAGATGCGTAAAAATTTAGTTAACTGATCTTGGCCAAAGGAGCAAATCCAATTTAATAGAGAAAAGGCAGTCTTTTCAACAATCACTACTGAAACAATTGGACATTCACATGCAAAATATAAATATAAATAAAGTTCTTACACCTTTCCCCAAAATAATCTCAAAATAGATCATAGACCTAAATGTAAAATACAAAAATATAAAACATCTGAAAGAAACACAGAAGAAATCTAGGCAACCTTTGGTTTGGCAATCCAAGGTGACTCAAAATATCAAATGCTCTATGTCCACACTTTGATAAAATTATATGGATGACACTGGGGCTTGAACTATGTTCAGAAATTATTTGTATATAATAATCAGTGTGATTACATAATTCTGAAATGAGGCATAGGAAAACAATATGAACTAAAGAGATAAAATCAAAGATTCATAGGCATTATCTTAGTCATTTGTGAAAAAGATGCAGGTGACAAAACCAAATATAATGCTGTTACCAAAAATTTCATTAAGAAAATTTATTAATTTCTGAATTCCATTAAGGAAATTCATAATATTCATTTATTGATACTATGTCGCATTTATAAACAATTATAGGGTTTTAAGTTTTGAACTAAAATTCTTTGATTAAAACAATCCTTCATATAAAGTACCAATTTATCTGAAAATGTTATAGAAATTATTATATCATTATTATCATCAGACTTCCTTCTCATCATAGCTAATATTTGGAGAGAGAGAGAGAAGACTTAAAGTAATTATAATAAATATTCATTTGTTGATAAAAAAATGCAGTACAAGTCACAAATCTCAACCTTTTCTTAAACTGCAGGTATAAACCTTCCATACTTAGTTGTTATTATGACTATATTTGTTTTCTTTTGCAGTAATTTAATTATAATGATGACGTACTGTCTCAAAACTAGTAAGTAATAAGGGGTACTAAGTTCCAATTTTCAATGTAAGAATCTGAGGGGAGCTAACAGTGACAAAGCTTTTACTTAGGAACAGGTTGGGAGTAGTCCATTCATACGGCTTATACAGGTAGCTGGATTAGATGGCTAATGGGATTTACATGATCCTTACCTGCTAAGTTTCCTTAAAACTTCTCATTCCACCATCTCTTTCGCAGTTCCAGGTTCACTCTGTGGGCTCATATCTGATTCCAATTAACTTAAAACAAATAACTTTGATATATTTGAGAAATAAAGAGAATACAAAGTGATCAGCATTTAGACTTGCCTTCTTGTACAGCCGTGGGGCCACAGTTCCCTGAGGCAAAGCTACAGGTAGAATTTAATAGAAGAAAATAAATTTGAAAATGTGTAGCAGAGGGCAGGGTGCAGACTCACGCCTGTAATCCAAGCACTTTGGGAGGCCAAGGCAGGTGGATCACCTGAGGTCAGGAGTCCAAGACCAGCATGGCCAACATGGGGAAGCCCTGTCTCTACTAAAAATGCAAAAATTAGCCGGGTGTGGTGGCATAGGCCTGTAATCCCAGCTACTTGGGAGGCCGAGGCAGGCTCACTTGAACCCAGGAAGCAGAGCAAGACTCTGTGTCCAAAAAAAAAAAAAAAAAGTGTGTATCAGAGGCTTGACATACTGCCTGAAAAATATTCGGAATGGGAGAAGTACAAAGCCCTGGTGCTTGGGATAAAGAGCGGAAGAAAAGATTGCTACAAAAGGGATCATGTGTATAAATTTTAATGGTTTAAATAATTGCATTCATGACTTACTGAGTAAAAATGTAAGGTACTTTTATCATCCTCTAAATGTATTACCAATGAAAATAGCCAGTTTTTAAGAAACAGTAACCTACACTTTCAAAGTCTCCTCTTGGGTCAAATATTGCCAGGTATCATTTCCTGCATCATGTGGCCTCTTCAATAACATATTTCTGAATATTTTTGCATGTTTTGCTGTGTGCAATGCTACTGCACATATAATTGCACTAGTATTATAATACAGGACAATTCAATTAAAGTGTTTGTTCAACCCAGACTTTTGATTTATGAGCCTCAATAGGTCACCTTCTTTATTCACTGAGCAATATATGACATGAACCAAATCTCTCTTAATCCTTATAGAGAGACTGAAATAAATCATAAATGTCCCACAGAAGCTCTGTCAGTGAACCTAATGAAAAACTGAAGTAGAACATTTGAATTGATTCCATCTCTTCCCTAGACTTTTTCCATTTTATTATTTTCTAAGAATTTTCTTTTATTGGGAAGGAACTTCTAGAGATGTGGACAAGATCAACTGCTGTACCTGACTTTTCACAAAAATGTCCTAAGGGTGACTTTGTAGCTTTGAGTAAGAAAGAAATAATTGATCACTCTGAAACAAATTATGTATTACTTGTGATTTAAGTAATCAATTTAAATTGATAACTGTCCCTGGTAAATAAATCACTTGTTAATCATTATTTTAAAAGTAGTAAGTCAGGCCAGGCGCAGTGGCTTACATCTGTAATCCTAGCACTTTGGGAGGCCGACGCAGGTGGATCATGAGGTCAGGAAATCGAGACCACCCTGGCAAACATGGTGAAAACCCGTCTCTGCTAAAATACAAAAAAATTAGCTGGGCATGGCGGTGCGTGCCTGCAGTCCCAGCTACTTGGGAGGCTGAGGCAGGAGGATCACTTGAACCCCGAAGGTGGAGGTTGTAGTGAGCTGAGATGGCACCACTGCACTCCAGTCTTGCAATGGAGCAAGACTCAGTCTAAAAAGATAAAAATAAAAATAAAAATAAAAAATAATAATAAAAATGTAGTAAATCTTCAGGCAATGTGGCTTGACGCCTGTAATCCCAGGACTCTGGGAGGCCGAGGTGGGTAGATCACCTGAGGTCAGGAGTTCATGACCAGCCTGGCCAACATGTTGACACCCTGTCTCCACCAAAAAAATACAAAAAATTAGTTGAGTGTGGTGGCGCACACCTGTAATCCCAGCTACTTGGGAGGCTGAGGCATGAGAATTGCTTGAACTTGAGAGTCAGAGGTTGCAATGAGCCCACATGATACCACTGCATTCCCTCCTGGGCAATAGAGTGAGACACTGTCTCAGAACAAACAATTTGTTGTTATTTTTTCTTATTTCAGGTAGTAAACATTTGAAATAATATAAACAAGAAAATAAACTGACACATAACCTGATCCCCAGAGATACATGCTAATATTTCAGGGTATATCCTCCTAATGTTTCTTCTTTGAGTATGTAAATAGATATTTCTTCCAAATGGAAAATATATACAATATATACTTTTCTACTCTGATTTTTAAATCTTTTTTTTTTTTAACTTTTAGGTTCAGGTGTACCTATGCGTGTTTGTTGTATAGGAAAATTACGTGTCACAGGGGTTCGGTAAATAAATTGTTTCTCACCCAGATAATAAGCATAGTACCACACAGGTAGTTTTTCCGTCTTCACCCTCACACCCTCTACCCTCAAGTAGGCCCCAGTGTCTGTTGTTCCCTTCTTTATGTTCTTATGTACTTAGTGTTTAGCCCCCATTTATAAGTGAGAACATGTAGTATTTGGTTTTCTGTTCCTATGTTAGTTTGCTTAGGATAATAGCCTCCAGCTTCATCCATGTTGCTGCCAAGGACATGATATCATTTTTTTATGGCTGTTTCATATTTCAGGGTATATATGTACCATATTTTCTTTATCCAGTTTACCATTGATGGGTGTATAGGTTGATCCTATGTCTTTGTAAAGGAATTTCTTGTGACAAAAAATACAATACACCCTGATAGTGAACGTTGAAGTTCTCATTCTAAAGGAAGAGGAGTTAACTGGCAAATGTCATCGGATACCTCCCTACCCTTAATTTTTTCTTCAGGAAAAGAAGAAAATACTGCTGGAAGGAAGAGACAAATACAGCTCTAAAAAAATTTGCTAGTAACATGGTTTCTGGTTCTGAAGCAGGCCTTTTTTCTCTGCTTCATCTATCTATTGGAATTTTGACAAAAGCATTTTTGTGATGATGTTAGAAGTTTGGCACAGAAGGAGAACTCAAAAATCTAGTGGGCTATTTTGTGAAAATTACCAAAATGGATTATATTTGAGACTATAGGCTATGGTTTAACATCTGTGAGGCATGATCTAAGAACACAGGACCATCTTTAAACAGGTGTTTCAACTCAATGTGCCTACTCCCGTAGGTGGATATGATCTATGTCCCTTAATTTGTGAGAAGATATATATGTTCTACAAAGACTTCTAAAAGATAAGAAATCTGAAAAGTAGAAACTTCAAAATTCTCATAGGCATATGTGGGCCATTGTGCTTTTGCTGTGTGTCCTCAAGTCTCTCTAGGAATGCAAACCAAAAGTGTCAATAATGTAGAAAGTCTACCAGTGCTGGCATTTTAGCAATTTACCTTTGAAAATTTCTATTGCTTTTTTATCCCTAAAGTCAGGTTTATACAGTAGCTTCTAATAACTTTGATATATGAAACATGATTATTTTTCAATAATTTTGGGGGGTGGTTTACTATTAGTATTTATTATAAATATTACAATGATTATTATTGTTAACACAGAAGTGTTCAGCATTAGGAAATTTAGACATTATCAAGTGAAATCCTTGTTTTGAAGCTAGACTTGTGTGTGTATACTATGCATCTGCTTGATATAAAATATGTTAAAACATTGAAGATGCTCTAACTCTAATGAAAAATAAACATATTTATGTACAGATAGAAAGATACATAAATGTTGCTAAAACGAAAATATGCCCTAGAGTTCGCAATTACCTTCCCTAAATTCAGGGAATATGCTCAATCTTGGCATAGTTAAGGAGTAGCATAAAGAACTGCCAACACATAGAAATGGTAGGGCCAAACAGTTAATATGCATAGAATAAAAATAGCATTTCTGAAAAATAATTTGTCCAAATATATGATTTAGTTTTGTAAATCTTGAATAAAGTGTGATTAATGAGCTACCCAAGTTTTGTTATCAGTAATGCTTTAGCTAAACTAGAAATTTAACTTTGCCCCAAATTGGAAATGTTTACATATCAACAATCCATTATTCTCACATCTTTCCTGGTTTTGGTTTAATATTCCATCAAGAGTAAGATGGTTAATTATCTACTTTTCTTTTTGTTCAAAGTTAGAGAGAGATCAATTCACCAAATTAATAAATCACTTTCTGGCATTACTAATAATTATGTGGCTGATAATATTAAATGGACACATGTGTACTCCTGCATGTAACAATTAAAATTGTTAGTATCAGCTGACTTTATCAGAGAATTAGACATACCTGTCTTCAGGCAGAACTCTCTGTGAGTATCTGAGGAAATACAAGTTTGTACTCCTTGGAATATTAACCATGCTTTTAATTTACATGTAAATATTTTCTCATTTCTATACGTCTTTTAAAATTAGTTAACAAAAACTAGTTTGGCATACTTTGTGCAATGACTGTATCATGTATTGCTTTCATTTTCATTGTCTACTTAAGTTCTTAGTAAAAAAGTCTGACAAAAAGTAGATTTTTAACACACAGAGTAAGAAAAATGTGGGAAGAATTAAAGCCAAGAAACACTATCTTCAAATAATGCTTGTAATAATATATCAAAATTTGTGATTTACATAGTTCTTTTTTTTTTTTTTTTTTTTTTTTTTTTTGAGACAAAGTCTCACTCTGTCGCCCAGGCTGGAGTGCAGTGGCGCGATCACTTGCAAGCTCCGCCTCCCGGGTTCACGCCATTCTCCTGCCTCAGCCTCCGGAGTAGCTGGAACCGCAGGCGCCCGCCACACCCGGCTGATTTTGTGTATTTTTTAGTAGAGACGGAGTTTCACCATGTTAGCCAGGATGGTCTCAGTCTTCTGACCTCGTGATCTGTCCGCCTCGGCCACCCAAAGTGCTGGGATTATAGGCGTGAGCCACCGCACCCGACCATAGTTATTCTTTTAAAGTTTGACTTTTTACAGTTTTGAGATATTATTCACCTATATAACAAGTGATCAAATTAAAGTGCTTTAATTTCAATAGTTCAGTGTATTAAGACATGTACGACCGTTACCACAGCCACTGTTAGAAAACATTCATCATCCCCAAAAGAATCCTCATGTCATTTAGCTATCACTTATTTTTGCCCCCAGTCCTACAGACTAAAGTAACCCCTAATCTAGTTTAAGTTGCAATAGATTTGCCTTTTCAGCACGTTTCATATTAAATTAATCTTATGATATGTGGTCTCATGACTGTTTTACTTAGCATAATATTTCAAAGGTTCTTATGTATTCTACTATGTATCAGTACTTCATTCCTTTCAATGAACAAATAGTATTCTATTGAACTAATATACGATATTCATTTATTCATTCATCATTAATGGACATTTGAGTTTTTTCTTTTAGTTTAAGTAATGCCACTATGAATATGAGTGTATTGCTGGATCATGCTATTATATTTAATCCGTTTGAGGAATGCTCAGACTGTTTTACAAAGTAACTATACCATTTTATGTTTCTACCAGGATGTTTGAGGGATCTGATTTTGTCACATCCTTCCCAATTTTTTTTTTTTTTTTTTTTTTTGAGACGGAGTCTCACTCTGTCACCCAGGCTGGAGAGCAGTGGCCGGATCTCAGTTCACTGCACGCTCCGCCTCCCGGGTTCACGCCATTCTCCTGCCTCAGCCTCCGGAGTAGCTGGGACTACAGGCGCCCGCCACCTTGCCCTGCTAGTTTTTTGTATTTTTTAGTAGAGACGGGGTTTCACCATGTTAGCCAGGATGGTCTCGTGATCCACCCGTCTTGGCCAAATCTGAGGTCACAAAAATTAAAGCATAAATTTTCTTTTAAACATTTTAAAGTTTTTATTATATTTTGGTGTTTGATCCATTTTGAGTCATTTTTTGTATATAGTGCTAGTTAAGAGTCCAACTTCACTCTTTAGCATATGGGTGTCCAGTCACCCAATAACTATTTCCTAAAATTTGTTAAAAAAAAATTCTTCCTGCACAGTATGGTTCTACACCCTTGTCTAAATCAACCAGACACATATTGGTTTATTTCTGGACTCTCAATTCTGTTACATTGATCTTTATGTCTACCTTTACATGAGTACAATGCCATCTTGATTACTGTTACCTTGTAGTAAGTTTGAAAATCAAAAAGAAAGAGTTTTTTCCATTTGTTTCTCTTTTTCAAAATTGTGTTGACTATTTAGGGTCCCTTGCTATTTCATATGAATTTTAAAATTACTTGTGAATTTCTATGGCCGGCTGTGATTCTGATCAGGATTTTATTGAATCTACAAATTCATTTGCTATTTTAAGAATATTAAGTCTTTTGATCCATAAACTCAAGATGTTTATTTTAACCTATTTAAGACTTTTAAAATTTATTTTGACAATGTTTTGTCATATTTGGAATATAATTTTTCACTTTTTATGAAATGTGTTTCTAATTATGCTTTTTTGATGCTATTTTAAATAAAATAATTTTCCTGATTTCATTTGAATTATTCATTCCAGATGTGTAGAAATACAATTGACTTTTGTATAGTGATGTTATATTTTGCAACGTTGTTACAGATATTTGTTTGTTCTAATTATTTTTAACAGATTCCTTAGAATTTTCTATGTACAATGTAATGTCATCTTCATATAGACATAGTTTTACTTCTTTTACAAAACATAAGTCTTGTATTTCTTTATTCCTTCCTAATTCCTATGTCTAAACCCACATGTACAATATTGAATAGATGTGGTGGGAGTGAACATCCTTGTTTTTATTGTCATCTTAGAGAGACTATATCCCATCTTTGACCATTAGTATGATTTTAGCTGTGAATTTTTTATAAATGACAATGATCAGGTTGAGGATGTTCTCTTCTACTCTTAGTTATTGAATGTTTTTATCATGAAAGAGAGTTGGATTTTCTGAAATACATTTTCTGAGTTGACTGAGATGGTATGTGCAGTGTGTGTGTATTTTATAGACATAGTATTGATGGCAATGGTGGCCCATCTGGAGTGTCACTGAGAGGTCACCAGTTGCAGCAGGGGAGGCATGGCTGGGGCTACATGTTCAGCAGGGGCTGACAGGGGCTGGGAACGGGTGATCCCAATGGGAGCCTCACCCATCACTGAGTTGGTGGAGCAGGAGCCCACACTCCCAGGTGTAGCTGCAGCTGCCCAGCTGTGGCTCTGGACCTAGGCACCCCTGCACTCTAGAGGCCCAGGAAGCCTCATGCCACTGCAGGTATTAAAGTGCCTGCTTCGGCTCCTTGACCTCTCCCCACTCCCAGTGCCCACTCTGTGATGGAGCAAAGTTGCGGACATGTCCAATACCTGAGCCCAGGTCCTGTCGCCACATCCCCAGTGTGCGCATTCTTGTCCTATGCCACCGCAGCCCCCTCCAGAAACTGCCACTGAGGCTAAAACTTTGGGGACCGATGAGCATGGTAGGGAGGTCATGGGGCTGAGGGCAGCTGTGCTCAGGCCTGTGGGTGTCCCTCAGTATGGACTTGAAGCCTGGAGGCTGGGCTGCCAGTTCCAGGTGGAGTCCAGGGCCTGGAGTAAGAACTTCATTGATGTCTTTCAGCTAGTCGTATGGTGCTTTTTCCCGCCCACCCATGACCACCCGTGGACCAATGTGCATTCACTGCTTACCTTCTGAGCCCATAAAAACCCCAAGACTCAAAGAAACTCAGAGACTTTTGAAGAAAACCTGTCTGCGGCTAGCAGCTACCCACTTTGGGTCTCCTGTCTGCTGAGAGCTATTGGGTTGCTCAATAACGCTTCTCCCACCTTGCTTGTCCACCAGCTGTCCACCTAACCTCATTCTTCCTGGATGCAGGACAAGAACTTGAGAACCACCTAACAGCCAGAGTGAAAGGAGCGGTAACGCTTTCCTGGCCGGCTCTGCCAAGCTGTGGGTGGTGACATGTTCCTGGATTGTAGGAGTGAAGAGTGGCAACCCTTCTGGGGGTTCAGACTTTGGGTTGCCCTGTGTCAGAGCTGCTGTAACATTATACCCCTCCTGCCTTCCACTGGAACCGGGTAGCCACCCCACAGAACAGCGGCAGAGCTGGGATATCCCAGGTGACACGGGCCAGAGTGAAGCAGGGCAGGAGTACTGAAAGAGCTGTAACATAAATGGGCTGAAACACACCCCCCTCCCCTACTCACCAAGCTGCAAGTGGCAAAGAGAGAGGAGCTAAAGCCTTTCTGGGGGCCGAGACCTTGGGGGTCCATGCAGGGCTGGGACACATTGTAACACCTTCGTTGGGGCTCTGTGGTTTCTGTCATTTCCAAGTTTTTGGGAGCCACCACGTTCCCCACTGCTGCCTGATTCAGCAGCAGCCTGGCATGGAGCTGGCTCCTGTGCCGGGGCATGGAGCTTCCTACCCTGCTGCAGCTAGCATGCCTGGTGGTGTACAGTGGATGGACACCCATGCTTGCTTGCTTACACACCCCTCACTGCTCTGCGCCTGGCTCACCCTTGACCGGCATGGGATCCAGGCTGGTGGTGTGAGCCGAGCACAGCCTGCCCTACCAAGTGGGTGGAAGAAGCCCAGCGGACACGAGCAAAACTCAAGCAGCGGCACCGCCGGCCAGAGGTTTCTACCTGGTGAATAGACACCCTAAGGATCCTGTAACGTTTTGTTTTTTTTTCATGTTACACGAACTTACATTCCTGGGAAATATCTCACTTCATCATAGAGTGTAGTTATTTTTGTGTGTTGTTGAATTCAGTTTGCTAGTATTCTGCTGAAGATTTTAGATTGATATTCATGAAGGATATTGATCAGAAGTTTTTTTTGGTATACTTGTTTTTTGTATGAGGTTATATTGGCCTCATCGAATGAGTGGGACAGTGTTCCTTACTCATAATTTTTGTAAGATTTTGTAAAGGATTGGTATGAATTCTTCCTTAATTGTCTGATAAAAATTTACTTGTGAAGTGATATAGACCTGAGCTTTTCTTTGTATTTATTATTAGTAATTCAGTTTCTTAATTTGCTATAAGTATATTTAGATCTTTTTTTCTTGAGCCAGTTATTGTAGTTTGTGTTTTTCTAGGACTTTGCCAATTTCATCTAAATTGTCTAATTTATTTGTATACAATTGTGCCTAATATTCTGTTATAATTATTTGTTATGCTTATGGATTTTGAAAATTATTTTACAATCACGAATGTAAACTGATTTATATTATGTATAAATAAGTATAAATATAAATAACCATCTTTTGGATCAGATAATCAAACAACATAAAAATAAACATTTTCTCCTTTTACCAGATAATGAGGTATAATACATTTATAGATTCAAGAATAATAAACCATCCTTTTAATTTTGAGATAAATAAAAATGTATGATGTTTTATGTTTACATATGTTGGGGATTTTTTTATACTGATAATTTTTTTTTTAAATTTTAGGGTTTTTTCCCTATATATTTGTAAATTAAATGGTCCTGTGATTTTTCTTTCTTCTAGTATCTTTATCTGGTTTTAGTTTCAATGTTACACATGTCCCAGAATGAATTGCAGATAATTGCCTTTATTTCTATTCTGCAAGAATTTGTATATAAATGAGATTATAAGGTCTGGACAGGTAGTAGAAAGCACTGTAAACATTTCTGTGCCAGTGCCTTAATTTGTGATAAAACTGTTCCTGGTAGTCCCAATAAAGTCTCTTCCCCTTTGATTAGTCTTAAATGCAGTTTTCATAAAACTGCTGAATACGTGTCCAATGTTTTAGGCTGTGAGATATATTGTTAGAAGTGATGTCAAATATCAGAGTTATTTCTTTGAGATTTTCTTTCTCTCCAATATTTTGCCCTTCAAGTTCTCTCTATCCATGTAACTTTCAATGCGTTCCTGGAGATATTTTATAATACATTTCCCAAAATTTCTTATTATCAGTAGGAGGGTTCATCTAAATCAAATTAATTTGACATTGATAGAGATAGAATATCTGATGTGTTTGTATGTATTTTCACATATGAAAGCATTTTATCCATATTTTATTATTAATTTCTACCTTATTTTAATTATGGTAGAAAATTATAATGAATTAACTTTTGAGATTTGCATAATTTTTACTTTTTGAGATTATTTTATATGTACTTATAGAAGAATTATGTATATTATGTGAAGCTTCTTAACCATTTATCGGTTAATAAATGGATATTCTATAGCCCTTCCTTTTTGGTGGGGATGTCAAATTATTTTACTAGGAATTGGTTTCTGTTGTCTGTCTTGTGGTTCTGTTTTTTTATTGATTCTACTTTATTTTCCTGTGAGTTCTGTATAGTCTTTTTTTCTTTTACAACAATGCATATTGCCAGACAGAGGTGATGAACTGATTCAGAAGAAGAGAGAGAAAGGAGAGAGAGGATTGGTCTTTGCTAATAGCTCCCCAGTATTTCTGGAGATCACTATGTTCTACCTTATTCGTTCCAATGCCTCTTTTTGACTCTATCACTGTATGATGGGAAGTTGGATAATCTAATGGCCTCGGTTTGTTTTACCTTGCAAGAGAAGAACTGAGGAGGGAGTAGGGCTGAGAATGAGACACAGCAGGGTGGGGGGTGAGGAGTGTTTTTTCAAGATATGTTAGACACTGTATGTTTACACCTTTGCTCTTTAAAAAAAAAAATCCAAATAATGTGTGAATAAGTTATTTTCTTTAACATGTATGTTTAAATGAGAATAAACTCAGAACACCAGAAATATAAGAAACAAGCTATCTCAAATGTGAAATATTTTTTACTCTTCCAATTAAAATGGTGCCGTGAACACTGTGCCTATTGCGTTGCTTCTTCATGAGAGAGTCGTTTTTATTCCATTCTTAAGTGCTATTTAAAGAGTTATTTCTTTTTGTTAACTGTGCAGGTGGGCAGTAACAGGAAAGCATTTTTTCCTTCAATCTGATTAAAAGAAAAGGTACATTCAATATGGCTTATCTTTGTTTCCAATTTGCTCATAAAATTTTATTTGATAACATTGATAGCTTTCATTTTTGTACCCTCAGACCCTGATCAAACCGTTTCAATCTTTTCTTCCATGATTCATATCCGTCTTTGTTATAGTGGCATTTTTGTCTTTTTCATCTCAACACTACTGCTTTTGCCCATTTTAAAACTTTTCAGGAGCTCTTTATTAAGTATATTAAAACTGCATGTGAAAATTTAAGCAGAAATAAAACCTTATTTCATGGCCTATTAATATAAAAGTAAATAGACTTTTTTTTTTTTTTTTACTTAAAAGCTTTATTATTAAACACTACTAAGTTAATTACATTTATTTACAGAGCACACTTGGGGATTTACAAGTGTAGATTCTCACATTTTGTCTGTGAGTAAACATCCCATTTTCTGATCAGTCTCCAGCATTGAAAGTTATACTCCTAACTCCATTTCCTTTTTGAATTACGACTCTATTTTTCTGTTAACATTTTCGGCAATTTTGCTATAAGCATTAGCCCATATAAACTATTTCCAAAGTCTTTCACTCTATTACCTGATCCCCACAAATGTCTCTAATGCCTCTGTATTACTACCTTCACTAGCTAGACCTAATATTCTTAGTTCATTTCTTGGTAGCATTTACCATTGTTCATTATTCCTTCATGGAGGCAGTTTTCTTTGGCTTCTCTATGTGATCACACGCTCCTTTATTTTTACCCTATTTTGTACTATTCCTGACTTCTTTGCTGGATTTTTACTTCTTTCCCTGACTTTGTAATTTAAAATGCCTCAGGATCAAACTTTGATCTTCTTTGTTCTCTTTTCTGGCTCCTTTAATGATCTCATCCGATGTAATGACTTTAAATACTATCTTTATGCCAAGGACTTTGAAATTCACATCTCTAGCCGAAAACTCTCTCACAAATTCCATACATGATTTCCACTGCATACTCATTACAGCTACTTGGATGTCTAGTAGACACCTCAAATTAAACATGAACAAAACTAGACTGCTGATTTTCTCCCCAAAACTTGCTTTACCCACACTTTTCCTTATATCTATTCATGAAAACATAAACCTTTCAGTGTTCTGGTCTAAGAGCTTTTATTCATCTTGACTCCTCTTTTTCCCTCATGTTACATTTAACCACCAGGAAACACTGGTGGCTTCAAAATATATTCAGAGACATACATGGACCACTTCCCATACTTTCATATTAATAGCTTCCATCTTTGTTCAAGTCACAACTATATCTCTCCAGAATTACTACAGTAGCTTCCTAATATATTCTTTACTTCTTTCCTTAGCCCCTATAGATTATTCTCAACCAAAGAAAACTACAGTGGTCCTTCCAGTTCAGGGTTGCAGGTAGTCAGAAGCTATCCCAGCAGCTCAGAGCACAAGACAGGAACCCATGCTGGACAGGACTCTGTCTCAGCACAGGACACACTCACTCTCACACCCACGCTCACTCAGATTGGGACCATTTAGACACACCAATTCACCTAATGTGCAAGTCTCTGGAATGTGAGAGGAAACCAGAGTACCTGGAGAAAAGCCACTCAGACACAGGGAGGCTTTGCAAACACCACATGGACAGTGCCCTAGGCCAGGAATCGATATATATATATATACACATATATATATATATATATATATATTTTTTTTTTTTTTTTCTCATCAACATTGTAACCAAACGTCATTGAATGAAATCGTGTTTATTAGAGGACCTGCTGTAATTGGAATCATATCATACTTAGTTCGTTTAGATTGGCTTCTTTCATATAGCAATGTACATTTAAGATTCTTCTATGTCTTTGCATAGCTTGTTAGCTCATTATATTGTCTGGATGTACCTTGTTTATCCATTCACCTGTTGAAGGATATTTCAGTTGCTTTCAAGTTTTGACAATTAAAAATAAAGTTACTATGAAAAAGACATAATTTTATCACTCAAAATTTATCAGAGGCTTCAATTTCATTCAACATAAAAGCTAAATACCTTATATTGATCAATAAGACTCTACCTAATTATGTCACTTCATTGCCGTTCTGACTGTATTTCTTACTGTTTCTCCTTTCATTTTCTCTTCTCTAACGACATCGGTGTTCTTATTATTCCTTGAGCATACTGGTTATGCTAGCTTCTTACTTCTTTTGCTCGGTCCTGCTGATGACTAGGATAGTCTTCTCTCTGGTATTTCTATATTAATATAATCATTTTCTTCAAATATTTATTTAAGCATTACCTTTTTATTTTAGTCACACAGAGCCCTCAACTTCCCTTTATTTTGCTGCACTGCTTTTTTTCCATATATTACTTACTCTAGCATAAAATATCATCACTCTTTTATTATTTCAATTTTAAAATGATCTTTCTCATCTTTTCCATGCCCTTAAAGTAAACTCAATATGGACAGGTCTTATTCCTGTTTTCACTTTGCCTAATACATTGTATATATTCAGTATACACTCCTCTCAAATGGTAAGAAAGGGTATGTGATTGAATGATCACTAATTTTGCTATCCTTTTGTTATTGATATTGTCAAACAAAAGTAAAAATAAATTTAATGTGCAGCATGCATTATTCAATGATACAATAAAGAATAATGCATATGATAGATTAAACAGTGATTTTACATCAGAGGATTTGGATCCCATTTCTGTTCTACCAATATATGTGAAATTTGGACAGATACATTAAAGTCACAGTTGTTGTATAAAGTATATTTACTGAAATGTATGATTTTTAAAATTTCAAGATTCTAAAGATTGCATCCAAGATTGTTGATAAGATTTCAAAAGACACAGCTGTGGAACCAAAATAAATTCTACACACAAGTGAAAAAGTGCATGTTTGTGCATTGATTGTGAGTTTGTTTTGGGATACATAAATGATTACAACACAGTGGTTCAGTGACGGTTCTGGAATCAGAATACACGAGTTTTAAATTTATCCTCCAGAAATGAAGTGGCCTGTGGCTAGTTACATAAACTTTGAAATTCTCAATTCCTTTATCTATAAAATGGAGTTCTTGCGGTGCTCATCTATAGGTTTACAACAAGGATTAAATAAGATAAACAGTGCTATAGATTCCTGTTCCACACATGATAAGCATTCAATAAATGTTTTATATTATAGAACATTGTGTTATTCAGTGTTATCCAGAGAAATAGAATAAGAGAAACAGAACCAAAAAAACCTGATATATAGATATCTATGTGTGTGTACATATGTATATATAGATATCTGTATTTTAGGTTTTGTCGTGTGTATGTGTGTGTGGGGGTGGGTGTGTGTGTGTATACATAGAGAGATATATACATACATATATACATACATAGACAGAGATAGGTAGATTTCTTATAGGAATTGGCTCATGATATTATGGAGTCAGGAAATTCCACCGTCTACCATACGCAAGATAGAGAACTAAGAAACCTGGTGGTATAATTCAGTGTGTGTCCAAAGGCTCTAGAACCAGGAGTGCTGATGTCAGAGAGAGAGAGGGGAAGAATTCAACCTTTCTTGTGTTTGGGTCCTATTGTGGCCCTCAATGGATTGGGTGACGTCCACTCACACTGATTAGACAATTTCTTTCTCAGTCTACTGATTAAAATGCTATTCTCTTCAAGAATAACATCTCAAGTACACACACAAATAGTTTACTAGCTACCTGGGCCTCCCTTAGAGAATCAAGTTGACACATACAATTAACCATCATAGACGTACAGATAAATTTTAGAAAAGATTACTACACCCAGTATCTTGAAGTTCCACATGTGAGAATTCTTTCAGGGTGTACAAGGCATCAAGATTTATTACCGTGCAAGAGTTGGCATTCAATCAAAATATTTTAATGAATAGAAAAGATTAGTGAAGTACAGTGTGGTCGAATCAGATATATGTTTACTTTAAGCAAAATCAACTGTACCAACCCAACATTAACTGAGCAGTTATTAAGATATACGTATATTTTTACATTATTGCTCCTAAATGTGAGACAACTTCTTGAACTGATTCCCATCCTAGTAAAAGGCTATATTTCAACTGATATGAGTAAAAACTCACGATGTCAAATTTAGTAACTGTATTTCATTTTGTTCTTTTGAGTGTTTTAAGGGGTTTTCCAAGATAATGTTGACTATAAGTGGATTTACTCCATGTGCTCTCTTCCAAATATAACTCAATATTTTATACTTAGAAATGTATTTTGTGGTGAGCCAGATGGATCTGTAAACAGATGTTAAAATAAAATATTATAATTAAAATAGAAATAAAGGATAGAAAAGCTCTGTTCTCTAATTGTATTGAATGGAGGAGGTTTTCTATTAAAGTAGCCCAAAGGTGAGGTGATTAGGATTACATTAAGAAGAAGGAAGTCAAAATATTCAATAATGCACAATCAAGAAAAAAATCAATATAATACATTATGTAAATTGAGCATACTAGAGAAAAGCAAGGTGAAATAAAGTCTCAGATCAGGTTATCAGTGACTATCTTACAAAGATTAAAATTAGTACCTCAAGAATATTTATTTTTAAAATGTTCAATATGTTGATCATCACATCATTTTTCCATGTTAAACCTCATTTTCCCTTTTATCATAATGTGTCTTTCAATGGTAATGTGCAAACTTCATTCTATATAAAATCTGTCCCTGGGCTGCTTGAGAAAAGAAGAGGTTCACAAGTTTTTAAAAAATACTAGAAGTCAAAACTTGTTTACTCAAAGATCATTTCTTATATAACTTCCTTTCGGAATAAGCTTTACATTTTAAGAGATGACAAAGTCTATTAATGACTATGAAACTAAATGTTCTACATACCAGTAAAATGCAATATCTTTTATATTTTTCTTCTATATGAGGAATATAAAACATGAATATTGTTTTAAAGATGAGTTGCAAGTGAATGTTTTTTGATCTCTTGAATTTTAAAATTTATTTGCATTTATAACATAGTTATTTTAAGAAGTTCTTGTCATTGTACTTCATACATATTTTTATTTTAAACAATGTCATAATAGACATGCAGTCTCTTAAATAGTTGTAATACTTGTTAGATAATCTGTATCAAGCAATTTTAACTTTTACATCTTAAAACCAATTCTGCCTATATGGTATTGTACTGATATAATATTATAACCACTTTAGGCATGCTAACAAGGCTAATGAGAAAATATAAAAGTATTTGTAGCTTACCATAAACTAAGCAAAATAAATGACAATGTACTTTGATTGTAATCTTTATCCTTCTTAGAAATAAAATAAACTTATAAAGCTAAAATATGTACATGCACTTTCTCGAATAAAGAAGGAACTCTACAGATGATACATTTGCTAATATTGCTGGAAAATTCCTTGAATGGCAAATTCATTATATGGAATGCTGTAATAGTGAATGCTATTAAATGGGAAACTGTTTGTAAAATGTACCACCGTGAAATCACTCTGATTTGTAAATGTTAAAATAAATGAATAATATTTTGTATAACCTCAATAAGTACTCATGTATTTTTATACATATAATATGTCTAAGTATTGCCCCAAATTTATTTTTCAATGGAGAAATGTAAGAGTTAGAAGTTCTGATTTGCCTTTTGAACAATGATGCACTATAAGAGATGATTCTAACAAGAAGAATCACAGTGAATATTCTTAATGCAATAATATGCTTAATATGTTCTCTCCTCTGCAAAAAATGCAATAAGATAAACTTGAAAGGAAATGTGGTCATTAATCATGCAGTAATACACAATTGGTCACTCAGCATAAAGCTATCTTTCAACATGAAATTGTTTTATATGTTTACCATAGTTTAAATAGCAGAGATCAAATATTAACTAGCAGAGATATTTAAACAAATAGTTGAGAAGATATATTTTATTTCTAGAAATGAAATTGTTATATGTATCTTTATCTCTATACTATCTATCCATGTTTATATGTGTATGTGCATTTGTGTGCGTATGTAAGCCTGTGTGTGTCCCCATATGGTATTTCAGGCTGGTATGGGGCTCACAGAAGCAGGAAAATTCTGGTTTCAAATTAAAAACTCCAATGATATGAAAAGTAAAGCTCGGCATCGGAATTTTGAGTCAACGGCCGGATATTTTAGGTAATGGTAGTAGCTAATCCTTGGGACAAAATGATTTTCAGACATCAATTTATCCTGGATGCATCTAAGTAAGAGCAAAGTAACTAAGTTTCTTATCAGGCTGGAAATAGATAACATCACCAGAGTTGTTGGAATTTCAATCTTTTAATTTCAGAAATTATACTCCCTCTATTAAACTCCATTGTTCTTCTCTAGCATTCTGTTTTTGTTTTTTGTTTTGTTTGTTTGTTTATTTGCTTTGAGACGGTCTCATTCCGTCACCCAGGCTGGAGTGCAGTGGTTTCTGTCTCAGCTCATGGCAATCTCTGCCTCCCGGGTTCAAGCAATTCTCCTGCTTCAGCCTCCTGAGCATCTAGGATTACAGGCATGTGCCACAATGCCCAGCTAATTTTGTATTTTTAGGAGAGACGGGGGTTTCTCCACGTTGATCAGACTGGTCTCGAACTCCTGACCTCACGTGATCCACTCGCCTTGGCCTCCCAAAGTGCTGGGATTACAGGCATGAGCCACCGTGCCCGGCCTGTTCTTCTCTAACATTCTTAGAACTCCTGAATTTAAGAAACTTAAAATGAAATATAAATACTGTCCATCTCATTTAGTACTATCCCATCTAACCCTTAGTTAATAAATAGGGCCAATAAACTTAATAATTGCAATTAGTAATCTATTAGTGACATGTCAATATATTCCATAAAGCAATTACTAATATATCAATATTTTATAGTGTTTTAATGTTATTCATTCATTCATCTCACAAAATCTACTAAGAAGCTGCTATAGGTCAAAGCACTTTACTAGACCCCAGGACTAAAAAGAAGAAAATGTCATTGGTACCTGACTGTCATCAGTTATGGTTCAGTTTTTTAAGTGACCATCATCCTACTGAACTCCACATTATTCAGGTGTTTTACTATTTTATCCTATGTACCGTTTTTAGTAGTGGCTCACACGTTCTTTGTTCACAGCCAAAATTCAGATCACATGAGGTTTAAACAATACATTGTTACAGTCAGATAGCCATTAATTTATGATTGTTTTGTCCTTAGATTACTATTTGAAACAATTTAGCAAATCAGTTGGACTCGATGATTTTCAGACATCAATTTATCCTGGATGCATCTAAGTAAGAGCAATGTGTTATCTATGGTAACACATACATACCATTAGATGGTAACACATACATACCAGTATTACAGCTAAGATGAAGGAAAGTAAGTTTGTCCTTTCGTTAAATGATTTGTTAAATAAGGGTTTAAGCGATTTGTACCTGTATACTTAAACAGATTTCTTGCTACTCAAGTCAGTTGTATGAGTTTATCTCTGAACATGAGCTTCCTAATTTTAAATGAAGAAATGTTACAATGTTCCTTCCCAGAATTACTATGATAAACAGTTAAGAGATTACATAAAAACGTTTTGGTTTATAAAGTTATACAAATTACTACTTACGCAAAAGCAGTTGTTAATTCAAATTTGATATCTTAATTTACACACCTCAAAATATACCTTAAGGGGTAAGGACAAATTGAAATTGACTTACTATTTACTAATTGCTTTAGAGAAGAAATTAAATTAAAAAATAGAATTATTCTTGTAAGCAAAGTATTCTCTGTTCCCTAGTCTTCAGAATACTGTCTGAATATGTGTCATATTAATAGACTCTTAACAAAGCTGACATAGTATGAAGACACAACTATTAAATTTTGACAAAATATATATTCAAATATTTAATATATTTCATTTCCATTTACTCTGCATTACTGTTTTTACACACATCTAGTTAAAAAATTTCTATAGGACAACACATAATTTCTTGAGTGCTCTCAGTTGCTCGAGTACATATTATTATAAAAATAAGTAATTCTGAATAAAAGTAATTTATTTTTATTTTATATAGATTAAGACATAAATTAGTATAATTGTGTTTTGCCAACACATTAATGGAAAATGAGTAAATCAGAAAATATTTATTTTAACATTTCTGGCAAAGCCACAAATTTATTCACACTGCATTAAGCTGTTGAGAGAAAAGTGTATTTTCTGACTCCATTTAAAGCTTTCTGGTTCTTCATTAGCTCTCACCAGATATAGACGAGGGGAGAAATAGACATTTAAAATTATCTTCTATTATTACTTAAGAGCGCATATTGAATTTATGAAATAATGTTTGGCAATGATCAGGGTAAGCATGTTTGTGATGTTTGTTGAATTTATATTTTAACTTATGTATCTGATATTTTGGTATTATATTTTGAACATTCATTCATGTTTTTACTCCTTAGGAAATGCCCATTGTCTACGAACTATCAACTTTAAACATATAATAATGATGATTGTCACTATTTATAACTTTGTAATCATAGTAATTACAATAGAGTTTGTTTTTCTCTTTTTCTTTAATCTTTACAATTAAGTTTTAGTATCAGAGATATTTTAGATATATTGACAAGTTTGAAAATTTAGGTGTTCTATGTTTTGAATTTTATTAACTAGTTTAGAAAATATATATATTTATGATGAAATGTAACCATCCCAAAAATTTAGACCATCATATGACTTGGGTGTCCGCCCCCAAACTCATCTTGAATTGTAGCTCCCATAATTCTTCTATGTTGTGGGTAGAGGAAGGAACTGATGGGAGATAATTAAATTAAATCATGGGGACAATTTCTGCCACACTGTTCTCATGGTAGTGAATAAATCTCAAGGGATCTGACAGTATGTATGTATGTATTTATGTATGTATGTATGTATGTATTTATTTATTTATTTTGAGACAGGGTCTCGCTCTGTTGCCCAGTCCGGAGTGCAGTGGCAGGATCTCGGCTCACTGCAAGCTCCGCCTCTCGGGTTCACGCCATTCTCCTGCCTCAGCCTCCTAAGTAGCTGGGGCTACAGGTGCCCGCCACCAACCCTGGCTAATTTTTTATTTTTTATTTTTTATTTTTATTTTTAGTAGAGACAGGGTTTCACCGTGTTAGCCAGGATGGTCTGGATCTCCTGACCTCATGATCTGCCCGCCTTGGCCTCCCAAAGTGCTGGGATTACAGGCGTGAGTCACCGTGCCTGCACGATCTGATGGTTTTATAAGGGGTTTCCCTTTTCACTTGGCTCTCATTCTCTCCTGCCTGCCCCCATGGAAGATGTGACTTTGTTTCTTCTTTGCCTTCCACCATGATTGTTAAGTCCTCCCCAGCCACGTGGAATTGTGAATTCATTAAACCTCTTTTTCTTTATAAATTACCCAGTCTCTGTTATGTCTTTATCAGCTTGAAAACAGACTAATACAGACCAGAACACAATTTTTCATTTTTTTAAAATTTGTTCTCAAATATCATATTTTTATTGATTTATTTTTATTTGATAGTGTATACCTTTTAAAAAATTCTAGGGAAACTGCATTTTCTCCATCAGAAATTTTCAAGCATACTTAAAAGTCAGTGGTTATTTCTGGTGAAAAAGTGACCTTATAACTATCATAAAATCATATCTGTATTGTTTAAATATTTTCTTGAACAGTTTATTTCTTGTTGTTTGATAGATTTATTTAAAGCTACACTTTTCCCTCTAAACAGTACTTCACCTGCATCTTACTAATTTTATCATATGTGAACAAATTTTAATGTCTTTCAAATTGTATAACATCTTATAATTTGAAAAAAAATTCTTACTGTTTACTTCTTTGGATATTGTTTAGTGATATTTCTGGCATACTTTCCTAAATTAATTAAATATTTTAAATAATATTCATTTGTGTAAATGTATTGAAGTTTTGTCAGCTACTAGGTGTTAATTTTATTAAAAACCCACATCTGCTTAAAATGAATTTATTCTCTGTACATTAACAGTTTTTTAAGTTATGTTATTCCAATCTTTTATAGTTTCTTATCTTTTTATGGATTAATATACCATGAGGTTATTATAAGATATTAAATTATAATTATTTCTGTATCTATAGCTCCCTGTAATTTTATCAATTGCATGTATCTATTATGTTTTATTGAGATGTTAATTCCTTTACATGTATAAACATTCTCTTGATTCCCATCTGAAATTCTACTATATCTAATATGATTTACCACCTCATTCTGGTTTTTAGGCATATGTATTTTATTGCCCATTTATTTCCAACAATACTTTATTCTGTTGTTCGCAATGTGCCTTTTACAGACAACGTATTACTTGACTTTCTTTGTTATTTTCATCATCTTATCTGAAATAATTTATCTTCCAGTTATTAAGTATAACCGTTACACTTTTTCCTAAAATACTCTTTTATCTCTTTATTTAAAATAAATTGGTTTCGTTTCCTCACTTTTGTTAATTTATATGCATATAATTTGATTTTGCTTCTTTAAAATATTTTCATATTTTGTTTACTTATTTGTTTTTCAGAGAAAGGATCTTGATGTATCATCCAGGCTGGAGTGCAGTTGTGCAACCACAGCTCACTACACCCTTGAACTCCTGGGTTCAAAGGATCCTCACACCTCAGACTCCTGAGTATCGGGGACTACAAGTGTGCATCACAATGCCCAGCTAATTTAAAAAATATTTTGTATAGGCCGGGCATGGTGGCTCACACCTGTAATCCCAGCACTTTGGGCGGCCGAGGCGGGTGAATCAGAGGTCAGAAGATAGAGACCATCCTGGCTAACACACGGTGAAACCCCGTCTACACACACACACACACACACACACACACACACACACACACACACAATTAGCCAGGCATTGTGGCGGGCTCCTGTAATCCCAGCTACTCGGGAGGCTAAGGCAGGAGAATGGCATGAACCTGTGAACTCAGCTTGCAGTGAGCTGAGATCGCACCACTACACTCCAGCCTGGGTGACAGAGCGAAGACTCTGTCTCAAAACAAAAACAAAAACAAAACAAAACAAACAAACAAACAAAAAACCTTTTGTATAGACAGGGTCTCACTAGATTGCACAGGCCAGTCTTGAACTCTCAGCCTCAAGTAATGATCTTGTCTCAGTCTCCCAAAATGGTGGGATTACAGGCGTGAGCCACCATCCCCAGCCACCATTTCGTTTTCATTTCTCTGACATACACCATTAGCTGATAACTCAATTTTCTTATCAGTGTCAAACATTTACCAATGTCTGTATTTTCTGCAGAAAAAGAACGTTTTCTACCCTTCTAATCTATTGTTCTTTCTGTCCTCCTTCCATTGGTCCAATATTGGTTTCATCTGAAATACTGTATGCTGATTTCTATGTTTGTACATTTATTGTTTGGTCATTCAGCAAATCCAGCCATCAATAGATATTTTATTACTATTGTATTTTTATTAGAATTGCACTTCCATGGTGGGACTGGTGGTTTATTTTCAATGTCTTGTTGCTTCTAACTTGGATTAATTAATCTTCTTGCTGGGAAATCCCCAAAGTAATTTCAAGGTCGATCTTTTTGTAGCAAGTTTCCTGAGTTTCTCAATGCCTGAAGACATCTGTAATTCATTCTCTTATTTAACTCAGAGCTTAGATGAGAGGTGAATTTTTTTTTTTAATTTTCCATAAAGGGTAAGAGAGTAAATATTTTAGGCCTTTCAGATCATTTGGTTTCTCTCTCAATTACTTAACACTGCTGTTACAACAGAAAAGCATCCACAGACAGAATATTAATATCTTAGCATGAATGAGTATGTTCCAATAAAATTTTATATACAAAATAGGAAGCAGGATGAATTTGCTCTGCAGGCCACAGTTTGCTGACACTTAGATTGGATTTAAATCAAATTCTGTCTTCACCTTATGTTGATGTTTACAGATTTCATTACTTTGTCTTTATTCACCAGTTGTATATTTGATAGATTTCAATTTACAGATTGTTCTTCTATGAATGATATCCTCTTCTCTCCAAGAAATTTTAGAATTTCCTCTTTTTTTAATCCTCTAAACTTCACAATGTGTGTCCAGCAGTCTAGATATGGCTTCTCTACTTTTTGTTTATTGGTACTGTCATTGTCTTGTCTATTCTGTTGGACATTGAATATTTTCAATCTGTTTAGTTTATTATTTCTACAAATATTGCCTCTTTTCTATTTATACTAGGCCTCTTTCTAGTTATTGATGCTTCTAATCTGGTTTTCCCATGTTTCTATCATCTGATCCATTTTTATGTGCATCTCTTGGATGAATTTTTCACTGATTTCCAGTGCACCACTTGTTTGCTACTGTATTATTCTGCCATTCACTTTTAACACTGGTTTCTTTAGTTTAACACTCATGTTTTTCATATTTCTAATGTCTTCTTGTCAGTCTGAATATATTGTTTATGTTCTTTAAAAGTTTACTTTTTTTGCCCATTAATTCTCTTGCTCTATGCTACATTTTTCTATTTGTTGATTCTCCCCCATTGGTCTTTTTCCTCCAAGGTGTCTCACTGTATTTGCTTGTGATTTTGTCTCTTTTTTTCTTTATCTTTGAGTGTCTCTACTGCTATGGCTAGGTAAACTTATGGTGCCATACTGCTAGGCTTTGGTTGTGTCTCTCAAATTTCATGTGTTGGAAACTTAATCCTCAAACTCCTGTTTTGATTGGCGGTAGGGTCTTTGGGAGGTGATTAGGATAAGATAAGGTCACCAGGGTGGATCCTCATGATGAGATGAGTGGTTTACAAGAAGAGAAAGAACGACCTGAGCTGACATGCCCTTGCCCTCTCACCGTGCATGCCCTCCACCAAGTTGTGACACAGCAAGAAGTCGCTCCAGATGTTAGCATCATGCCCGTAGGCTTCCTAGTCTCCTTAACCATGAGGTTAAACAACTTTTATTCTTTGCAAATTACCCAGTCTGTGGTATTCTGTTATTGCAACAGAAAACAGACTAATATGCATACTTTGTGTTTTCTCAAGTAAGATACAAGATGGTAAATATGGCGGACTTCAGAAGAATTTCTTCCTGCAACCTGGGGCACATGCTTCTCGTCTTCCCTCCACTCCGCTTCTGGCCATGTTTAAGTACTCCATTCATTTCTGAACCTATTCCCTTATCATTTTTTATATCTGTGGGCCTCTAGTCTTTTGTGTCATTACCACAGGAGACAAAGAGAGGAAGTTCAGAGATATTAGCCTGCCATATTGTTTTGGGGAAACAATTCTGGCTACACATGGGAGGAATTTCCAAATAAAATTAATACTGCCATCTCTTAATCTTTGGTATTAATTAGAACTGTGCTACAGTTTATATGTTACTATGGTTTGAATGATAATGGCTCCTCTGTGGTTCATGTTGAACCTTGATTCCTAATGCACCACTATTAAGAGGTATGTCCTCTAGAAGGTAACTGAGTCATGAGGACCCTGCCTTCATGAATGGCATTAAATGCCCTTATAAAATGACTTGACAGAGGGAGTTTGCTTCTTTTTTGCCTCTTCTGTCCCTTCTATGATGTGAGGAAACACTGATCTTCCCCTTGTAAGGAAGCAGCAACAAGGCTCCATCTTGGGAGGAGACAGCAGTTCTCACTAGACACCCAGTGTATTGGTGCCTTGATCTACCTAGGTTGAGAGATTTGAAAAATAAATTTCTTTTATTTATAAATTATCCAGTCATAGGTATTTTGTTTCAGCAGCATAAAAGGACCATGACATGTGATTTAAACTTATGAGATTAACTGAAAAACAGGAAGCCCGCAATAACATGCAGATATGGCTTTAGGAGAGCTTTATTTAAAGCATAGAAATGCTGTTGTGAGAGAGCTGTGCTTATTTTCCAGAGCACCTTAGTTGCCTACTTGGGGAATTGGTTTCATCCTATGCAAGATCAAAAAGTAGATTCGATTACAAATTATCTGACACTTGTTGGTTACTAAGAAATGTTTACTATTGTATGACACAAAGATTTTACAGATAATTTTGAAAAGAAGCATTCTTTTCTCAGAGCAGAAGCTTCTGTTTTTAAAATCTGTGTTTCTATAAAATGTGTAAATGAAGATTATCAAGGGACAGGAGTCATAATCCTTTGAGGCCATTTTGGTCTCCAGGCTCTTTGGAATGTAATATGGAAAATACTTTGGATTTGAATTAACTTAGGGATAATAGGTGCCTAGCCCCTTATAAAGAAATTATTTGAATGTTCTTGAAAGTTAGCATTCTTTCTTTCAACAGCTTTACTTTATTATAAATACTTTATAATATTTTGAGTAGATTAAAATAACTGAATTAAAGTGTCATATAAGCTGGTAAAACAATAAAATGATTTTCCTTGATACAACCTCTTCCTATTTCATCTGCAAATAATATTTAAACTATTCTTCACCTTTTTAAAAAGTAGTTATTTCAAACATGCCAAACCTCCTTTGAGGTTAATTACCTTTCCTCCCCCCTCAATTCAACTGCCTGAAGAACACCAATTAAACATATTATAAAACTATTTAATTTTGTATCAGCCCACTAACATCACACTTGTGAAAGTATAAGTTACAATAATTTTTATTAAGTTAAATTTGGGAGAACAAAGTGTTTGCACTGATATTATTGGTTTTTTGTTTCTTTCTGTAGTGAAATTAGTCTAGTAGCTCTTGAGTTTCTATGATTTTGGAAGGCCTAACACAAAGATAGACTTGTATTGACTTTGACCTAAGAGACATGTAATATTGTAAATTACTCAATCACAAGTAAATCTTCAGAACAACATTAAAAATTGTATTCACATTAATTTTTAAATAATGTTCTAAGTACTTATAATAGCATACATAGTAGTAACATTAAACTTCTACTGGTATTCAATATTTGATCATCTTCTACTAGTCACCAAGAGTGAATACCATTGCAATTGATCTATATAATTGCCTGATCAAATTATCATATATTTTTGGCTTAGAATTTTAGTACAAATCTAGTCATTTTTTCTTTCTTATAGGAACTTAATTGTAAACCAAAATGCATTACTGCATGCTTTTTTATACTGATGGCTAAGTAATTTATGCAGGTAATTAAAGAAGTGCTTCAATTTTCATTACATCCTTAAGAGTACTCTCTTTTCAATCTAGATTAAGCTTAATAGAGTCATTTGGATGCCCTTTTCACTGATTTGGAGTTTTGTTTGCAAACGAATTGGTCTTATAAAACTTATTGACTTACTTTCAGCCTATTTCCTCATTATATTATCTATTAAAATATTGTCAGTGCCATAACAAGCTTACTTAAATAACTCCTCATTAGAATCAAAGGTTTCCTACCCTTCTTATATAATAGTGAAAAAAATTAGGTATAAAGACTTACTGAATATAGACATTGTTATCCTAGGCATTAAAATACAAATTTTAAAAATTAAAAATACAATCACAGACATTTTCATTATTGCCTTCCTGTTATTTGGTAGACTAAACCATTTATATAAAACATATGTTCTCCTAAGCAGACTATGAATGATACTGACATTATAATAAAGAAACTATAATAGAATTTATTTATACTGAAGTAAGCCATTTTGGTTTATTTTTTTTGTTTAGTTGTTTTGTGTACCTCTCATATAGATTTAATAGTTATCCTTGGACAATATTATTTCCTTCTAGGGTACCTTCTACATGTTATTTTTTCCTTCTAGGGCACATATAGAGAAATAAAAAAATAAACATTTTTTTCTGAAATAGAAAAAATATTAGAGTACCCTGAATTAAAATTACTGAATGTAATTTAACTATATTTAAGCCATAGCATAGAATACAGCTCTACACTGTTTATCTGAGTCAAAATATGCAATAAAATTGGAAAGATAGGCGGAAATTCTGCTTAGAGATGATATTCAACACCATTGTACTTTATGTGAAAATAAGTTTTATGTTTCAAGTTATATATGCTTCCGCTTCACTCCATAACCTTTACCATGTCATATAGTTTGGCTTTCCCTGCTTATTTGGTAATTTGATATGAAAATGTAACAATTCCTGGGTGTTCTTTGCTTCGCTTCTTGACTTCGCCCCCAGTGAGAAGTCAGCTGTATACAGAAAAGGATCATCAACAAGATTTACTATTCAATATCTTAGACGATTTGTCTTTAACAGACTTTTTAAAAATAAATAAATGGAAGCAAAGGTTTCACTCAATTTAACTAATTACTTCAAATATATGAGCAAGTATATGTGTCAGGCGCTGCATGTATTAATAATTCAAACACAGATCCTGCCCTCGTGGATGTGTTCATCAATTACTGGGGATTATCACAGTCTTCTGAGTGTCAATCACCAGAAGTTTGCCTTGTTTAAGTTTTTTAAAACTTATCCATCTGTTAAAAAATCATGTAACTAGAGATCCTCACAAATTATTTTTTATTGGTTTTCACATTTATCTCAATGTGATTACATATGTGATATAGACAATGCTAAATGTTATCTGAAATTATATTCTTCAAATACATTAGTAGTTCTGCAAATACATAGGCATTTTTTAAAAAGAAAATCTACTCTTAGATATTCAAGAAAATTCTAGAAGATATAGTAAAAGTACTGAAATCTGTTATGCAAATATAATATAAATATTAAGATAAATATATTACTACAAAGAAATTTAGTAAATAAGTAAAAGACAAAAAAACTTCTACATGCTATTTTTCCTAGATCTTAAAGTCTACTCTAAACATCTTATGATTATCTAAATTTAGAATTAACATAAATTATGACTACTAGCATTTATGAATTGTCATATTTACATATTGAGTCAACATTTTTGGCAATATAAATAAAACAATTTTATTTAGAAAAGATTTCAAATTCTGTTGGCTAAAAAAAAGTCATGACACATTTACTCATTACATCATTTAAATTACTGAAATCATCATTTTACTTTTATAGAAGTACACAATATTCATTTTTGAAAGACAGTAATTTAGAATGAGATCATAAAGTGAATGAAATGAGATAATCAGAAAGTTAATATCAAATAGGTTTTGAGGTTAAACTCAATGACTGATTTTTTAAAAATGTTTACTTTGTAATTGTACGTGTTGTACTATCTCATACAATGTTTGATTTATTCCAAAGTTGTCTGGTCCTGAAACAATAATAAGGTGATGAATGTAACCTTGAGACCACATCTTATTGAATGAGAAAATAAAATTATATTTCAAATTTTTGATTCAATTCTTTTTTGTTCGAACTTTCCAGGAGAGAGCTCAGAGTCCAGACTCAGTTTTCGGGAATCATACTCCAGATGTGAAAGTTCAGGGTTACCCTACTCTTTGAACACTGTAATACAGAGAAACTACTTCTAGCACTGCATGGGAGATGCCAGTTTTCTTGATTGATTTGTCTAGGCTTCATTTGCCAACTATAAAGAATGTACAACCATCTGGATTTATGCTAATCTTTTTGATATGCGAACATCTATTCATGAAGTTTCCTCAATTTGCTAGTGATAGAGACCATTCTAGCATTCATTATCGCTAAATTTCAGTCAATGAATAACTCCTTTGTATTAATTTATTCTATCTTATTTTGAAGACATAAGTCAGTCAATAAATATCCTTTTAAAAAGTTTGGAAGAATTAATGAATCCTCTATGGAACTAAAATAACTTACTCAAAAGTTTGTTTTTATAAAACTGCATGTGATTAAAATCTCAGGATTGTCATAATTTCTTATCCCCACCTTTATCAATCAGCAAGATTTTCACGATAATTTGACACATTTTTACATTAACCCCAAATGAAAAGCTCTTAGGCCAGGATATTTAATGCTAGGCAAAAATTGCATTTATTTTATTCCCTCAGTCAGACTTTTAAAAAAGTTTTTGACTTTGATATAATTGAAATTTTACTAGAATTTCAGTTGGTACAATATCTCCTTACTTGCCTCTTATACTATTATAGATGTTATGAATGGGAATAATAGGGAGAGTGATAGTGGCTCAATTCAGGTGATGAATTATATTTTTATTCACCTAAAACTATCATTTGTTTCTGAAGGTTAGACATTATTCTGTATGTCTACATGTCTGACTGACAGAAGTATATTCATGAGCATGTAAAAAAGCACACTCATCTCCTATCTATTTTATTTTTGTCCTTCCTGACCAGTAAAGAACCATGCCAAGCCACTATAAATTGACGAATAAAGGGAAGCTATGACAACATTTTATAGGTAGAGTTAACTCATGCCTCTCTTTTTATTCTCTGCATAATACACTAAGTAACAGCTTCACATAAGAACAAAGGGATGGGAAAGTTGCTGCTAAAAGCACATAGTATTTGATATTTGTCATAGAGAAAAGAAATATATTTAAATGTTAGTTTAAACATAACATGCTTGTAAAAAATGGAAGATTTTTTTTCTTTAGATTCCTTTTATTGTATAATGTTTTATTATTATTATTATACATTAAGTTCTAGGGTACATGTGCATAACGTGCAGGTTTGTTACATATGTATACTTGTGCCATGTTGGTGTGCTGCACCCATCAACTCGTCAGCACCCATCAACTTGTCATTTACATCAGGTATAACTCCCAATGCAATCCCTCCCCCCTCCCCCCTCCCCATGATAGGCCCCGGTGTGTGATGTTCCCCTTCCCAAGTCCAAGTGATCTCATTGTTCAGTTCCCACCTATGAGTGAGAACATGCGGTGTTTGGTTTTCTGTTCTTGTGATAGTTTGCTAAGAATGATGGTTTCCAGCTGCATCCATGTCCCTACAAAGGACACAAACTCATCCTTTTTTATGGCTGCATAGTATTCCATGGTGTATATGTGCCACATTTTCTTAATCCAGTCTGTCACTGATGGACATTTGGGTTGATTCCAAGTCTTTGCTATTGTGAATAGTGCTGCAATAAACATACGTGTGCATGTGTCTTTATAGCAGCATGATTTATAATCCTTTGGGTATATACCCAGTAATGGGATGGCTGGGTCATAAGGTACATCTAGTTCTAGATCCTTGAGGAATCGCCATACTGTTTTCCATAATGGTTGAACTAGTTTACAATCCCACCAACAGTGTAACAGTGTTCCTATTTCTCCACATCCTCTCCAGCACCTGTTGTTTCCTGACTTTTTAATGATCGCCATTCTAACTGGTGTGAGATGGTATCTCATTGTGGTTTTGATTTGCATTTCTCTGATGGCGAGTGATGATGAGCATTTTTTCATGTGTCTGTTGGCTGTATGAATGTCTTCTTTTGAGAAATGTCTGTTCATATCCTTTGCCCAATTTTTGATGGGGTTGTTTGTTTTTCTCTTGTAAATTTGTTTGAGTTCTTTGTAGGTTCTGGATATTAGCCCTTTGTCAGATGAGTAGATTGCAAAAATGTTTTCCCATTCTGTAGGTTGCCTGTTCACTCTGATGGTAGTTTCTTTTGCTGTGCAGAAGCTCTTTAGTTTGATGAGATCCCATTTGTCAATTTTGGCTTTTGTTGCCGTTGCTTTTGGTGTTTTAGACATGAAGTCTTTGCCCATGCCTATGTCCTGAATGGTACTACCTAGGTTTTCTTCTAGGATTTTTATGGTATTGGGTCTAACATTTAAGTCTCTAATCCATCTTGAATTAATTTTCGTATAAGGAGTAAGGAAAGGATCCAGTTTCAGCTTTCTACTTATGGCTAGCCAATTTTCCCAGCACCATTTATTAAATAGGGAATCCTTTCCCCATTTCTTGTTTCTCTCAGGTTTGTCAAAGATCAGATGGCTGTAGATGTGTGGTATTATTTCTGAGGACTCTGTTCTGTTCCATTGGTCTGTATCTCTGTTTTGGTACCAGTACCATGCTGTTTTGGTTACTGTAGCCTTGTAGTATAGTTTGAAGTCAGGTAGCGTGATGCCTCCAGCTTTGTTCTTTTGACTTAGGATTGTCTTGGAGATGCGGGCTCTTTTTTGGTTCCATATGAACTTTAAAGCAGTTTTTTCCAATTCTGTGAAGAAACTCATTGGTAGCTTGATGGGGATGGCATTGAATCTATAAATCACCTTGGGCAGTATGGCCATTTTCACAATATTGATTCTTCCTATCCATGAGCATGGTGTGTTCTTAAAAATGGAAGATATTTTTATCAGTGATGTATATTTACTATAGTACTACTTTTTTTCTGTCAAAATAAAATAAAATCCCATTTTATTTAGAATTTTTAAATGTTACTTTCTAAGAATTTTTTTTAATAGGAAGATTTTTGTTGGGTTCTAGTTATGGTTGATTAATTTGCTCAATTCTGTTTTATTTTTTGCATCAGTTTATAGACAAACATTCCAAATATTTACATGAATTCAATTTTTTAAAATAATTTATTGAACCTTCTATTTAGCTCTTTCTGGTTCAGAGGGTCCCAGCTGAAATAACTGTAGATGTAACAAAATTTTTATAATATATTCATTTAACAGAATTCTTAAATAGACTTCAGCTATATGTTATAAAAATATAAATTGTATTTGTAAATGAACAGGTTGGACATCTTGACCTAGCAAAAAAAATTAATACGTTAAATGCCTCTCATGTATCTTTAATTTTTCTCTTTTTTTTTGTTCTCTGCACATGTTTTAAAGAGCTAGATTAAAATGACCAAAGTTCTCCATGTATCCATTTTCACAATTTCTTGTTTGCCTATTGAAAGAAAAAAATAAGGTGAAGCTTACGTGCCATTGTGATTTAAATAATATACAGATATTTTAGATAAAGGTAAGAGTTGAAGAGCTCAAAAATAGCATTTTATGAAATATTAGAAAGACCTGGCCAGGCACGGTGGCTCACGCCTGTAATCCCAGCCCTGTAGGAGGCCAAGGCGGGCAGATCACAAGGTCATGAGATCGAGACCATCCTGCCTAACAAGGTGAAACCATGTTTCTACTAAAAATACAAAAAAAAAAATAAAAAAATAAATAAAAAAATAGCCGGGCGTGGTGACGGGAGCCTGCAGGCCCAGCTACTCTGGAGGCTGAGGCAGGAGAAAGACGTGAACCCGGGAGGCGGAGCTTGCAGTGAGTCGAGATCACGCCACTGCACTCAGGCCTGGGCGACAGAGCAAGACTCCGTCAAAAAAACAAGGAAGGGAAGGGAAGGGGAGGGGAAGGGAAGGGAAGGGAAAAGAAAAGGGAGGAAGGAGAGGAAGAAAGGAAAGAAAGGAAAAAGAAAGGAAGGAGAAAAGAAAGACCCGTATTTGTAAAGGCAAGGCAGTGGCAAGGGTAAATTAAAGCGAACATAATAATACTCATACATGAATCAATCATTAACCAGCCATTTAGGGAGAAAGTGAGTAAGGGTCACTTCAGAATATTTTAAAGAATGAACTCCGTGCAAGACTACCATAAAACTATGAGGTAATCCACTTACACCATGAAACTATGGTGTGATCCATCCTTTAAAAATAAGATGAAAGGAAGGATAGAGGGAAGAAGTATTTCATCTGTTAATTCACTAAATATTGTCATAGGAAAGATTCAACAGTTAAACCAAAGAAGCGAGAATATGTGCAGTGCAAAGAAAGCGGCTGTCAAATAATAATAATAATAATAATAATAATAATAATAGCCCAATCACACCAGCATCTATAAGCGGCCATTTGGGATAAGAACCACTAGAGACATGAAATAGCTTCTGGACTCCTTGTTCTAAAATTGGTCAGAGGAATCCTGGCATAATTTAATTCTGGGAGAATTATCTAACACATCATATTAATATTGAAATAATATAAATGCATAATATTTACCAACACATACTGTAAAGACAGTCCATAGAATTTTATATTCTTTCTCCAAAAGGGTATTGTTCAAGACGTATGAATGTATTGGTACTTAACATGTTAAAAAATATATAATGTAAATGCTCACTAGAGATAATACCTTTAGAATTACAAATAGTCATGCTTTCCAGTTATTAACAATATTTTAATATTATTCTAGATTATACAATACATCTATAAAACTAAAATAAGAAAAACAATTATTGCATCAAAATTATTTTGAAGATCAAATATTACAACATTTACATAAAATTAAGTAATTAAGAGAACACATTAAAACTCAAGTAGCTAATAACAACAAAGAATTAGGCACAAAAATATTTTTCAAAATCAACTTTTGAATATACCAGACATTAAATTGAAGATACATATCAAAATTAATAAAAGTTACAAAATATATAAAGTAATGATCTTAATGGATAAAACACAACTTCTAAAGATATAAAAGAACTGAAAACATAGATGTGACATTTCCTACAAAACAACACAATTTAAACATAGTTCTTAATTATTTCTTGTATATTAAATATTATGCCAAAATTATGAAGGCAGGAAGGTAGGCAAGAGGGTTATTAAATGCAAACCAAAAAACACAAGTTATCTTGGAAAATAAACTGATGAGAGTAGATAAGAAATCTTTCGAGAGGAAGAGTACAAAATAGGAATCTATGAAAAAAATAATTTTCTAAATAAAAATTACAGCAAAATATTCAATTAGATAAAGATACTAACATCCCTATTTACAACAGAAAAATAAAAGTCAATAAAAATATCAAGTAAATAATTTTGTTAAGTGATCAAGAATTATAAATTAGACAATTAAAGAAGTTCAAAACATTTTTAGGATATAAACTTCAACAGATTTTCCAGCTAATTGAGTAATATAAGATCTTCCAGAACACATTCAAAATAAATCTATGATAATGTAATCAAAAGTGTATATTTGATAACATTTTGCATTTGTAAGAACCAGCACATTTATAATTGTAATTTTTATAGCTATTCAAAATAATATGTAATGATTGTCTAAATAAATGGGATTATAAAGACTATGAAATGACACTGATACTCATATAACTCATATGTAAAATAATTGTGCCAAATTATTATATATCAACATGAATTACTTCCTCCAGAAATTTTTATATTGAATAAGAAACAGAAATATTTTGGAATGTGATTCTATGTATGCATTTTAAACAGCGGATTTCGAGCCTTAATTATGGCTCAATGATGAGTCATTATATTATTATTACAGTATATCTGCTGGTCTGTTTCATTTTTCTCTAAGTCAATATTCTTTGATGGTACAGAATTTTCCAGTTATTAAAGTATAAGTTAAGGGAAATAAAACTCCAACATGAAAGAACTACTTTAAAGTTGCTATCAGAATACAGTCATAACTACAATACAAATTTTGAAAATGCCTTTTTAGATATTTAAAAGGCAGATATATTTTGAAGGAGAAACTGGTTCTTCACTCTATGTAAAAAAAAGGACTTTGTAAATAACATTGTATTATTACTATTGCATATAATTTTATTAATTATAATTGTTTCTATAGCATGTCTTGGGCATCTAAAATATTATAAATACATTGCTAGCCAATGCCTGTTAGTTAATGGAATAAAAGAGGTATACAAATATTTTTCAGAGTGACTCAAAAATATTTCTCTCAAGAGCTCTTGTTATGGTGAATTCTTTGGTTATTTGGCATATTGAAAGAGAATATTTATATATAATATAAATCTTCTATAATATATATTTTATTTATATATATATATATAAAGAGAGAGAGAGAGAAAGAGAGAGCCCCAAATGAGACAAAACTAAGACTTCAATAGAAAACCTACCATGATGAAAGAAGATCTTAGATATTCTTGAAAATTACATCAGGTCTCTGACAGAGGTTCAGCACCCCCACACTGATTACTTAGGCTTAACAACAAACTCTGATTCATGAGAAGGCATTAATACTTAGTTTAGTAACTCTACCATTGTATCCATAGACTTGGAGAAATAATAGCTATGCATTGAAATAAGTGTGAAACAAAATTTTACTATGTGAGTAAAGAATGGCATGACATTGTATTGTTGGCAAGAATTCGAAGCTATTTGTAAAACTTCATCCATTCTGCATTGCAGAATCATGAAGAGGCATTAGAGAAATGTTTTTAAAAGGATAAACAAACTTGAAAATTCTCTGTCTCATTCTTGAAAACAGAACAACTTAGGATTGAATAAGCAGAAAGGATTCCTGAAATATTCAAGTGGTGAGAAGCTCTAATAAAAGAAATCAAAAAGAGCAAGAGTTATTAATGAGGTCAGTAAAAATTAAAAATATATTACCATGTTAACATTGCCACCAAGCTAAGAGAAGATAAAAAAATATGAAATATTGATATGTAATAATCATGTACTAACATAATATGGTATGATAATGATACTGTGAATTATGCATATCTGTATGTATAATTAGAAAGTGAGATAGAAATGGAAAGAACACTTAAAAATAAGTAAAATTAAACTCCTCCTTTTTTATGGCTGCATAGTATTCCATGGTGTATATGTGCCACATTTTCTTGATCCAGTCTGTCACTGATGGACATTTGGGTTGATTCCAAGTCTTTGCTATTGTGAATAGTGCCACAATAAACATACGTGTGCATGTGTCTTTATAGCAGCATGATTTATAATCCTTTGGGTATATACCCAGTAATGTATACACTGGGTATATACTGGCTGGGTCATAAGGTACATCTAGTTCTAGATCCTTGAGGAATCGCCATACTGTTTTCCATAATGGTTGAACTAGTTTACAATCCCACCAACAGTGTAGAAGTGTTCCTATTTCTCCACATCCTCTCCAGCATCTGTTGTTTCCTGACTTTCTAATGATCGCCATTCAAACTGGTGTGAGATGGTATCTCATTGTGGTTTTGATTTGCATTTCTCTGATGGCGAGTGATGATGAGCATTTTTTCATGTGTCTGTTGGCTGTATGAATGTCCTCTTTTGAGAACTGTCTGTTCATATCCTTTGCCCACTTTTCGATAGGGTTGTTTGTTTTTCTCTTGTAAATTTGTTTGAGTTCTTTGTAGGTTCTGGATATTAGCCCTTTGTCAGATGAGTAGATTGCAAAAATTTTTTCCCATTCTGTAGGTTGCCTGTTCACTCTGATGGTAGTTTCTTTTGCTGTGCAGAAGCTCTTTAGTTTAATGAGATCCCATTTGTCAATTTTGGCTTTTGTTGCCGTTGCTTTTGGTGTTTTAGACATGAAGTCCTTGCCCATGCCTATGTCCTGAATGGTATTCCCTAGGTTTTCTTCTAGGGTTTTTATGGTATTGGGTCTAACATTTAAGTCTCTAATCCATCTTGAATTAATTTTCGTATAAGGAGTAAGGAAAGGATCCAGTTTCAGCTTTCTACTTATGGCTAGCCAATTTTCCCAGCACCATTTAAATAGGGACATGGATGCAGCTGGAAACCATCATTCTCAGCAAACTATCGCAAGAACAGAAAACCAAACACCACATATTCTCACTCATAGGTGGGAACTGAACAATGAGATCACTTGGACTTGGGAAGGGGAACATCACACACCGGGGCCTATCATGGGGAGGGGGGAGGGGGGAGGGATTGCATTGGGAGTTATACCTGATGTAAATGACAAGTTGATGGGTGCTGACGAGTTGATGGGTGCAGCACGCCAACATGGCACAGGTATACATATGTAACAAACCTGCACGTTATCCACATGTACCCTAGAACTTAAAGTATAATTAAAAAAAAAAAAAAAAGAGACTTGCCCAAAGTCACACAGCTAGTAAATGAGAGAGTCAGAAAGGCCAGTTTCATAGCCCACACTCCTAACCTCTGCACCACAGTATCTCTTCTATTTCACTTTACTTCCTCTGATTAAAAAAAAGAGAGAGAAAAAAAGAAAAGAAAAGAAAAGAAAAGAAAAGAAAAGAAAAGAAAAGAAAAGAAAAGAAAAGAAAAGAAAAAAGCCTCAAGTCCCACTTAGGAAATGGAAGGTAAAAATAAAACAAACAAAATACTCTCAATTCCTTAACTTCCTCATTCTGCTGCTAGAAACTACAGAGCTATCCCATCTGGTAAATCATGACACTTCTATCTCCCAAGCAATAAATAAGGTCTTCCCTTAAGCACAGATTTGATTCCTAGTGCCTAGGCTTGTGGCTTTGTGCACTTTAGGGGCTCAATAAATGAGTTAAATGAGCCTCCAAATTAACGTTAGGACTTCATTTCCAAAACAGTAATGTTACTGAGAAGTAGCCTATAGCCATTCATTCATTCAGCACTCCTTCAACTTGGATACTTCAGGCATACAACTAGTGGAGGTTTTATAAAGCTTATAGGGGTAGAGTTACTTAAACCAACTCAGTAAACAAAACCTCATAGAAATGCTAACATTTTTTGTTGAACACAGAGTGATAAACAAAATAAAGCCAAGCCAGTGGAAAAATTAAAAAAAAATTAAAAAATAAGTAAAATTAGTCTTTAAAAGTAGTGATTTCCATGTTCATATATTTGAGGCAGTTATTACCTATATATACTTTTCCATTTTCCAGCTTTTTAAACAGTACAACTATGTTGCATGTATATCAAAAAATAGCGTTATATCACTATCAAGAGAAGTAGGTCTTTAAAAATTAAGGAAAATATATATTATTATATAAACTTTTAATTATGAATATTACATTTTCTAATGAGTTGGCATTAATCTGATTATAGAATATATAATATTTTAAACTTTACATTCTTTATTGCCTGTCTAGCTAATGCAGACAAATTATTTGATTTAATATGCAATAGCCATTATTTAAATCAAAATAACTATGTCAATTTAAACATATGTGTCATACAATATTATTCAAGTATTGACAAAATAAGATGATTTCTGATAGAACTTTCCATCAAAAGGGTAAATATCAAAATTATTCAATTAAATTGACACTATCCAACAAAAAATCTGACACTTTAAGTTTAGGCTTATTTTTGTATACAACCATTTTTTTTTTTTTTGAGTCATACATTTCTACTTATTTGACATCTTAAATATGTAAAATATTGACCTAGAGGAAATAAAATAAAATGGCTGATTTTTCTTTGATTTATTTTGCCTTTTGAAACCAGTTAAATGATTTGCAACAAAGTAAAACATAAACATTGCACATTTTCCTTCATCACCTATTTCCCTAACAGGCAAATCATATACAAGTAGACTAATTTGTATCCCCTAATGTCTTGTGATCTATGGCATTAAGTATAAAATGTCCTTCTAATTACATTGTTGGGCTCTGCTGGAGCCTATTATACTTGTATTTTCCTACAGTGAGTCTTTTAAGATTCAAGAGGTCTATAAGCTTGCTGTGCCTGGTAGGTTAGACTTAATGCTTCAGTGCCCCCACTGAGCCTATTTTGGATAAAATTTTAAAAAGAGAAAAAGTAATTCAAATGTAAGTAAAAGGCAGCACATTAGTGTTCATTTTCAATTAACTCTTACAATTTTGAGAAATGGAAAGTAACTTAATATGAAGAGTATGATCAAAACATATTAAAAAAATCACTTTAACAATGAACGAATTAATCGGGCACCGAATAATTTTGAGATATGTTTTATTGTCTTTTTATTTTTCCCTTATAGAAAGATGTGATTACACATAGGGAAAACAGAAAAATACCTGAAATGTCTGGGTTTTCAATTAGAATGTTACAATGATTCTCCATTCCTTTTTTCTGTAAGTAATATTTGAATATTTCATATGCCATTGAAAAAAAGGTTAAATGTTAAGAAAATACAATTCTTGCTTTACTTTTTTACCTAAATTGGAGAGACATGATCATCAATTAACCTTCAAGCTGAAATTAACTGAGCAAGCACATACTTCTTTAAATGTGTGCCACCTTTAGTAATAGTATTTAAATTTTCATGATGAATTGAAACTATATTTCATAAAAAGAGATTTTTATCTTACTTTCAAGGATATGATATTCTAATAAGAATCTCCTTAAGCCTCTAGATTTTAAAAATTTTCAGCAACTACTGACATGATAGTTATTCATAAAGACTGAAAAGTATTTAGCACCTAAAAGTTTCAGACTATAATTTGCCAGTCTAAACTTAATAGTAATGCCAATTACTATAGAATAAATAAACTGATAGTCTCTAATTAATTTTATAAAGGCAGAACATATTATCTTCAGATTTTCATAAATTATTCTATACAAAATTGAAACATGTCTGTTACTCAAAATGCATGCCTATGAAATCATTAAGGTAAAAATCATCACTTTTTTCAATAAGATGCAGTTTTATATAATCATCTTCTATATTTTAAGTTAAAATGCAGCTAACCTTTCAAAGTGCACATTCTTTGTCTTTTTTGATCTTTGTTGGTTTAAAATCTATTTTATCTGAGAGTAAGATTGCAACCTCTGCTTTTTCTTTTTTTTCTTTTCTTGCTTTCCACTTGCTTGGTAAATATTCCTCCATCCCTTTATTTTGAGTCTATGTGTGTCTTTGCATGTTAGATGGGTCTCTTGATTACAGGAGACTGATGGTTCTTGATTCTTTATCCAATTTGCCAGTCTGTGTCTTTTAATTGGAGCATTTAGCCCATTTACATTTAAGCTTAATATTGTTACGTGTGAATTTGGTCCTAACATCGTGATGCTAGCTGTTTTTAACTCATTTTGCACATTAGTTGATTCAGTTTATTCATAATGTTATTGGTCTTTATGTTTTGGTGTGTATTTGCAGTGGCTGGTACCAGTTTTTCCTTTCCATGTTTAGTGCTTCCTGTCCAAGTCCCCCAGCTCCTTGCACTTCCTGGGTGTCGTGATGCCCTACCCTGCTTCTCGCTCTCTATGGGTTGCACCCACTGCCTGAATCAGTCCCAATGAGATGAACTGGTACCTCATTTGGAAATACAGAAATAAACCACCTTCTCCGTTGGTCTTGCTGGGAGCTGCAGACTGGAGCTGTTTCTATTTGGCCATGTTGGCTCCTCGCCCTACTGTGTTTAAATTTAAGCACTGTATTTATGCTAACCATGTACTCACAATTATTTATTACTTGACTTGATCAAGCTTTAGTCAGACTTCTCTTTTTCCAAAGGCCCCTGAACTTTGGCTCATAGATAAGCTTAATCAGGAAAATATCTTCCCTTAATGGATCATTCTGACTGAAGAAATAAATATTTTTCTTTTCAACTATCTTTCTCATATGTGCTCAACTCCACTGCTCACCCTCCACCTCCCTAGATCCTTCCAAAAAATCCTGCTAGCTATGCTTACCTGTCTCTATTTTTAACACTTTTTCCCAACTGTAGTCATCTTTTCTAACAATATCTCTCTTGACGTAAATTCAGATTTGTTTTTACTTGTCACTGATATTTTGCCTTCATGCAAAATCTCAATATACTTGATAGAATTTGCCACATCTGGTTAAGGATTAATGAATTAAGTGTCAAAATATATAATAAACTGAATATGTAGTATTTGTCAAAAATAAATGCAATGGGCCGTTCAGAAGAATCAGTAAGACTATTCTTAGTTTACACTCAAAAAAGAGTAAAGCCTGGCTACAGGACTATATAATTCCACACTATGCAATTGGAGAGAAATGGGCTTAAGATAGAAATAAGTGTAATTAAAAGACTGAAAATCCCAATGGAAGAAGCAAGATGAAATGAAATGAAATGAAATGAAATGGAGTAACACCCTTTGTGGTCATAAAATGCATTAGGGAACATGAGGTAAAGATGCTAAACAAGTTCTCTTCATTTCTTCTAAAAAAAAAAAAAAGATAAAAATAAATAATAGTGATCTGTGGTCATAAAAACTGAGGTTAGGGAGATATAAATAGTATTTACATATCCAAATTGAATATTGAATATAGTGAAAATATGATAAATATCATGGTTAGGAGGACAGTAAGAACAGCTTTTTTTTTTTTTTTTTTTTTTTTCCTTTCTGATATTTCAGTTGTGGTACTGCTTTTAGGTGAAGAATAATACAGTTCAATAGCTCTTTCACAGTAATGATACTAAAACTTTTGAAGTGTGTTGGTGGTTTTCAAGTGGAATTATTTTGATACCAGCTTGCATCTTGAAGATTGTAATAGAGAAGTGCGTATTAATAAGGAAACCTAAGTAATTATTACAAGGAGAAATAGGGTTCCATTTTACTTTTAAGAGAGCAGTTATAGCTGAATAAAATTCACTGCCACTATTTATATTCTTCAGACAGAACTACTATTCATTTACTTTGATTTATTGCATTTCTATTGCTTATTCACCTTAAATTACATTTTATTGTTTCCATCTTGAACAGTAATAGTGCCATCATCATGAATGAGTTTCTCATATCAAAAAGTGTGTACCTGCTGCTTTCCATCTGCTTTTCTTCCTCTTTAACCTTGCTGGGACATCTAAAGAGATACATAATAAATCAGGTAAAAGTTCCTACTATAAAATGTCTTTCATTGTTAAATAAAGGACTCAAAAAAATCTAGTTAATTTGCAAATAAGGAAAAAACTTATATTTTTTATATTGATGGAAAATCTTCCTCTTATTTTTCCTTTTATTATTGACATTGCAGTATAATACCCAAAGAAATCCCAAAATCATAAGAGCACATCATGATGAACTTTTACAAATATTACAAATTTAATAATCTGTTCAAAAAACCTAGGGAAAAAAAAAGATTATACAGTCAACACATGGTTGCAAGCCCATAAGACATAGTAAAATGTTTGTCTTCTAAAATTTCAGACACTGAATTTATTTATACTTTTCCACTGAAAATTCTTTGAGATATATTATACTTCATTTCAAATTTCCTTAAAGCTTAATCAAAGGTATGCCTGTCTTCACAAGTGCTCTATTTTTAAAGATATAATGCAAAAAAAAAAAAAAAAGCTTTGTAAATGATACGTCATTTGATTTGAATGGAGCATTTATCCTTGTAGATTTTATTGCTCTGGGAATGAAAGTGAAGAACTATAAAGAATATATGCCTACTTTCAAACTTTTATTAATGCATCTAGGGAGTATTCAATCATTTTTTTGCTTTTAAAGACAGATGGAAGTGAGTAGTGATAATGTAACAATTTGCATAGGCAGTTCAATCAAGTAATTCCTCCCACCTATGATTCATTCAGTCGAGCACTTTGAATCTTATGAAAATATATTGTGAATATAAAAACAAATGCATGTATATATGTGCATGCATATTATTTGTATGTACACACAATATTTTCTATATTACTATACTTGAAAATGCATTTCTCTTCTAATACATATGCAATGTGGGGCAGGTAGAAGTTTCACTCACAAAAGATATGTTTATTTTCTCAATATACTCAGCCTTGCCCACATTTGTTCAAGTAACCTTGTCCTATCAAAGTCGTAATTGGACTTCTAGCTTTGATTTTTTTTTTTTCTCATTAAAGCACTCAAATGCCAAATCTCGGCTCTCTGACAATACTACCAAAACAATTTGTTGATTAAAACAAAGTGGAATTTATTGCTTATCACAATAATTAAGATGAAATGTTGACAGAATCTTAGTAGGATCTCAGAAGGGTATAAGTGCAATATTTTTTTAAGTTGGGTGGGGAGTCTTATTTGTCTTTAAATATAAATCTTGAGAGAGTCAAGAGTTTCAAGGTATATTCATTCATTTTCAGGTTGCTATAAATAACTGCCCAAGACTGGGTAATGTATAAATGAAAGAGATTTAATTGACTCACAGTTCTACATGACTGGCGAGGCTTTGGGAAACTTACAGTCATGGTGGAAGGTGAAGAGGAAGAAAAGTACCTTCTTCACAATGTGGCAGGAAGGAGATATGTGAATAAGCAAAGGAGGAGAACCTCTTATGAAACCATCAGATCTATTGAAAACTCACTATCATCAGAACAACATGGGGGAAACTGCTCCCATGATCCAATCGCCTCCACCTGGTCTCTCCTTTGACACATGGGGATCATATGGATTATGGGAATTCCAATTCAAGATGAGATTTTGGGTGGGGACATAGACAAATCATATCACAAGGTTAGGACTTAGGGAAAAGTCTTGTGGAGTCAGTGAGCCTAGGTGAACTGTCTATTTTTAGTAGTTGAATACTTTCAGGAAGTTTCTGAAACAAGTAGTAAAAGTTAGGTAGAAATATGTGTTCCTGAACATATGTTTTCCAGTGTTACATGATCATATTAATGTGAGAAATAGAACAGTAAGATTGGGCTAATGAAGTCATTAAGCTATGAAGGTGTAGATGATTTCATTGTTAGTATCCAGCTTAGTATCAATCACCCTTTGTTGTCATTCTTCAGTTTAAACTGAAGGATAGAACATCAACATCTGGAGAAGTGGTCAGTCCATTTTTTCATTTCTTATGAGGTATTATAATCATATTGTATTAGTCCATGTTCATGATGCAGATCAAGACATACCCAAGACTGGAAAGAAAAAGAGGTTTAATTGGATTCACAGTTCCACATGGCTGGGGAGGCCTCAGAATCATGGTGGGAAGTGAAAGACCCCACACTTCCATGGTAGTGATAAGAGAAAATGAGGAAGAAGCAAAAGCAGAAAACCCTGATAAACTTATCAGATCTTGTGAGACATATTCACTATCATGAGAATAACACTGGAAATACCAGCCCCCATGATTCAGTTACCTCCCCCTGGGTCCCTCCCACAACATGTGGGAATTCTGGGAGATACAATTAGAGTTGAGATTTGGGTGGGGACACAGCCAAACCATATTATTACACCTCTGCCTCCTTCAAATCTCATATCCTTACATTTGAAAACCAGTCACGACTTCCCACAGTCTCACAAAGTCTTAACTCCTTTCAGCATTAACTTGAAAGTCCACTGTCCAAAGTCTCGTCTGACACAAGGAAATTCCCTTCCACCTATGACCCTGTATAGTCAAAAGCAAGCTAGTTACTTCCTAGATACAATGGGGATGCAGGCATTGGATAAATACAGCCATTTCAAATGGGAAGAATTGGCCAAGACAAAGGAGTTACAGGGCCCAATCAAGTCGGAAATCCAACGGGTCAGTCAAATTGCAAAGCTCCAAAATGATCTCATTTGACTGCTGTTCTCACCTCCAGTTCACTCCTATGCAAAAGGCGGGTTCCCATGGTCTTGGGCAGCTCCACCCCTGTGGCTTTGTAGGGTAAAGGTTCCCTCCTGGCTGCTTGCAAGGGCTGGCGTTGAGTGTCTGCAGCTTTACCAGACACACTGTGCAAGTTGTCGGTGGATCTATCATTATGGGGTCTGGAGGATGATGGCACTCTTCTCACAGCTCCACTAGACAGTGCCCCAGTAGGAACTCTGTATGGGGGCTCTGGCCCCACATTTTCCTTCCACACTGCTCTAGCAGGGATTCTCCATGAGGGCCCTGCCCTGCAGCAAACTTTCTCCTGGGCATCCAGGTTTTACGGTACATCTTCTGAAATCTAGGCAGAGGTTCTCAAATCTCAGTTCTTGACTTCTGTGCACCAGCAGGCTCAAGACCACGTGGAAGCTGCCAAAATTTGGGACTTCTAACCCTGAAGCCACAGCCCGAGTTCTTCACTGGCCGCTTTCAGTCATGACTGGAGCAGCTGGGACACAGGGCACCAAATCTCTGGGCTGCAAACAGCACGGGGACCTTGGGACCGACCCACAAAACCACTTTTTCGTTCTGGGCTTCTGAGCTTGTGATGGGAGGGGCTCCCATGAAAGTCTCTGACACAGCCTGGAGACATTCCACTCTTCCCCCTCACCCACCCCATCCTGTCTCCCGTGGTCTTGGGGATTAACATTAGGCTCCTTGCAAATTTCTGCAGCCAGCTTGTATTTCTCCTCAATAAATGGGTTTTTCTTTTCTACTGCGTTGTCAGGCTGCAAATTTTCTGAACTTTTATGCTCTGGTTCCCTTTTCAAATGGAATGCTTTTGACAGCACCCAAATCACCTTTTGAATGCTTTGCTGCTTAGAAATTTCTTCTGCCAGATACCCTAAATCATCTCTCTCAAGTTCAAAGTTCCACGAATCTTTAGGGCAGGGGCAAAATGCCTCCAGTCTCTTTGCCAAAACGTAACAAGAATTGCATTTGTTCCAGTTCCCAACAAGTTCGTCATCTCCATCTGAGGACACCTCCGCCTGGACCTTATTGTTCATATTACTATCAGCATTTTTGTCAAAGCCATTCAACAAATCTCTAGGAGGTTCCAAACTTTACCACACTTTTCTGTCTTTTTCTGAACCCTCCAAACTGTTTCAACCTCTGCCTTGTACACAGATCCAAAGTCACTTCCAAATTTTCAGGTATCCACATCAATGTCCCACCCTACTGGTACCAATATACTGTATTAGTCCATTTTTACACTGCTGAAAAAGACATACCCAAGACTGGGAAGAAAAAGAGGTTTAATTAGACTTACAATTCCACATGGTTGGGGAGGTCTCAGAATCATGGCAGAGGGTGAAAGGCACTTCTTACATGGTAGCAACAGGAGAAAATGAGAAAGAAGCAAAAGTGGAAACCTCTGATAAGCCCATCAGATCTCATGAAACTAATTCACTATCATGAGAATAGCACAGGAAAGAACAGCCCCCATGATTCAATTACCTCTCCCGGCTCCCTCCCACAACAGGTGGGAATTCTGGGAGATACAATTCACGTTGAGATTTGGGTGGGGACACAGCCAAACCGTATCACACGTATTAAGTATTTGAGGGTATTTGTTTCAACTCCATGAGTGTCAGATTTTCCAGTTCTTTTACTTGAAGGGCCACTTTTTAGATCATTTGACAGGACAGCAGCAATACATGAGACTTTAAAGTTTGGAGATAACACACTTAAACACAGCAAAGTGGAAAATAATAATAGTAATAATAAAAGTTATATGAACAGATTCTGTGATTCAGTTTTTAAGCCAAAACTTAATTCCTAAAGTAAGCTGAGACCCAGTTCCTAAATTGCTCTGAAAACAGATATTAATTCCACCAAAGTATCTACATTTATGACTTTTTATTTTTTTCAGATCCTTTTAGAAGATTAAAATCCAAAAGATTTGCAGGGATTAAGTACAATATTCTTCTCCTTAAACAACACATGCTCCTTCTTGAGAAGGTAATACTATGTTTTGGAGACCTACTCCAAGCAAACTAATGTCCAATTTAATGAATCCTTTGTTCTAAGAGTTCTGTAACCTTGGCAGCTTGACCTAGTTCTCTTGCTATCCTCAGACTATGACATGTAGTATCCTCCCGATTTTTAAGGCCTGTTTTAAATAATAAATTGAAGAGGCTTAAGGACAATAGAAAGCAACTAGAATTTCTCTTGAATAGCTAGAGTTGCAAGTTCCTGGATGTCTAGATTATTACAGTGTTTGCTTTGTAAAAAGGGCACATAGAGGTGGAACAAAATAACACAGGAAATCAACTGATTGTTAATAGAAACTGGTATCAAGGGAAGCTTGGTGGCTCCCATAAGAAAATGTGCACAGACTCATCAGATGAGTTTGATTATTCACTAGCTAAATCTTGAGTAAATTGCAACTTGTTATTGACTCATGCCAGTAAGTGAATAAAGGTGCAAAAAAGAAATTTTAAGAATGTGGGACTTATAGGTAGCAGGTGTGTATTAATAGTTTAAAACTTTAAGCCAGCCAAAAGAAAGCAAAGTAGCTAGGAAAAAAATATGCATATATGTTAGAGTGTGACAACATGGCCCTCTAGCCACCTGGATCATGTTCTCTGGATCTTGAGTGGAAACTATCTACCTCCTTCTGTCTATTTGCTTCTCAAAGATTTCTAAGCATCTTCAACCTGAAGGTTTTCATCTTGATAGTCTTCAAGTGATTTGAGAATGGCTTATGTCTCTACATGACAAACAATGACTCAAGGACAAAGCCCTTGGCATTTTCACTGATGTGATAATTGTGAACCATATTTGATAAGAGTCTTTCTAGTATGGTTCAAATTATGTCCTTTTCTGATACATTCTCAAGGAACCAGTTGTCCAGAATTTGTTTATGCAGAGGTAGTTTAGTATGATGTTGTGAAATGGATGCCAAGATTCAGTGACAGTACTAAGTGTATTGCCAGAGAGTGAAAATTTGGGTTGACAAAGACATTCTTAGAAACGCTGGGTGGCGTCTAAAGGCTTTACGTAATTTTTAAAGGTTGTAATAAACCCCAAAAGTGCTGATCTCACTGGAATTAAAAATAATAGCAATATCATGGGTGATGGAAGTTTAAGGCTCTCTGAAAGCATTGCCAATTTTACTTTCAGAATTTCATTTGTGCTTACTCACTGTCTTTTCCAAAGATCAAGAGGGATCGGCACAGTTAAATTTCTTATTAATTGTCCAGGTTTTAAGTTCCAGTAAAATGGGTGCTTTTGTCATTAGTTATTTTGTAATCTCCTAGGTTTAATTACAAAATCAAGTAATTATTTGTTATTGTTAGGACAATACCTCTCTGGCAAAGAAAAGTTTCAACTAACTTCAAGCGTAAACAAAAAATGATAAAAACTTATTTAACACATATTGCAGGTAAGTAGTATAAATTCTATTAGGAGATGTTAATAAAAAGAAAAAACTCAATCCAATGTATAGAAACTTGTCAATATCTCACTTTTGCAGTTTAATTGGATTTACAATTGCAACATATAAAAAATGCACCAGAGACACTGTCAAAAATTTTAGTCGAGTTTCCAAAAAATATTATTGCTTGAGAACAGTGGATCATTTGTATTTATTCTAGTAAAATACTGAAAGTTCTAATATTATTACATTTATGAATGCTAGCAAAAGAAAAAAAAGCACAAAATTATGTGAGGTTTAAGATACAATATGCAAGTGTGTACTTAAGTATCTTTCTTGGATCAATAACATATTATAAGCAGTGAGGGTACTGCTTTTTAACATAGCACATACTTTCACAAAATTGTCAAGAAATATCACCATATTTTCTCTGATTTAGGAGGGTGTTTAAGATAGAAATGTGGGGGAGGATGGAGACGTAAAGACACATAGACAAATTATTGTACCAGTATTTGTGGTTGATCTTGAGTAGGTTTATACTGAATACTGAAAATTATGGAACATATATTTTAATTTAATTTCACAGAATTAACATAGGAAGAATGCCTTTATCTCTTTGTGGTAAATTGGATGAACAACAGAGCTCTCAAATTAGTTTTAAGTTAGATACTTTTTGGAGAATGTCAAAACAACTTAAATTATTTCCATTACTTTTACCTTTATAAAATGAAGGAGCAAATCTTTATTACCTGTCAGCCAATACAGGAAAGCCAAAGATATTTTAAGCATAAAATACATCTTAAAATTTATATATTCTGAATTTGAAACTTGAAAGGAAAAAGCAAGACTTTTCAGGAAAGACACATTAAATTTTGTAAAGGTAAAAGGTAGTTATCAAGAATATTTACAACCACAGTCACAAATAGTAGTAATCATTAGGAATAATTTTGCTAAAATAAGTCAATAGATAATGCACTTAAAGCTTCTAACTGGCATACAAAGAAGAGCCCATACCATTGCTACTGAATCTCTTCTAAAAAATTGAGGAGGACGGGCTCCTTATTAACTCATTCAATGAAGCTGGCATCAGCCCAATACCAAAATCTGGCAGAGGCACAACAAAAAGAGAAAACCTCAGGCCAAAACCCCTAATGAACATCAATGCAGAAATCTTCAACAAAATATTAGCAAGTCAAATTCAGCAGCACATCAAAAAGTTAATCCGACACAATTAAATGGGCTTTGTTCTTGGGATGCAAGGCTGGTTAAACATACACAAATCAATAATGTGATTCACAACATAAATATAATTAAAAACAAAAACTGTATGGTCATTTCAACAGATACAGAGAAAGCTTTTGATAGAATCCAACAACACTTTATCATAAAAACACAGAAGAGAATAGGTATTGAAGAAATATACCTCAAAATAATGGAAGTCGCCGGGCGCGGTGGCTCACGCCTGTAATCCCAGCACTTTGGGAGGCCGAGGCGGGCGGATCACAAGGTCAGGAGATCGAGACCATGGTGAAACCCCGTCTCTACTAAAAAATAGAAAAAAATTAGCCGGGCGCAGTGGCGGGCGCCTGTAGTCCCAGCTACTGGGGAGGCTGAGGTAGGAGAATGGCGTGAACCCGGGAGGCGGAGCTTGCAGTGAGCCAAGATTGCGCCACTGCACTCCAGCCTGGGCGACAGAGCGAGACTCCGTCTCAAAAAAAAAAAAAAAAAAAAAAAAAAAAAAAAAAAAAAAAAAAAAATAATGGAAGTCATCCATGACAAACACACAGCTAATATCATACTGAATGGGCAAATCTGGAAGCATTCCCATTGAGAACTGGCACAAGACAAGGAGGCCCACTCTCTCCACTCCTGTTCAACATCGAATAGAAGTCCTAATCAGAGCAATCAGGCAAGAGTAACAAATAAAAGACTTCTAAATTTTAAAAAAAAAAAAAAAAGTGAAGCTATCTCTCTTTGCTGATAATAATATTCTACACCTAGGAAAATCCTAAAGACTTTATCAGAAAGCTCCTAGAACTGATTAACGACGTTAGTAAAGTTTCAAGATACAAAATCAATGTACAAATTCAGTAGCATTTCTGTACAACAACAACATCCAGCAGAATGTAATTTCACAGGAATAGGAAGCAAAAATTTTGCTAGTGGATCACTAGGGGTGGTAGTGAATGGTGCTACTTCTACTTCCATCCCTTGATTCCTAGACTAGTGAATCCTGGCTATGGAAGAAATAGTACCGTCTATTGGACACTGATTCAGAGCATATATAACCTTCTGGAAAATTTGGCCCCAGTTCTGCAAAGTGTTGTCATCTAAATGATATTGTAATTGTGATTTCAAAAGGTCATTTCACCATTCGAAGAATCCAACTGCTTCAGGATGATAGGGAACATGGTAAGACCATTGAATTCCATGAGCATGAGCTCACTGCCACACTTCTTTAGCCATAAAGTGAGTTCCTTGGTCAGAGGCAATGCTGTATGGAATATCATGATCGTGTGTAAGGCATTTCGTGTGTCCATGGATGATCGTCTTAGCAGAAGCATTGTGTGCAGGATAGGCAAACCTATATCCAGAGTAGGTGTGTATTCTAGTGAGGACAGATCGCTGCTCTTTCCATGATGGAAGAGGTCCAACATAATCAATCTGCCACCAGGTAGCTCGCTGATCACTCCGAGGAATGGTGCCATATTAAGGGCTCAGTGTTGGTCTCTGCTGCTGCAAATTGGGCACTCAGCGGTGTTCATAGCCAGTTCAGCCTTGGTGAGTGGAAGTTCATGTTGTTGAGCCCCTGAGTAACCTCCATCCCTGGCATCATGGTCACTTTGTTCATGGGTCCATTGGGTAATGACAAGGATCGCTGGGGAAAGAGGTTGAGTGGGGTCCACAGAAGTGGTCATGCCATCCACTTGATTATTAAAATACTTCTCTGCTAAGGTCAACCATTGGCGAGTACTCACATAGGATACAAATATCTTCACAGTTTTTGAACACTCATTTTCACTTAGCTACAGACAAATAATCTACAGACAAATAGCCCTTTTCTTTCTCAAAAAAAAAAAAAATTCTCAGATATACTATTCTTGTTTTCACCAGTGAAAACTAGAAAAAAGAAAACCTGAAATGTTTTTATTATATTTTCCCCTGAGCATACATTTCATTTTATCCTTACAAAATTTCATGTGGCAAAATATAAAAGCACACAATAACATTTTCAAAGACATTTGAAAATTCTTTGTTCACTGTAGTTATTTTATAATGCTAAAAATTACAGGTACATTAAAATAACATATGATTACTAAAGTTTGTTTTTCTCTTTCAAATTTGCCCAGATAGTCACACAGTATCACTCAGTTTTACATTTATATATTATATTAGTGTTAACTCCCTAATTCTATCTTTTAGATATACTACTGATGATATACATATCGGTCTGTATTCTAGAGTTGGCAAAATATTTACAGTAAGATGTTCATAAAATAAGTAGACAGTTCAAACAAAACAAAATCCTTTGAATTTATATTTCAACCTAGTTGGTGTATACAAGCCAAATACCCCAGAAACAAATATATAACCAAACAAAGCTGGGTTTCTTACTTCTTGAAGCATTTGAGAAACCATAAGAATGTTTAGTCATTTTCGTAGTGTCTAATACCTTTGTTTCTAGTCTCTAATTAAAAATGATTATGAATTATTCTGGTTTCTTAGTTCTGTTCTATGTCACAGAGAGTTCTAGTCAGATGTTTATCTTCTGTGAATTGTTAATATCGGTATGAGAACCACATGACCTACGTTGGAGCAATTAGGCCAGTTACAAGCTGTCATCTATCAGGTACAATTATTTCTTTGTCACTCTTTACCCTTAAAGTCATACTATTACATTAAAGATTAAATACAAAAGTGATTCAATTAAAACATTAGAATAATAGATTTATAAATTTAATTTTAGTATGACAGAAAACCAAATAGTTATAAAAATTTAAGACAAATAATTTTGACTACAAAAAAATACCAAAGATGTCTGCAGAGGAAAAAAATCATTAAATACTGTGTGCCAAAATTGACAGAAACATTTGCAGCAGATGTAATAAGAAAATGACTGATTCTTCTAAATAAAAGTTGCTGTAAATAAATTAAAATATTATTGGTAATCCAATGACCAATGGATGTGAACCGGCAATCTGTAGAAAAGAAATTATAATTGCCTTACACATATTTTAAAAGATGCTTCTATTCTCATAAAGGAAATCACAAGTTAAAATGACAATAAAACATTGTTTTCAGGTTTCGGTTGGTTGTTAAAGGGTTAGAGAAATAATCATTCTCGAGATGGTATGCATTTAAATGTATGAAAGAATTAAAATATATTCCAATTGATACAGGAGGGAGGCAGGGAAATGCTGGGTAGAGAAGAACGGGTCTCTGACTAGGGCTTCACCCCCAGGCCTGTGTCCACAGACCTAGGTGTGGACAGATATTTCTGTTTTCGTGCCCAAATGTTGCATTTTCCGTACCACCGTGGCCCATCATGCCCCCATTCTGTGCCTATAAAAACCCGGAGACCCTAACAGATAGAGACACAAACAGCAGGATATCAAAAGAAACACATGGGTGGAAGAATACACAAGTGGCTGCACCTTGAGAGGAGCATGCTGGCAGAACAACACACCGGCAGACATCAGCAGACACTGGAAGACCATCTACAGTGGAACAACGTGGATGGGAATCTGGCTGGGACAGTCAGAGGAGAGTCTGGACATTGAGTGGCCCTACTTCGGGGGAATACCACCTTCCCACGCCATCCCCCTTTCTGGCTCTCCATCTATCTGCTGAGAGCTTCCACCATTCAATGAAACTTTGCACTCATTCTCCCAGCCCACGTGTGATCCAATTTTTCTGGTACACTAAGACAAGAACCCGGGAATACAGAAAGTCCTCTGTCGTTGCAATTAGGCAGAGGGTGTAACTGAGTTGATGAACACAAGCAACCTGCGGACATCAAAACAGCCCCCTGGGGCTTCGGGAGCTGTAAGCATTCACCCCTAGACACTGTCATGGAGTCAGAGCCCCGCAACCTGCCCGTCTTCAGTCTTCATGCTCTCCCTAGAGGTTTGAGCAGGGAGACACTGAAGAAGTGACAGGGGAACATTGTCTGCTTCACAACGATTTATGAGAAGGGAAGTACAGGCCAGGTGCAGTGGCTCACACCTGTAATCCCAGCACTTTGGGAGGCTGAGGTGGGAGGATCACTTAATGTCAGTAGTTCAAAACCAGCCTGGCCAACACAGTGAAAGCCCATCTTCAATAAAAATACAAAAATTAGCCAGGCATGGTGGCACAAGTTGTAATCCCAGCTACTTGGGAGGCTGAGGCACAAGAATCACTTGATCTTGGGAGGCGGAAGTTTCAGTGAGCCAAAATCATGCCACTGCACTCCAGTCTGGGTGACAGAGTGACACTCTGTCTCAAAAAAACAAAACAAAACAAAACAACAAAAAATTTAAAAAAAAAAAGAAAGAAAGAAAAGGGAAGTATATTACCATCACCATAAGAAAATCAAGTGTTATTTCTAATAAATTTCATTTTTTAGTGAGATATTATAAAATTCAATGTTATTAATTGTGTATGATGGGCACCTGATTGTTTTATATTTATTTTTCATTATGTAGTACGTTGTCTACATCATTATTTTATGAGAAAATTTAATAATTTGGTATAGAAATAAAACACAAGTAATGGAGGTTTTCAGGAGACAAAAGGAAAGTTACATTAGTTGAGTGAAATTCACATATTTGTTCCTTTGTTTAAAAAAATTGATTTGCTTACAGCTACTGCAATTAATGCATAGTCACTTAAAGGGGTGTGCTGCTGTTACAATAACATAAAATATGCAGGATTTTCATTGTTCTTAGCAGCAATGAGGAAACCTATGCGAATCTGGGAAATGGTGACATGCTATTAAAGCAGAAAATAATGCTTCATAATTCTGTCACTTACAATGACATGGAAGTCAAATCAAATTGGACTATATATTAAGTCTGCCATTCTAAGGGGAGATAATGCTTAAGTATGTGTTAATTGTTCTAGGCTGAGCTTAGCAAGGCATAAGTAGGGGGATTGCAGGCAATAAGAAAAGGGAATCAAGAGAACCCAAATTGTAGAGCTTTAGAAAAGCCAACTTATCCAGACTTCAAACAGTAGCAAATAAAATATTTTAAATAATTTCAAAAATGACTAATTATATCTTATGCAGAAGTCACTCCTTAAAAATAACCATTTGTCATTGTAAAATTGCAAATTTTGTTAAGGTTAAATCCAAAATTTAATGTATTTTTCTTGTAATATGTTTTATTTAAAAACTATCAAATATAAATGCCAGCTGTACATTTGCACAAAAGAGATGAAACAGTTCTTTTTCAAGGGATTTCCAATAAACCCTGAAGACCAGAGCAGCATCTCTGGTTAAGAATTTCAAACAGTCCATGTGTTAGTACTGCATGTGGTGTGATAACTTAGCATATGTAGTGTTTGATGTTTTAATTATAAGACCCAGGTATTAATTAAAGTAAACTTTTTACTTTAGGCTAGTGGAGACATATTGTTATAATATATTTATAGTAACAAATAATTATCTTAGTAACATTTTATCTGCAGATAAACAATTAAATCTTTAAAGGAAGTGGTGTTAATCTATTGAGTATTAAAATATAATATTCCAGTCTTCCTTATTCACAATGATAGCCTCAAACTGCACGGCAAATTTTAATATTTGTCAGCACCTTTTTGTACCTACAAATAATCACCTTCAGACAAGGTGAAAATATTGTTTTCAACAGAATCTTAATTTTTTGAATGTTCATTATAGTTATGATCCTACTTTGGAGCGAATTTTAAACATTTTTTTGTGGTACAAGTCTGTAGTTATGCTCATGTGGACCGAGGCAGTGATTACCCTGCTAACATTTTATCAAGCATAAGTAACTTTTGCATTTATTTTCAATCACCCATATTTTAATATAATATTATATCTTCAGTATACTAAGTTTCACATCTGCTTCGTATCTCATTCATTGAATAATTGTTCAATACTTTATTGACTTAAAAACATAAATGGATTAGGTAAAGTCAGGTAAATTTTCTCTCTCTTTAACTTATATGTAAGAGAAGAGAAGCAGTGAGATATATGTATTTTAAGTGAATTTATATGTGAAGAGGGATAACTATAGACTCATCTTAAATTGCCTGACAATTTATTTTGTATGTTTAAACTGTCAACTAAGAAGAAGGTAAAGACAAGAATGTTAAGCAGTACAACAAGGTGTTGGGTAGGGGATCATTTTCAAGGTTTTCAAAAGTGAGGCTACAACACAGACAGCTAGATGTTTCCCTGAGTTATTCTGTAGGTAGGATCCATCAGTAAACCAGGTAAGTTCAGCATTTAAAACATGAATTTCCTACAGGTCCTGTCTGGGGGTTTGTAAGTTATCAGTTAGGGGTACACTAACTAGGGGTTTGTAAGTTATACAGTCATGTGGTATCTTGTCAGAAGGAAGAAGTTAAAGTGGCAAGATTCAAAGAGTTGTAGTGAGTAACATTTACAGTACAGGGTGATAATAATAGGATTTCATAAGAAATGTGTTTCCTAGCAAGAGACGAGTTGGACAAGTTGGGTATGATGAGAGTTGAGGAGGGCCTCAATAGAGTGAGACATGAATAATTAATATCCTTCACTGTTCAATTGACTTGAATAAATATGCAGTGACTGCAATGACTTGAATACAGCATGGAAGTATTTTCTCCACAGATTCCAACTGTTGGTTGTAATATTTGAAGGGTTGCTCTTGGTGTCCGTGCTTTGGGGAAGAATCACTAAGGTGTTTCTAGTTGGTTCATAAACAAAAAGGAAACAGAAAATGTTAAAAGTAGGATGTTCTAATGCAGGGTTTTTAATAAGACTCTCCTTAAAATGCTCAAAAGAGGAGGAGACTTCTTTAGGACATTGTAGAAGTTTGGGGTGGTCAGCTTTTAGAAGGAATATAGAGGCTGAGCCATGGTAGATAAATTTGGGGTCCATTGCTCACATTTATTGCAGGAGTCAAGGAAAACTTCCTCTTCCACCTCTGAAGTTGCTGCAAATAGACTGACAAAAGGCGGATTATTTGGGGAAAAAGGCATATAAGCTTGTTAATGTGCACAGAGGAAAAATCACAGAGTGATCACTTCACCACACAAGGGGATACAGATGGTTATATATCTTTCTTATTAGTAGAAAGGGGGATGGAGAAGCATTAATGCTTCTAGTGCAGTAGTAAATCATCTCTGGGAGAATTCAATGGGCATGCAGAACGCACAGGGACCTAGGACATTTGTTGGGCCCAAAGAGCAGACAATGGTTTATAACATGTCTTTCCAGGTGCACAGATGGACTTCAATCTTTGTTCCTGTGATAATAGTTCAGCTAATGAAAACTCAGGGAAGGGATCAGAGGCAATGGTTTTCTTTTTTGGCATGTCCAAGCTTTAGGCAGGTAAGGGAACTTTAGAGAACAACTTCATCTTGTGCTTTGGGAGACACAGAGGATTGAGAGGCAGAAGTGGAAAGGGAAGATCAGAGAGACATTGAAAGTTTTCTTCTTCAGTTCAGCATGCCAAAGGGCCATATTTTGGAGTATTGTTTGTTGACTCCCAATACTACCTTGCTAATCCCAAGAATCACTGGAGTTGTCTTTTGATAATGCAGGTAGGAATAACCAAGATTTCTTTTACTCTTTGAAGATGAATCAAAAGACTCTGTCCTGAAATGGAATGTTCTAAATATTTTACTTATGGAAGAGAGAGTTGTAGCTTCTTTTTTAAAGACTTTATGGAATTTGGTGGATAATTTCTTTAATAGTTAGAGGCTTTTCTCTATGACGGCCTCTAGGGTGGAGAACAAAGTAATGTCCTTCATATATGTGATAAGAAGAGAATGCAAAGGAAATTCCAAATCTGCTATGTCTTCTTTTAAGACTTGGGGAATGTACATGGGTCTTTCAATATACTCCTGAGGCATTACAGTTCAGATATATTGCTTTCTTTTCCAGGTGAAAGAAAAAGAGCAAAACAAAACTGGCTATCTGGATCAACTGGGATGCTAGAAAAAGCACTGCAGAGCTCAGTCAGTGAAAACCTGACCATCAGGTGGTATGGCTGGTAGAAATGTGTGTGGGGTGGGTTACTTACAACAGGATGGTGGGGTATTATAACTTCATTGATGTCTATACGGTCTTGGACAAATTTCCAAATCAGGTATTTGAATTTTGTACTGATAAGATTGGTGTATTAAATTGCCTAGTGTATAAAATGATTACCCTTGCTTGAGGTAATCTCCAATAATTGCCTTGATTCCCTGAATGACTTTCTGGCATGAAGGTATTATTTAGTATTTGGAAGTATTTTTGTTTCATCTATCTGTATTTTAATTGTTGATACCGATGAATGTGATCAATGGCAGTGGTGCACTGGGACCAGAGGTTTTCAGGGATAGAGTTGAGTAAGGCCTAAAATGTTTTATTAGGAGAAAGTTCCTCTTTATGTTCCAGAAATAGAAATATAGGGATAGAGTGTTCAGGGGGTTCCTAGAGGATTGCCTCTTAAGCAGTTTTTTTTCTTTCCAATGTTAATGTCATTTTCTGTTTTTGAGAGAAAAAGAAAGTGAGCTCTATGAGTTTCAAAAAATCTCAGGCAATTAATGGAAGCTAAGGGACTAAGAGCAACTGGTGAGAAACCTGTAGTTCTGTGACTTGAAAGTCTATAAAAAGAGAATAGTAAATTGTCATCAGTTGATTTGAAATCCCAACTATTTGCATTTTGTTTTCCAAAGAACAGAAAATGTAGTTGAGTTTATTATTGACAACACAGCCCCTGTATCTATGAGAGTTATAAAGTCTTCATATTTAATGATTTCAATTTCACCTAAAGTCATAGTTAAAAGAAAGGGATAAGTCTCCTTGGAAGCATCCCTAGTATTTTGTTTTATAAGAGAAAGGAATAGGGACTTTCTCATGTTATTATCTGAATCACATTTCCCCAAAAAAGTGATCAAAATTTAAAGTAAAGGAAAAAATACATATAGGAGTTATTTAAAGATCCTCATCTGGGTAACTTCATATGCATCTACCCAAATGAAGAAAACATTTTAAAAAATGTGTTAGGCTATTTTTCAATTAATATTTTGTAATTTTAATGCTTCTATAATTAACATGAAATGTAATCTGAAATTAATAGCAATAACTGATTAGGCTATAATATTTGTAGTGATTTCTCATTTAAATTAGGAAAGATATTTAAATGTGACACAAATTGTTCTGCTATTTTCTTGGCCTGATATCACAATTAATCTCACTGTGACACATAAAGGCAAGTTTAAGATATTATGTTTTCTATTATAAAAGGTTATTACATACTAAGTTGAGAAATATTGTACGTGCTTCAAGAATACTGTCTAAATGACCTCTCTAGAGTACACATATTTTTTTTTCATTTTCCTTCCATGCATTTAAAAAAGGTCCTTAAGTTTACATTCATAAAGAGATGTTTAGCCATTTGTATTTATCAACCATAACTTTGTATGACACTAGAGAACATAATGACAGAGAAATGATTTGAATAATTAATTTTAAACCTCCCACATTATGTGACTCAACATCTGGCAAATTTACAAGAGAAAAACATTAGAGTTTTTATGACAAGTAGTCTTTATTCATTCACTGTAACTAATGTTTATGAGCTGCAATATGGAAACCTGTTCTGGTTCTCTATGCTCCTGCCTTCCCCATGGATAATATTACGGGAATGAAAAGTTTTATGGCTCAATTAGGAAGTAAATGCATGTAGACAAATACATACATACATAAAATAACAACTTTTTTAGTTTATACAGCTGTCAAATAAGTTTTTTGTATATTGTTTAAGCAACCAGTGTGTTAAATTGATTTGAATAATAAAGAATAAGCTTAAGATAAATGTGGGGTATTAAACATGGATAAAAGAACAGTAAATATATAAAGGGAGAGGGTTGTTCAATTTTTCATAAATAAATTTTAAATACTCATTACATATTTGAAAGACTATATATAGGTGTGTATATATATACATGTGCATATATATCTCATAAAGTAGAAACTACAAAAACACAGCACCATAAAAATAATATCTGGTAAATTTTCTTGAATGAATTTGCAGTGGACACATATGTAGCATTCTCAAAAGAAGAATCTTTAAAAAATAATCTGATTTACTCTATAGTCATTTGTCTTTAAAGTGACATAATTTATTTCTGGAAATATTACCAGGAAGAAGAACATAGAACATAATTTTACTTTGATTTAGTATGACAAACATATCTTTGCTTTTTAAACCAATAGATGACTTCATTAATAATTGTAAATGACATATTACTATTGGGAATATGTACTTTTAGAAATATGTTTCTGCAACCGAATATTAAACAGATTAAACAGTGCAGAGGAGGAAATATATTTTTTTCTTTTGGTCTCATAAATTCTTTATTGGACTGGACTCCTGTAACAAAAGACAGATTAACAAGAGATAAACAAGCCTAAATTTATTAGCATGTATATTTTCTATGCACAAATGTTCCTCAATTTACAATGGTCTTATGTTCCAATAAACCTATTGTAAGTTTTCAATATCATAAGTCAAAAGTTTTCAACTTATAATGGGTTGATCCAGACATTATTTGTTTCATCAAGAAGCCCCCTGAATACCTATTGTTTTCACACTATCATAAAGTTAAAAAAAAATGTAGGTTGAACTATCATACATCAAGGAAATTCTGAATATGGGACACCCCCAGAAAATGAGTAGTTCTCAAAAAGGTAGGTTTGCAATCCAGCTTGTATGTCATCTTCAACAACAATAAATTTGTAAAGAACTAACAAGACAAAGGAAAACGAGTCTTTAGGGGTAGCAAATAAAGGGAAGCCAAATAAACGGCACATAATGGCTAGTTAGTAAAGCTTGTTAATGTAGATTCCTCTGGTATCATCTATAGATCTATAAGAGTCTAAAGTTTTCTTCAGCGGCAAACCTTTGTTCTGCCTGGTGGAAGCATTTGGTCACAGGGAAGAATATCTTCTGTCTTTGTATATCCATGTCTTCCTTTTAGGCATATAGAAGGATGACAGAGTTTTTCTCTACCTGCTTCTTTGTAACTGCCTTCACCTCTATAGTCCTTCATATTTAGGGGTGGTATATTTTATTCTCCCACACTAGTGAAAAACCAGAGCATCATATTGGGTAGTGACATATACACACTCTCCAAAATGTGCAGGAATGAACAACAGAGCTACTCAGATGGACAGCTAGGCATGCAACACTGAAAGCTGAAGAGATCAATTAAGTAAAATAATTATGCTTGCTTGTTAAAAATAAGCTAAACCAAAATATTGAAGATTTTACTTTATGATGATGCTTATCACTTACAATTATCAAAATCTTTTCTTATTTCCATTAACAGTATTAATTTCTCTTAGCAACATTTGGTGGAAGTATCGTGGCCTATGTAAGTAAGTGATCTGCTAATCGATTTCATGATCTGTCAAAGGTTTTACAATTATTTTAAGTTGAATTTTCCCCTTAAAAATCTGTTACGGAGATTTGTTTCAATATGCCTCATAAACATTCAATCCAGGAAAAGAAAAAAGATACACTACCAAATCATTATCTTACATTCACTTTCCACCCAAATTCATATGATTGCTTTTTTGCTTATGAAATGCACTCAAAATCTATTGTGTTTTTGGAGATTTTTAAAAAATTCACACTACATCAAAATAATAAAAGGCCTTTGAATAAATAAAATCTATTCCTGAAGTATTTATCTGTCCAACAAATGGAATTTTACGAAAAGGATCTGATTTAAACATTTTAAAGACAGTACTTATGAATATGGTATTGGAGCTCAGAAACACATCTCCTAAACCATGGCACTTTGACATGCTGAACTAAAGAAGAATCTTCCCAAGGTCTCTCTGACCTTCACTCCTTCCTCTGGTCTCTCAATGCTGTCTCTCCTAAGGACAGGATAAAATCGTTCTCTAAAGTTTCCTTGTCTGGCTAAAGTTCAGATCTGCCAAAGAAGAAAACAATTACCTCTGTTCCCCTCCCTAAATTTTCATTAATTGACTCAGATCACAAAAAGAAAGAGTGTAATCTGTCAACAAACCTGGATAGACTTTTGTCAGAAATCATTGTCTGCTCAGTGTGCCCAACAGACTTTGTCACATGCCATTGTAAGTTCTTCAAACCCATTTAATTCCCCTAAACATCGTTTACTATCACACTAAAATTATCGATACTTCTTGAATCCCCTACCCCCTTAGAAAGAGGATATATATGTGTATGTACCCCATTGGGATACTGGGCAATCATTTCATGATTCTCCTCCATGCATGCTAATAAATTTGTACGCCATTTCTCCTGTGAATCTGCCTTTTGTGAATTGATATTTCAGCAAAACTTCAGAGCATGAAGTTTTCCCTTGGCCACTACAATGACTTGATTAGACTAAAAATTTAAAATATCACATTAAAATGTTTGTTACAGTACCTGTAATTTTATTTGACATTTTCTCTGAGAAAAGTTATAATTGCTTCTCGGATGTCATGAATCATGTGATTCAGTGGTTTGAGATCTATTTTGTTTGAAGAAACAGCTAGAAATAATAGCAATAATTACTTACACACAGGTTGGTGGATACATAAACAGATAAAGAAAAAGAGATGCATACTGAAACTGTATTTATCATATACTTTAAGGTAAAGTACATTTTATTATTTTTATCATAAAATCATGAACTATAATTTCTTTACAAAAACATGCAGTGACCATGATTTATTCATGTCTTCTTCTAAAGAACCATATTATTATTGTACAAGTTGATCAAATTCAAAAACTACAAACATAAGATTAAATAAGATACCATGTCATTATATAAACTGTGAATAATTCAAAACAACATGCATTTCTTTTGTATTCATATAGCAGGAAGTTATTTCCATCTTGAACAAAAGCAACTCAGAATTAAATAAGCACTATTTTCACTACTTCCAGAGAATTATGAAACAGTTGCTGTTATTTTAGTGTTTTTTTTCACTGCATCATTGCTGCATTTAAAAAACAATGAGACACTTCTTACTATCCCAAACTATTAATGCAACAGTTATAGTCAATTATATGTTTGATCAGTTATTAAAGCTACAAAACAGAGGAAAGTGAAACTTCTGTCAGATTAAAATTAAAATGTGTGTAATACGAAAAGTATCTTAACTTCAATGTTTTTTTCTAGTATTTCAGAATTCTTTACATGTTTTTATAAGTAGTTTTGTTTTATGTTTCTTTTATAAGAACTACATATATTGAAAAATGTCCACCTTATGAAAAAGCATATCTATAAAATACAAAGAGCCATATGCTGCTTTTCTTATGCAATTCCTTGTGCTTCTTTTAAATACTCTTTTTAAAATGCAATGAACCTCATTTTAATATTAATTGTAACACTTGGCACTTAGATAGTGCTTTTCCTCTGAAGAAAGCCAAAGCACTTAGCTATGAATAATCTCAGCCATCAACCAGGACAAACATGTAAGGAAGGACTCCATAAAGGAAAAGCCAATTTAAACTAGGAAGCGATTTGAATTTATACCCCTTTCAATTGGGCAACAGGAAAAGAACCAATTCTTCACCCACTGTAAAGATTTGCAGCAGAAGATAAAGGTATTCCACTACTTGGGTCCTTGTTGTTGAAAAGACATATGAGAAAGAAGGAAGAAGAAGAATTACACACTAAACCTGTGTACCTGAAGCTGATAAAATGGATTATAGCATGCCAGGCATGGCCAGATTCATTCCAAGGAGCAAAACTTCTTAAGTAATATGAATTCTAATCAGAAAACCCAAGGATCACAGAAGAAAAATATACAAACACAGACACAGACACACAGACACACACACACACAGAGTACATTTGTTCTACACTTTTTTGTATAATTGGTGGTTAAGTGTACAGTCCTTAATGTCAGAAAGAACTTTGTTTAATTTCTTCTTATTCAGTACATTGCTAGCTTAAAGGCTCTCAGCCTTTATTCCTTCATCTGAAAATTGAGGAAAATGACACATTTCTTGCCAGACTTGTAAAATTATAATTAAAATAAGGAATATATATGATTTTGTTATAAATAAAGTTTTGGTGCCTCAGAAGAAATAGCACACGAATATACATTTTTTTAAAATTTATTTTTATTTAGTAGGGTGTGCCCTTACAGATGGAGCAATGGTGAGCAAACACTTGGACAAGGGAGGGGAAGGGGTTCTTTTCCTTGACGCACGTAGCACCTGCTGCTGTGTCATTCCCTTATTGGCTAGGGTTAGACCGCACAGGCTAAACTAATTCCTATTGTCTGACTTAAAGAGAGTGAAGGGCTGAGTGGTTTGGCAGAAAAAAATGGTTGTGGCAGAGCAGGAAATCAGAATGAGTCAGGGTGGAAAGTGAGCAGGTAATCCGAATGAGTCAGGGTGGAGCAGGTAATCAAAAATGGTTGCTTTATCATGAAGTTAAATTAAAACATAGAAGCAAAGAATTGAACACACTGACATAATGATTCTTCGAAGAAAAATTTAGAACTCATATCTAACAGTTTTTTAAAAGTGAGTGTTTTGTTCCTTGAAAGTATTCAATAATGGTAAGTATTATTACTATATTTCCACAGATGTAAATTTATAAAAATGTATATATTTCATGTTTACCTCAATTTAATATTCCTAATCAAAACATATATTTTGTGGATATTTTAAATAAATATGTGTCTCTTTTTTATTAGAAAATAAAATTATTTTAAATGGTTTTATGATCTCCTGCTTGTTATCAATTTGTTTTTATATGTCATTACTTGGAATTTTAAAGTATTCTTTCTAAACTCAAAATACAGAACTCATCTTTCTCTAGAAAGTTATCTTTTGCTCCCAAAATTATAAACATAAATTTTGTTCTATATTAAAATATAAACCTGTCTTTATGCAGGTACTTATATTTGATTATAGTTTAAATTCAACATTCATCTGTAATATCCTCAATAAAATAAGTACTCTCAACTTTTCTAAAGTAATTTTACTTTCAAAATACATTATCAATAGTAAGAAAAAATATTTATGTATAATTATCTCTGTGAACTAAGAATGTCTTAACGTCAACAGAAGTCTTACAGGAAAGGGGCCCCAATCCAGACCCCCAAAGAGGGTTCTTGGATCTCACTCAAGAAATAATTCAGGGCGAGTCTACAGTGCAAAGCAAAAGCAAATTTATTAAGAGAATAAAGTGGTGGAAGGACAGCTACTCCATAGGCAGAGCAGGGAGTTCCTGAAAGTAAGAGGAGGAACACATCTACCCTAGATACAATGCCTGCATATATGGGTAGATGTGCTCTGACAGGGGTTTGTGATAAAGAATTAATTTTCTAAATTACTATATTTTGCAAGAATCAATATTATTATCTTTAAAACAAAATTAGGAATGCCTTTGTTCTCCAGATATTGGAATATCTGAACACTCCCAAGTCTGGGTTTGTTTAGTAAACATTATTAATTTGTTCACTTAATGATAAACACCTAGAGTCTAGGAATGCCTAACTTTCTGGGAATGTAGCCCAGTCTCAGCCTCATTTTCCTAGTCCTCATTCAAAATGGAGTAGCTCCAGTTCAAACCCCTCTGACGATTAGTATTTCGTTCTCTACTTTAAGTAAAATTATATATATACACACACGCACACACACACATATACACACACACATCTATATCTTATATAAAATGTTATATGTGTGCATATATATGTGTGCGTATATATATGTATAACACTGTAAGTCTCTGACATACATTATTAAGAACAAAAGTTCCCGTTCATTTGTAGAATTTCTTTGAATCTGTAACAGGACCTCAGGATAATTTTACCCTTCCAGTCTTCAAGCTAGGTTCCATTCTTTCTCAGTAAGACCATTGACTACATTGCCTTGATTTACCTGCCAATTTCATGAAACAATTGACTCCACCTGTGTTATCCAGTATTTGACTATCTTCCCAGTTAGCCTGTTCATTCTGATGAAAAGGCCTGTTATTTATCTATTTCATTATAGCATTTTTGTATTATTTGCATTCTACCTTACCTCCTTATGTATCCCTGAATTTGCATAGCATCTAGTACCTTTTAAATAGCATTTTAATACAGTCTTTTGCATTCAGAAAAGCACTTATGAAATTTGTGGGAACTATCATTATGAATCAAAAAGTACAAATTGTCATTATTACAACAATCAATGCCAACTCTAACTTTACTTGGAAGCAACATCTATATTTTTTTCTCCTTATTTCAAAAAAATTAACTTTCAAACCAACAATAATACAGTAGACCTTTTTAGTAACTACAATAATTATATTGACTTTAATCCAAGAAAACAACCCTCAGTTTATGCAATTATTTTGACATATTAGATCCCTTTTCACTATTTCTTATGGTTTGAATGTGTCCCCTAAAAAGCATGTGTTGGAAACTTAATTGCTGACACAACAAGGTACGGAAGTGGTGCTCAGTGAGAGGTGATTAGGCCTGGAGCACAGAGTGAATGAATTAATACAGTCATTGCTGGAGTGGTTTTGTTACAAAAGGGTAAGTTCAGTCCCTTTTCTCTGTCTCTCTCACCCTTTCTTGCTTTTCTACCCTCTATCATGAGATGATACAGCAAGAAGGCCTTTGCCAAGGCCAGCACATTTACCTTGGACTTTCCAGCCTCTAGAATCATGAGTCAATATTTCTGTTCACTGTAAATTCTCCAGTCTGTGGTATTCCGTAACAGCAGCACAAAATGAACTAAGGCAGTATTGAATCAACTGAATTTATTCACCTGTTTACCAACTAAAGTAATGGAGGAGGAAGAGTATCAATAGGCTGACTTTAGCACCCATATCTAAGCTAAATAATAGGGTGTGGACTAGAGAAATCTGAAGGCCTGAATGTATAAGCATGAAATAGAATGAAACTGAATCTTTTAGGTAAATAAAGCTAACTGATGGAAACATCCAGCATAATGACTGCTGTTTTAAGACCAGCATACATTATAATAAAAGTTTGCCATTTTTTCCTTGAAGCTATATCTAGATATCTATTACTGTCAAATCCTTCATCTTCTACATAAAGAGAAGGAGACTTTAGCCATAAATTTATAATGATTCATCGGATACTGGTACTTAACATCATATGGAAGATTATTCCTTTATTTCAGAGATGTTCATGATTAGATAAACATTATTAGATTAAAAATATGTAGTAAAAGAAACTAATCTGTTTATCATGAAAAATTCTGACTCTGCCTAGGAATCAAAAAATCCTATTTTGGGGGATAGCTTGCAATGATGATCAACGGGTTAAATAACAAATCATATTACCTTAGTCTTAAAAATTTTTAAAAATAGGTACGTAATATTTCAATAAATACTTATAAGGCACTAATGATGTACCAAACTTCTCAGTCATCAAGTATCACATGATCACTGTTTTTATAACACATATATTTCAATGGCTATGTAAATGAGGAGAACACTGTAGCTGGGAGTGAAATAGAAATATTACTTCTTGAGATAAATATTAAAACATTATTTTGCACCTTTGTTTTCACTTTAGCAGGTATGTAAGCACGTTTAAATTGAAAATTTCAAGAGACTTCTAATTATTAGTTTAGCAAGTTGAACAGAGTAGATAATATCCATCATCTTTTATGTTTTTCTTATTGTGAAGGTATTTGAGGTTAAATATGTACTTAACTATATAACAGCAAAGTAGAGTTGTTCCCAATATTAATATCTGATATTAAGCTTTTCAGAAGTCTGCTAACTCAAGTGATCTGTAGTTGAATACACTCTAATGCCAGATGGAGTATCAGAAAATGTGTATGAGGCTTTAATTATCTGAAAACCCAAAATGAACTGCTACTCATGATACCTGGGGATTTTAATGAAGAGCATACATATGTTCTTCTTGCTAATTGAAGATGAGTTTCATTTCAATGAATTTAATCCCCTGGGAATTTAAACATTAACAAAGAGAAAGATTGAAAAGAATGTTAAAAACCTAAAATAAACTTTGCTAAAACTCTGCCTTTTGACTTGAAAATTATTGGATGTTTCATATGGCAAATAATTGGGTTGAATTTGTAAAATATCTATGATATAGAAGTTTACAAATGTATAAGTGTTATTTTCTTACAATTAATAAAAGTAAAATTCAAATAAAAGGTTAATAATATATGTGAATAAAGTATTAGATCTACAAATTGAAATCAGATTATTAGATGAATTTAAAAATTGAGCTGTCAATAGAACACTAACAATCATTAGTATTTAGAGGCAGAAAATTCTTGGATTTGGCCGGGTGTGGTGGCTCAAGCCTGTAATCCCAGCACTTTGGGAAGCAGAGACGGGCGGATCAGGAGGTCAGGAGATCGAGACCATCCTGGCTAACACGGTGAAACCCCGACTCTACTAAAAAAATACAAAAAGCTAGCCGGGCGAGGTGGCGGGCGCCTGTAGTCCCAGCTACTCGGGAGGCTGAGGCAGGAGAATGGCGTAAACCCAGGAGGCGGAGCTTGTAGTGAGCTGAGATTCGGCCACTGCACTCCAGCCTGGGCGACAGAGTGAGACTCCGTCTCAAAAAAAAAAGAAAAAAAAAAAAAAATTCCTTGGATTTTAGAATAATTGAAGTTTTACTTTGTAAGTAGCCCACATACAAATCATAACAACTTTAAAAGAAGAAAAAAAACATAAGTGCCTTTTGAAAATAAAAACAACACATTGAAATTGAGAGGGCAAGATCAATGTAAATGCCCTTTAAATACAATAAATATGAGCCATTGCTTTGAAAAGTTGCCATGTTTTGGAACATGGGAAATGCTAAAAGTGAGCTTGAAGTCACGTGATTAATTCAGTCATGGTTCTATGCACAAGTTGTCACAGGAGCAGATCAGTGGCTAATTCAAACATTGCTTTAATAAAACCAATGTAGATAATTCCCTGGGAGTAACCAGAAGTGTGAGTATGAAACACCAAAACAGAAGTTGAAGCAGTACAGAAAAAAGCCTTTGTCAGGGGAAAAAATAAGTGTAATAACTATAAAGATGCTTATGGGGGATGGTGGTGAGTAGCCAGAAGAGAGGGTTGATACCAGACTATGATTATGAAGAAAGGTCTCGGGGTGAGGGCAAACAGCTACGGGCGATACCTACTCCAGAACCACCCACAGTAGACAGCACAGTGCTGTTCCACCTGGAAGGTGTGTTCTTTATTTTATGCTAGACAATGTATGCCATAACCAGTTGATGCCATCACACATATGTTTGAAGGAACTTTCAACATTCTGATTTCACATTCACCAAAGCTGTCATTATGATAAGATGACAAACCTTAGAGGTATAACACAGCATCCAATAACTGCAACATGTAATATCGGCCCCCAATTATTGCTCAAGAGAAATCTATAATTCTTTAACAATGTATTCTGAATTCTAGTGTAATATTAAAGTAAGTTAACAATTGTTTCAGTCGAGAAAACCATTAATTTATTTCTAAGATGCATGTAGTTCTCAAGCCATAACATGTCTCAAGCACTGTATTTATTTTTATGTATTTATTTATTGAAACATTTTTAAGACCTAAGGGGTAAAAGTGAGATTGGGAGTAGGGAGAATGGACTTAGAACCTGACATCTGTTACTCATCAGAGAGGAGAAGAAAGTTTCACCTGGCAAGCGAGCCATAGTACTTACTCGGCAAGATATGCAGTACAAGGTAGGCCCCAAAACAGGAGAGGACTGTCTTAGCAGATATGTAGAACAGGGAAGCAGATAGTAAAAGATCGTCTTGTTTGATGGTCCAGTAAGTGGAAAAGCAACTTGTAGAACTACCCAAAGTTTTGTTGGTCTCTAGCCTACAAATGGAGATTAAAAGGAACCATCTCATTCTCTGGAATGGAGTATCAAGCACAATATACACAAGCAATGATGGAACTCCATTCTTACATTAAGAACTACAAGTCAGGGTTTAATTATTAAGATTATGTATTCCACAAGTATTTGGTTTGAAATATAGGACGAGACAGTTTTGACAGGGCCCTTCACAGAATTTTATTTTATTTTTTATTTTATTTATTTATTTTTTTGAGATGGAGTGTTGCTCTGTTGCCCAGGCTGGAATGCAGTGGTGCGATCTGGGCTCACCACAAGCTCCGCCTCCCAGGTTCACACCATTCTCCCGCCTCAACCTTCCGAATAGCTGGGACTACAGGCGCCCGCCTGGCTCCTTTTTTTCTTTTTTCTTTTTTTTTTTTTTTTTTGTATTTTTAGTAGAGACGGGGTTTCAGCGTGTTAGCCAGGGTAGTCTTGATATCCAGACCTCGATCTACACACCTTAGCCTCCCAAAGTGCTGGGATTACAGGCTTGAGCCTCCGCACCTGGCCAGAACTTTAAAAAATACTGCTTAACTTGGATTTGGATTTGTTTCTGAAGTTTCAGGGTGTCCAAGTAAATGATGTTGACAAATTGGAAGACAAGAGAATGAAGTCAGGTTGTTAAAGTATTGAAAATAAATTTTATCATAATTTTCAGCTCTTTTAGGAGGACTTATTCGAGTTTAGTAGCTAGTCTTCTGAGGGAACAAATGGGTTTATTATTCTAACATTATTATATGGTTAGAGAAAATAACAGAAAATTAAATACTTTTATCTTTAAAACTTCTCTGTTTAGATATTTTGAATCCATGTCCAACTGTTTTATAATTTTGGTTAATGCATATCTGTTCTCTGGTAATTGCTTATTTTTCCATCTTTTTGGGAAAATTTTATATATATATATGTAACTCGTCTGTCTTAAGCTCCTGAATCAATATGCTTTCTTTAAACCAAATGTATGACTTCATGTTTATATAATAAATAAATCATTTTAACTTCCAGTAAGGAATATATTATAGATCAGCTAAACTTTACCTAATTTCTAATAAAGCTAAACTACCTAGTAATCTAATAAAGAAATTTTACATAATTTCTTTAAGCATATGTATGGAATAAGAATTTTTGTTTCATTTGAAATTTTTCTACAACCCTGTGTTTGCCATAAAATTAAAATCACCACTGAATCAACATGAAGACTTTTCAAGAACAAGTAATATGACAATGAAGGAGAAAGAATGAAAATTGTTACAAGGATAAATATCCTCCTTTGGCATGGCAATAAAAGTGCTTGCATTGACTTAAGTTCCTACTGAATCAACACAGTTTTAATGTTAGCAGCCTCATCTCTGCTATAAATATCACTGAAAAATTCATTCGAAGGTGAAAAAGGTTCTAGAATGACAGTTCAGCTTCCTCCTGGGAGGTCAAGAATTATATCTGATATTGTGTTTTTTTACTCCTTCCATTGTCTTAAATGAAGCAATTAAGTACAAATTATGAAAATCTTTGACATAGGACATAGTTATACTCAGGAGTTAGCTCCTGTTGAAACACAAGAGAAATGCCAGAAAGTGTCAATTAAAACCTTTACATATATATATATATTTATTTTTTTAGCTCTGTGATACTGGGGCTGGGAATTTGCTAACTTCATTTCCCAAATGCCTTTGCTAACTTCCTGTCAGTTAGGTTCTACCAATCAGTAGCTCTGATGGAAATGGGAAAGTAGGAGAAGGTGGGAGCAGGAGTGGGGGGTCAAGTCCTTGCCAGTTAGTCACACTGAGACTGAACCCCAGGCAGGCTCCAGTTACACAATGAGCACCCCATTACTCCAAGCATCAAGATTTAGAGAACTCCATTCCAGTCAATTCTTAAAACATCATTTTTCTTTTGTCTCCTACCAGCCTTGGGGCAAATGGTTTACATAGTTATTGCACTCTGGATTACATTAAAATTTCTTTTGGGTTTTTTTGCCATTTAGCCATTTAACAACAATGTCACCTTTGTTTGAAATACCTCTCACGGTTTCTATTTTCTTAAAGTCTCTCTTTCTGATAAAATACCCAACTCCTTTGCATCTCTCTTCCCTTTTTTCTACTTCCCTGGGAAAACTTAAGAGCCTCATTCAACATACATAGCCATTTATTTCAAGTAGCTAAATCCTACTGAAGAAGCATGAAACTGAGCAGTCTGGGTTAACTTTAAATTTATAATGAAAAATCTCAAATGGGATACTGACAACTGTCCTAAAAATGCTATCTCATTTTCCTGATATCTAGCATATAATATGATACTTTTTATACACTTCAATTTATCACAGCATTTGCTCTCCCCTTATTCTTCTCTCATAGGTCTTAAATTATTTGGAAATAAAAAATTTAAAAATGAATAAATAAATAAATAAATATAAACACAAGGACTCAGACAGGGATTGTTTCCATGAACAAATACATCCATTTACCTGTATATCAATCCATCTTCATTTTCAGTTTGGTTTCATTGTAACTCAGGCCAATTTCTCTACTCCTGGTCAGAATCTCATAGTTCAGTGTTGCTCAAAGACTGCTGAAAATATCTCTTTTTCCTGGATCATCAAGTTCTGTGTTTCTAATCAATAATCATTAGCATAGTTATGTGGTGTTTCCTTCTTATAAAATATCCTCCTTTAAACTACAGTTCTTCACAGCCAATGCATTTTTCTTTGCCCCTTTCACAGTAAAACTCCATGATGGTTGTTTAGATTTGCTCTCGTGTCCTCATTTATTTTTCAAAACACTCATAGTCTGACTGATGCTACCTCTCTATTCAAATTGATGCTAACAAAACCCCCCAAACTTTCACAATGTCAATTCCAAAAACAAATGACGGGTCATGGTCTTTCTCCACTTCTCAGAAATAGGGACTCAGTGACCACTCTGTTGAGAACTCTCACTAATAGTTTTTCTCTACCTCACAGACCATGCCCTCTCATGTCTCCTTTTCTGGTCCTTGGTCTTCTGCACTCACAAAGTTGATATGATCGCTTCTTTGCTCTGTCTCTTCTCTTTCTGTGATCTTATCTAGTCCAGTGGTTTTAGCTATCATTTACACATTGATGATACTCTTGTTAGTATCTTGGAGCTATGTATTTTCCCTGTCCCCCAAACTCCTACATACTGCTTATCCTACATCTGGAGAAATTTTTCAGAGACAACTCATAAATCACTTCTTCTCTAGCTGCTCTCTTCTTCCTCTATTTTATGGTATATATAACTGTGAAAATATCTCATTTATCCATTTCCATCTTATTTACTTAATTCTCAGCACTAGAACATAAGTTCCATAAAAGCAAAGGCATTTCTGCTTTGTTTACTGCTGTGTTACAGTTTCTGAAAAAGTGACTGTCTCATATCAGTAACACTGTAAATTTGTGTTGAAACAATAAAGGCATGAATAACCCCTGATAAATCTTTTGTTGCCTGGAAAAGTAACTACTTGTAGAACGTATGCACTTTAGCTAATGAAGTTGGAATACCTACATGACTATTTGAGTGAAGATCTAGTATAGATCAGAATTGTTGCTTAATTGGTATAATGTCTCAGTTATGCAAGATGCATAAGTTCTGGAGATGTACTGTACCACACAATGTCTATAGGCAATAGTATGGTATTGTGCACTTAAAAATGTGCTGAGGATAGATCTCATGTTAAAAGTCCTCATCACATAAACAAAACAAAAACACAGAGGGACACAAAGAAATTCTGAGAGGTGATAAATATATTTACTACCTTGATTGTGATAGTGATGTTATAGATGTATGCATATATCAAAACTCATCAAATTGTATACATGAACATTCAGTTTTTATGTGTGTACAATTGTAACTCACTAAGGCTATTTTTAAAGATATAGATAGGAAATACCATTTGCTATTTTTTCCTCTTTTTAGGATGTCTCATTTCTGTATGTTTGGATAAAATATCAAAGAATATCAGTCATTCAATTACTAAAATATCACAAATTATATTTAAATTATACATTTGAAAACATTGTCAGTTAGCCTGATCCTTTCTTACCTAAAAGCATGTGCCCATAAAATTGATAATAATAGCAAATATTTGTCAAGGATTTATTGTTGATAAGATAATATAAACTAAATTTAATAAATTATTTCATTGAATACAAACAAAAATATTATGGGATAGCATGTAATATATAAGATATATATATAATAGTTAATTATCAGTTTTACACACACACATAGGCTTAAAGAGATAAATTCATTGGACTACATCATCCAGCTAGTAAGTGCAAGGAATTACAGCCCAGGGAAAAGTATATACAGAAACTTCCTAAAGGTTAGTAATTGTTGGAGAATTCCTTTGTTACATTGAATTATTTATTTAATCTTCTATGAAATATTTCCTATATAAGAAATTTTCCAAAAGCCCATGGATCCTTCTTATTGTTCATAAAATTTAAATTGTTTTGCTTTCTTTATATCAAATGCCAAATGCAGTTTGCAAAACTGCTTAACATTTCCATTTATTTTACTTTTCCTGTAGAAAGTTTGTGTCCTTTAGCATAAGTAATTCTGTCTCTAAACTGGCTATTTAAATACTTCATATATTTAGGTTTCCTTCATGAATCTTCAGCATATATTTTAGGCAAAAATTACAACTCAGCTACACAGTACATTTTATGTTTGGATATAGATGGAATTTTTATTAAAATTTGGAGTTTGTGCTAAACGTTATTTTATTGTAGCAATAAAACTTCACTAACTTTGATCAGATGACTACACAAATAACCTATTTTAAAATCCCATAGTATGCAAAAGAAACAAGCTCATAAAACCAAGACGATAAAACACTTTAAACAAGAACAAATTCAAGGATAATAGAAAGGAAAGTCATGTGCAAAACAGTTTAAATAATATTATTTTTTCCTTTTAGGACAACATCACAGAGTTGACAAATTTAAAGGAAATAAATAAATATAAGCTTAATATATATATGTAAAGGCTGGGTCAGAAAAGGACTATAGAAGCCTTGTGATATGACCCTCTCATTTAACAGCATTGGAGCTTCTGCTCCAGATCCTTAAAGACATGACTCCCGACTTCAAACCCCATGGTGTTTTTTCAAACTAAAAAATACCTTCTTCTAAGGAATAGAAAATATATATTTACATGACTACTATGCTAGAAAAAAAATCTAATGCACACACAATTTACTTTCCTGGTTGGTTTTTATACTTTTACAGACTTAACAGAAAATACAAATTCCATGCTTGTGACCTGTGGCCACCATTCAACTCTGCCTGCTGTAACATGAGAGCAGTTGTCTTAGTCAGTTTGGGCTGCAGTAACAAAATACCCTAAACTGGTGGCTCATACACAGAGATTTATTTCTCACAGTTTTGGAGGCTGGGAAGTCCAAAATAAAGGTGCCGGCAGATTTAGTATCTCATGAGGGTCCATTTCCAGGTTCATAGATAGCCTCTTCTGGCAGTTTCTTCACATATTGGAAGGAGCAAACAAACTTCCCTGGGCCTCCTCTGTAAGGGCACTAATGCCATTTATAAAGACTTCACCCTCATCACTTTATCACCTCCAGATGCCCTACCTCTTAAAATCATCACATTGTGGATTCGGTTTCAGCATATTAATTTTGGGAGGAAACAAACATTCAGGCCATAGCAGACTCCATAGACTGTACATAAATCAATGGGCATTGCTGTGTGACAACAACAGTTTTATAAACTCTGAATTTTAAATTTTGTATCATTTTAATATTTTAAGAAATACTCGTTTGTAAATTTTTTTCAATTGTTAGAAAATGTAAAAAGAAATTTATGGTTGTGGTCTGTACGAAGCAGGTAGTAGTATGGATCTGACCCACAGGCCATACATTGCAACTTATCTTCTATTTGAGTGGAAACCACTACCACTCTGCATTGCCTACCATAGAGAGGTGTTTTTGGTTTTGTTTTTTAATTTTTGTTCTGTTTTTGTTAAATGTTTAAATAGGCATTTTATTTAAAAAGATGCAGACAAATTACTGATGCAGATATCTTAAAATTTGAAAAAGCAAAGCATATTCTTGAGCTGTAAAAAAAATTAATTAATTCCAGTAGACTTTGTACTATATTCTTCATCAAGCTTGTTTTGTATGTAACATGTTGGTAACCATTTCATTTTACAGAAATTAGCATGACTAATTATTTCCAATTTTCTTCTAGCTTATGAACTTTCTGAAATTAGAAAACAGGTTTTATCAAATCCAGTGGCATTTCAGTATTTAATATGATGTTCTATATCTTGCCACTTAAAATATGGTCCTGAGGGTAGCCTCAGTATCACCCTGTATCTTATCAGAAATGCAGACAAACTTAATTAGAATCTTCATTTTAATGAGGGATTCTTATGCACATTATAGATTGAGAATGTCTGTTTTAACATACAATGAACACTGTCATGTTAATAATAAATCATTAAAAATATGTCCTACTATGGTAATGTCCTTAAGTTCTGGGCAGATATGTTTACTTAAAAAAATATGGTAGTCTAATGCCCTATAAAGATACTCAAGTATCACACATACCAGGTGATCACACATACCTGCAGCTGATAATCATTCCTTGCAACCATTTTGTGAAAGAAGGAAAATGTTTAGTCTATATAAATATTGTCATGGGAATTCAGGGAATGAATGTTACCATGTATTCTAAATAATTTAGATAATTAAAAATTTTGAGAGAAACTTTTCTGCATTACTATGTGGTTGACTTCTTGTAATGTCATCTGGATACATTCTGCAAAAAGTCATCTTGAGGATCATGAGAGCTACGGTTACTGTAGACATTGAAGTTTTAATTTTTTTAGAAAATATCTTACTAATATTTTAGCAAATTTTCATTCAAATTATTAAGGTTTTAAGGTCTGCACTTAGACTATCTTTGAATAAATATGATATTTTACTATTATATTCATAAGTACTTAACGAAAATTGAATATTTTACTACACATATTTAGTGAGACATAGAGGGGATAATGGCCTTTTCATGAAATTCTCTAGTCCCCTCTGCACCCCTCCAATTAAATTATGTATCTTTCCTAGGTACTCTCTCCCCAGCACCTCTGCAGAAGTTTCCATAGCAATAAATATCTTCTAGATATTTATAGGTATTGTAAAATGATGATATTATGTAATAGATTGCATTCAGCAAATTATTCTATTGAGGATGTTAGGCAGATGATCAAAGAATTTGATTTGCGTTAGGCAATTGAATGTTTCCATAGTTCTCCTAGTAGAAGCTGCTGCCTGTAGACCTCATGTGGATATTGAGCTCGTGGACTAAAATATAGCACGCTAAATGGTAGAGGCAAATACATTCAAATACATTTTTTCTTATATTAGCTTGCATTGTTCTTTTTTTCCAAGAGTCTCTGTTTGTGAAATCACACGTACATTAATTTTTTTAGGTCTTATAAACAAATTTACAAAATAAAACAAACATTTCAGAAAAAATATTATTTAGCTAAAATGAAATTTTATTTTATGTATTTTATTTGCATAAACATAATTACTGAGCACATATTTAGTACCTATTGTAGTAGCACCCCATTATCCATTAGGGATCTGTTCCAAGACCTCAAGTGGATGCCTGAAACTGCAGATAGTATTGAACTGTGTATGTACAGTACTGTACTATGGTTTTTGATCGAATAATCTAGATGCTACTAAGTCACTAATGGGTAGATGGTGTATACAGAGTGTATACCTGGGACAAAGGGGTGGTTTGCATCCACCTGTGATAAAGCAGGAGGGCTTGTCTGGAGATTTCATCACACTACTCAGAATCGTGTTCAATTTAAAACCAATGCATTATTTCCTGAATTTTCCATTTAATATGTCTGGACCACAGTTGACCATAGGTAACTGAAAGTGTGGAAAGCAAAACTGCAAATAGGTGGATATAGCATATTATTGTAGCATAAATAGATGGATACGTAGCATACTGTATATGCTGGCCATATTCTAGGCTTTGGGGACATAGTGAAGAAAAAAGACAAAATTCCAGCCATCATTGAACTCATATTTTTGTGTCTAAATTTAGCTAATCCCTACAATATGACTGGCTGTTTTTCTTACAACTTCACTTTCTTATAAGATACACTTTTAATCTCCACATTACAAAGAAGATAAAGAAGACAGAGGGCTTTAGTAACTATTAAAGATGGAACAGTTAGGCATGGGAAAATTAGCGCTCAACTCATCCATTCAAGGTTGTAGAATTTTTAAAAAACGATGCCTTTATTCCCAAATGCACTACCTATAAGTCTTGATTAATGCCTTCTTCCTCAAACTTCAAATTTTGCTGGTATTCCCACGATATGCATGTTACAGATTTGTTATTTCAAAAAAAATCGAATGATTACTCTCTCAATTGACTCTGATTGATGACAACTGTTTTGAGTAAAGATAAGCCAATATATATAAAAAACTATTTTTAGTAAATATGGTTCTTGTAACCAGAGAAAAGAGGCACTGTTATTGAATATTATATTTAGAAGTCACAACCTAAAAGAGATAGATGAACAGATAGACTAAATGGCCATAAACAACAGATGGTGGAATTGGTGTATTATTTTCTAAAAACGTAAGCATTTAAAAAAAGAACAAATTTTAATATCTTTGTATTTACAAATTATGTTCTCGAGGTAAATATTACTCAGTTAATATTCAATGACAAAAAATCAGTAAAGGATCCTCAACAATGGCAAGAGTTCAAATGTTTGAGACTAGTTTAATGCACATGTATGATTATGCTTCATATTAGTTACATATCACATGACCATTAACACCAAAGACCAATGAGTGGATTATTTTTGAATATAATTATCCTATCTAAATGTACTTTGATGTTGCTTACAGAAGGCAAATTTCTCATAATGCACATTTCTAATCAGTAAAATTAGCTTACAAATTGCATACATTTTCCAGTTTTAGACATAAATTATTTTAGAAAAAGGTTTATAATTCTTAATAAAATTATTCTTTATTCAGCATATCAGAGAATTCTCTATTCAAAATATTGTAAATATAATTTGGAGATCTACCTAATAAGGAGCACTTTAATGGGTTATTTTCCACTCATTATACCTTTTAGATTTATTAATCTAAACTCAGCTATTATTATGTTTATTTTCCAGTCATTATTTAAAAGTTTTATATTCTTACTTTTGGAGATTCTGTATAATCTTATTATTGTTAGTTCTATCTACTTAGATCGATACTAGGAATTCGGCACAGGTGTAAAGTATTGCTGCATTCATTAATAAAAAGGGAATATATTCTATCCTTTCAATAAATATGCATTGTTCAGATTAGTGAAGATTTATATTTTTGCACGAGGGAAATCATATTTACTCTTTGTAGTTGTGAGTTTGTTCACATCACAACTTAGATACATAAGGAAAATATAGGTAATTTGTTTCTTTATAACTGACTTAATCTCACTTTATTCAAGGCCAAATTCTACTGACAGCAGAGAAAGTAAGTAAACACTCATATGGACAAACAAAAACAATTTTTTCAGCTTTATTGAGGTATAAATAAAAAGTAAAAACTGCATATGCTCAAGGTATATAAAGTGATGTTTATATATACCTATACAATGTGAAGATTTTCACAGTTAAGCTAATTAGTGTGCCCGTCACCGCATGTATTAATGGCTACTCTTTTTTTGGGTGTATGAGAATACTTGAGATCTAATCTTTTAGCAGTTTTCAAGGATGCAGTATATTCGTATTAACTGTTGTCATCATGCTGTATGTTAAGTCTGCAGAATTTATTCATCTTATATCTGCAAGTTTGAAGCCTTCACCCAATATCTCCCCATCTCCCCCACACCCCAATCCCTAGTAACAACCCTTTACTCTCCATTTCTATGAATTTAACTTTTTAAACAACTTTAATACCTCAGTCATCTCAGGTTTAAACTCTTTCAATTTGTAAGCATCCATGACATAATAACTCGTCATTGCAAAGTCACTGGAAAGTGACAAAATCTGTTTTTGTCTTATTTTGTTCTTTAATGTCACAGGCCAATTTGGCAGAGCCGTGACTCCTATTGACGCACTCTCCGAATAGTGCCTTTCGTAAAAATACAACACCAACAGAAAGTATTACAAAGCAAAATTATCATTCTGAAATATAGTTCTCAAAACCTTAAAAAGTAATATAGTAATACATGTGATTCCTCATCAATGAAGTAAATAGCAGAAGCTAGCAGAAGCGCTAATGATTACTCTAACTTTGAAGTAGTGATGATCATAAAAGATAATTTATATCTGCAACAGTGTAATACCATATATAAAAAAAATTTCTATGATTTCCAATGGTGACTAAATTGCAAATATAACTATACTATTGTGTTTTATTGCTTACATTACAAATTAATAGAAATGTTAAATTTCTTTTAGAGATGATTGAAAACACTTATTTTTTTCACACTCAGAATTAGAAATCTCCTAACATCCTCAGCTGAAGATACCCTATGTAAGGGGATCTTGTTTGACATGTTTTAGTTCTCATGCCAATAATGGTTTTTTAGAAGGCAACATTTAATATTTACTATCCTAAGAACATGGCAAGTGAAAGTGTTAGGCTAGTTTCACTGGCCATCTTTGATGGAGAGCAGCAGGTCTGGGTCTGGTTGGAAACTGCTGCTAGTTTCTGCCCTGGGGTGGTTTTGGCTCTCTCTTGTCATCTACTGATGAATACAATGACAGGGGAAGTCATGATCTACACTTTGACAATTTCAGGCTCTTTATATTGCCCTTAGTGACTTGATCCCACTTTAGCTTTCTCTAGAGTTAAGCATCTAAACCACATTTCTTGCTGTCACTCTCCTTTAGTTACCATCCAGGAAAACTGCCCAGAATTTCTTCATCTAACAACAGAGTGAGCTACCCACTACAGTAAATGCATATAGAAAACTCCCAACCATTTAGCTTGTTTTTCTGTTTCTCAGCCTCAGAGGCTGGGTTTCTTTCACACTGTGAGCAGTTCATGGAGAGTCAGGAGAAGTGCTGCTCAAAATCACTGTCTCATTTTGTTACATCTTCTTTACTGCATGAAGCCTCAGGACCAATCTGTGAAGCAGTCTTCTAGGAGTTTAAATGGAACATGGCAAGCCCAAAACGTCTGAAAAAATATTAGTATCTCCCTTCCTATAATCCTCTGAACTGCAAACAAACAAACAAACAAACAAAAATGACCCTTCCCCCCCTTCTTTGACATAATACGATGACAGTTACATCCTACACTAAGTTCTGTCTAGTCTATGGTCTAATAAAAGATTATGATATGGTCAACTCTCCAAGGACTGTCCTGAATATGCTCACACAACCTACAATTATTCAAAACTCACTCCTTTTTCTTTTTATACCAAATCAAATTATCAAAAGAGTGGTTTTATTATAGAGTTAACATGATATTGACCATTTCATGTTCACCGGTATATAATTTTTCCATTGTAATAAATGTCATTGATTAGATATCAGGAAGACAACAGGCAACAGGACATTGAGGAAAGAAAAATTACAACACAAAATGTAAATTCCTATATCATGGCATATTGGATCATTCTAAAAGTTAAACTGAAACTAAGATTTAAGGAAAGCAATTAAGTTTTCAGAACTTTGATTTTCAGTTGCTTAGTTTATAATAAAGGTTGAACTTTTGGAATCGAAGCAGATGGAAGTCTGTTTGATAGACTCTTCTTATTCTACCATTCCGCAGTCATTTGTGCAGATTCTGATGGGTTTGCAGAGCTGTAAGAAGCCACATATATTATGATGTAAATGCCATCATTATGACATATGCTTAAACTTCTGCTGAGAAATAAATAAAATATCTTGAAATGCCTGCTGTTTATCCCAGCTGTTTATTTCTCACAGCCCATAAACGGAAAAGTCACACAGTTAAGCATTTATATGCTGGAGAGGCATTTGGAAATAATTAAAATTCTTCCAGAGACTACTTTCTTTTTGTTCTGAATTGGAATTAACTTATAATTTCAAGAAGAGAGGGCAAGCACATTAAATGAGAATAAATATTTTTTTTCCCCTAGGAAAGTGAAGAAAATATCCAGAATTTATTTTTTTCTCCTAAATTTCTAATCATCTAATAAAAAAGTGGGAAGACATATCAGAAGCAAGCATGGGTCACTTAAACTATATGCCTCGCTGCATTTCCAGTGGAGACACAATTACTACTGGGAAACCTGCTCCTGTGAGTAAATTGGGTTGACTGCAGTAATTCTGACTTATGTTCACACTAATACATACAAATAAGAGACAGCCAAGGAGTCGCATTTTCCTTATTAAAAAAAAAAAGTTAAATATCTTATAAAATAAAAGTTAAATGTTCTGTAACTATAAACTAATACATATATTTGTGTATAAATATTTTAATAATTACTGTTTAATCATACACGTGCTACAGATATATGGCCATTAAATACATTTTGCATTTATTTAACATTAAATTTAAATTTCTTATTGTTTTAGGCGCAGCGTGGCAGTATATTTGAGTTTGTTACTATGACAATGGTTAAATGGAACAATAGACTTTTCCCTACCTTCTCATCTTGACTAACTATCGCTAGATTAGATAAAATTCTAACATGATGATAGTACATGCTATTTTAGAGAAGTCTCACATTTAACAAATGATATCAGATCGTTAATTCTAATTTTTAACACTGCCAAGCTAAAAGGACATGAGAACTTCTAAAACTTTTTGTAATAGATGAACATAATCTAGCAATCAAAACACATCTCATCCTTATTATACAAAATAATTGTAGAGAAAATAATATTTGAATTACTTTTACTGTCAAATTAATCCCACAATTCTATGCCAAGATTTTAAAATTAAAACAATTTTGATCAATCAAATGAAGTTACATATATATACACACACACACACACATACATATATATACACACACACACACACATATATATACACACACACACACACATATATATACACACACACACACACAGGATCCTTTAAGACATAATACATTTAACGACTTCTGTGAATCCATGCATAAGCATCTCTTTTCGTATAGATAAGTAGGTCAACTAATGATGATTTTTAATGTAAAAAACAAATTTTTTTACCCATGAGTAGGCTGGATGTATATTTTTATGTATATGTGTTGTGGCAACTTTGTCTATGTAAAAAAGTAAAATAATCAGTTTTTAATACAAACATATATCAATTGTTGAATATGAATAATGCGGCCAATAAACATTGACTCAACCTTTGCCTCATTCTTCACGTGATAAAAACCTGCATGATTTGTTCATCGTTTTCAGGTTTACACACAGTGTGCCTGAGAAATAAGTTGAGGGAAACTCCTGTTTAAAATTTAACAGTTATGTGGCTCAGAGATTGAAATTTTTTTTTTAAGATCTGGAACTACTAGTTTTTGTAAAGCTTCTCAATTTTCACAATTAAAAAGTTCACTCACACAACCATTTTCTTCAGTAATTTATTCTATTCTTTTCCAGGAAGATGGTCTGAAACTACAATTTGGTGGCAGAACTTAACCTGTGGAAACATATATTTCACATGACAACTCCATATAGATAACACTCTAAGTAATCTTGACAGATTCCAAAATTTTTTTTAATATGTGGCGTTTAAGCTCAATGTCCCAATAACTAGGGAAAAAGGTCGTTTATACACAAAATTTACAAAGGTTAAAATTTGTGAACACTAGCATATAATCAGTGTCTTCGTTTTTAATAATTTTGTCCTTAGAAGACCTCAAAAACTAAATTTATATCCTCTCTAAAGTAAGAGAAAATTGAGACTGAATCACTTATTATCATAAATATGCTTAAAATATCACTAGAATTTATAGTGTAATCATGAATGTATTCATTTTTTTCAACACTTATGTTAGATAGGCAGTGAAATTTTCCAAAATTTTAGTTATTTAAAATTTATTCTGATCACTGGTGAAATGAATTATGTCAGTCAAGTTCAAGAATATTTTTAGTTTAATAATTTATATTTTTCTACTTACTCCCAGAGTGTTTACTTTTTAATGTATATTTTAATCAATAAATAATTTCCATTTTTATAATATATTTTAGTTGGCATTATATATATTCAGGAAATATATATTTAGAAGTTGCATACTTTAAAAGAAAAATTTAAATCATAAGCTGTGGCAGTATATTTTGGCTTTATCAATGAAAGAGAATTGATTTTATCAGGATACTAACTATAGGGAATATTCTTGTGATCGTAATCTTCTTCAAACTTTGTTGAAATTATCTGACCAAGAGTGTTCTCTGTTAACATTTAAATAGTTCCTGCATCTGAACTCCACTTTTTATCCAACACATTTGTCGAAACTGCCATCAGCTTTCACCTAATTGACAAAACTTTAAACACAATATTCACTGAAATAAAAACACTATTCATAAAACAAACTTCATTCTTCACTTTTAGTTTAAGATCATTTTACAATTTCTCATTGCTTTTAGGGTTTAAAAAATGTTTCTTAACATATCTTTCTAAGGCCTTAAGATCTAGGGCTAACGTATTTCTCCAGCCTCATTCTACATCCCGTTATGCCATGCTTTCTTACTTCTAGCTGTAGAGGTCCTGTTTCAGATTTGCAGATCCATTTGCCTTTCCATATGTTGCTCCCTCTTTAGATAATTCTTTTCTTTTATCTCTACCAAGATAAATTTGAATCATTAACTGTCAGAGTCACATTCTCAGTAAAAAACATCCTGATCACCATAACCAAATTCAATCTCTGTATTGTATGTTTTTAGAACATGAGGTACTTCCTTTCTTGTATTCCAATGTTATTCCATAGCACACGTGCATGCCAGTGTGAGATTATGTAATTATTTTCTCCATGACTCAATGGCAAATTCATAAGAAAAGCATACCTATCTGATTTTCATTAACTTTGATTATCCAACAGACAAGTTGAATAAGTAAGAAGAACAGTAAAAGAATTAGAAAAGAATCTTAAACATCTTTTGTTTAAGTAATACAGAATAGAAAACATTTCACAGGAAACCAGCAATTCTAATGACAATGTCATAGTTCAAGAGAAAAAGGTGCCAGGCACGATGGCTCATGCCTGTAATCCCAGAACTTTGGGAAGCTAAGGCGGGTGAATCACGAGGTCAGGAGATCGAGACCATCCTGGCCAACATGGTGAAACCCCATCTCTACTAAAAATACAAAAATTAGCTGGATGTGGTGGCATACTCCTGTAATCCCAGCTACTCGGGAGGTTGAGACAGGAGAATAGCTTGAAACTGGGAGGCAGAGGCTGCAGTGACCTGAGATCATACCACTGCCCTCCTGCCTGGTAACAGAGCGAGACTCCCTCCCCAAAAAAAAAACAAAATAAGAGAAAAAGAAATAGACTCCAACTCTGGTTTGGAGGAGTGGCAAAAAATTGGGGGCCATCTTTAATTCTTTAATTTGCTACAGAATTCTCTCTGTTTGAAAACTAATTAGGTAATTTCCATATGCAAAATATGCCCTGAAGCTTCAAATTTTTATCCAACCATGGCACAAGCTCAGGCCATCAGCACAAAATCTCATTATCTAAACCAAGACTTTGTGTGTAAAACTTTGGCTACGGAACCTCAGGGGCAGAAATCTGTGACTTAAAAAAAAGTCATGTGAAATAACCACACACCCAATATACAATGTGAGATAGTGCATGAGTTTTCTGCAGCTGCTGTTACAAACTCCACAAGCATGGTGGCTTAAAACAACATAAATTCCTTCTTTAACAGCTATGGAAGCTAGAAGCCTGAGTTAAGGCAAGGCTATGCTCCCTCTGAAGGTTCTAGGGGAGAATTTGTTTCTTGTATCTTTAAGCTTTTGGTGGCTTTCAACATTACTTGGCTTGGCTTGCACCTCCTGTTTCTTACTTTGCATTTATTTTCCGTGTATGTGTCTGTCTCTCTCATCTTAATCTGCCTCCTGTTTGTAGGACATATGTGATGGCATTTACAACACACCTAGACAATATAATGGAAGTTCCTCCTTTCAAAAGTCTTAACTTAATCATGTCATTTGCTATAAATAACTAATACTACCTTTTTGTCATAAGAAATAATATTCAAAGTATTTGGAAATTAAGATGTGGATATATCTTTTTGGAAGCCACCATTAAGGCCAGTAGAGATAGAGAACAATATCTGTAGCAGACATTCTTCCTTTTTTGTTGTTGTTTTAAGAAAAGGAATCTGAAAACACATAGCAGCCACTGTTTCACAGCAAGTTTGAAACTGAGTCAGGCACATGTTGCCAATTCCCCTTTCTCCGAGGGAAGGTAATGTTAGGGCCAAGTTCTGATCCTCGGGAATTCCTCTTTTAGGTATTTTGCTCCAATGACTGGGCACTTAGCTATATGTTATTGTCTATTTTTTTTTCAACAAAGAAAAGACTTACACTTCGACTGAGAAGTTTTCTCAGCTTATTTCCTGCGTTTTGCTAGCCCAATGACGTCTTTATATTTTAAAGTGTCACTGTCCCTTTGAGTCCAAACTAGCAGTTCTTCTGTTTATGCAATTCTGAAAATGCTATACATTTTTAAATCTGTGAATCTTATCAGCATTATGTCCTTTAACAAAAGGCATAACAATAAATCTTTCTGCGATAGACCACTGTCTACTTTGGGCTATGTGTCAGGCTACTGAATTACATGCCATTTTGATACTTGGAGTTCTTTTGAATAGTTAAGTGAATTTATAATTCAATTCTTTCGTTGTTGATTTTTTAAAGTAAAATGCTTATTAAAGGGTCCTCAGTCTATACTGTTGAGTTTACCTTGATGTTTTACGGTCAGTGCTTTTGATTAGACATCTTCTGACGCCTAGACCTTTCCTTACGCTAGAATTCTGTTTCTTCCTCTGCTAAAGAAGCTGATAATGAGAAATAGTTTCATTTTCCAATCCCACAAAAGTACTCATTTAGATATATTATCCACCTTCCATATTAAATAGACAGTGTTGCAAAACATTCTTCCATACATATTATGACCCACCTTATTTTCAGCCCCTAATACCAGTATTCTTATTGTCTTTCCAACATTCAATGCCAGTTTTTTTTTTTTATAGTCAATGCAAGGTAAAATATCTTAGATTTTTATACAGTAACACCGTAACTCTAGCATTATTAATTGTATTTGATAGGATTCTTCCAAGAAAGTAGAGCCAGTATGAATATTATGGAATAAGGAATTCATAATATAAAATCTCAAAAACCGTATCAGAAGCTAGGAAAGTAGAAGAATCCAAAGTAGAAAAATTAGACGAAAATTTGGTAACAAAACTCAAGGAACATTGGCATAGGTAGGTAAGTTAGTAAGTAAGGGAGAATCTAGGACTCCAGGTACATACTGCCACTGGAGTGGGGATATGTAGAAGTTGTAGAATAGCCTATGGAAATACGTTGCCTCTGTACATTTCTATGGTCATAGTCGAGTATTCAATGGTGAGCTTGGGGCTGCTATGCTCAGCAGGGATGGCAATTAGGAGGAATATCTGACTGTCAACAGAACAGCAAGGCAACCTGAAACCTTCCTGTATGTCACTACGTCAAATAATAATGATCTTCAGGAAATGATGACTGCTGCTTTAACTCTACCTTCTATGCATCACAAAAAAAATAGTTTTTCAGCCATTTGTAATCCAAACAAAGCCAGAGGATTCCAATACATTTCCTGTTTAATATGTCAGAAATTAACAGAGCTAGACATTAGCTAAAGTGGTGAGAACAGATTTTATTCAGAAACTACCAACAGTAGGGAAAGAGCTGAGCTGCATTCCAAATTTTGCAGAGGGGATTGGACATTCTAAAAGAAAACTGATGGAAGGGAGATAGCAGAGGTTCAGTAGATTCAAAGAAGTGAAAAATTACAAAGGATGGTCAATGTGAATGTGATGAGGCCAGCTGTGTCTACTAGCTGGCAGTTATCAAAGTGAGAAATCCAGCTTCCCCCAGACTGGAAGATAGAGGCCCTGTCTTCCCCACGATTATATTTCAAAAAAAAAAAAAAAAAAAAAAAAAAAAAATGGCGGCTGGGAGTGGTGACTCACGCCTGTAATCCTAGCACTTTGGGAGGCAGAGGAGGATGGATCATGAGGTCAGGAGATCGAGACCATCCTGGTTAACACAGTGAAACCCCGTCTCTACTAAAAATACAAAAAATCAGCCGGGTGTGGTGGCGAGTGCCTGTAGTCCCAGCTACTTGGGAGGCTGAGGCAGGAGAATGGCGTGAACCCGGGAGGCGGAGCTTGCAGTGAGCCGAGATCGCACTACTGCACTCCAGCCTGGGAGACAGAGCGAGACTCCGTCTCAAAAAAATAAATAAATAAATAAATAAATAAATAAATAAATAAATGGCTCTTAGACCTTTGAGAGACATATTTCTGAGTTGTAAAAAATACACATTTACAATGGCAAGACGTTTTAAGTAAATGCTCCAGGGAGGCCATTTGTCAGGTATCAGCTACAACAAATAAATAGTTAAGTTCCCTGGCAGTGTAGATCTTTCTTAGGCAGACATTTTAATGGAATGCTAGGGTCACCAAGGAACATGGCCGTATGCTGCTAGAAGCCATGCTAGGGTTTGATCAAGTCTCTTGGTCTCGGGATTTGGACAGCGTTATTGTGTTTTCAGACAAAGCTGATCCAGTACAAACTGGGCTGTCAATTTAAGAAAGTCATTGCATATCGAGAAATCAATTATATTTCTAAAGGCCAATCACAGTTGGAAAGTTAAACTTTAGGAAATTATAAAATTTAAAATAACATTCAAACATGTCAGATTTCTTGGGGAATATCTAGAGTAAAAGATATCTTTAAATCTTTAAGAGAAAACAAGAAAATGTTATTGGATGAATTTAAGACAAAATGGTAGGATGTACCATGTTCATGTAGTTAAAGACTCAGTTTTGTAAGACATCAGTTCTTCCCAACTTGATCTATGGATTCACCTTATTCTGAGTAAAAAATTCAGTAAGCATTAGTTTTTGTAATTTTTCAAATGTTTCTGAAGCATTTATGACTATAGGAATATAGACTAATAGGAAACTAAAGAAAATGTCTTTATTTAAATTATTAGAGACAGGTAAACTTTGGGATATGCTAAATACAAATTAAATGTATTGAATTTTCTTCTGAGTATTCAAAACTCTTAACTTGGGACGGGAGTAATGGCTCACTCCTGGAATCGCAGCACTTTGGGAGGCTGAGAAGGGTGGATCACCTGAGGTCAAGAGTTCAAGACCAGCCTGAACAACATGGTAAAACCCCATCTCTACTAAAAATACCAAAATCAGTCTGGTGTGGTGGCACATGCCTGTAATCCCAGCTACTCAGGAGGCTGAGGTGGGAGAACTGCTTGAACCGGAGAGGCGGAGTTTGCAGTGAGCTGAGATCATGTCATTGTACTACAGCATGGATGACACAGTGAGACTCTGGTTCAAAAAAACCACCACCACCACAAAAAAACTCTTATCTTTATGTCACTGAATTAAAGTGCTTATATGTATGTATATTTCCTCAGATGTTCAGATGTCAAAAAATACATTTTGCTGTGAAAATGTGTGATTTCACTAGAGTCTTATATTCCTATTTTACATGAGAAATAATTCATTCAACAATTCCATTCAATAGCTGTTTAAAAAGTGATATAAATTTGAAGGTAAAAGAAGCTCTACATTTGATTTTTGTTTCAATATTTACACTGAAATTGAGCTATCAAAAGATCATGTGTAATCACAAGACTGTGCAATTGCATCTTAGTACAGACTGCATAAATATTAAATAACTTGTAATACAAATTTAGAGTATATATTTATCCCCTGTTTTCTCACTGTTAAATTAAAATTGATGAGAAATATATTTTATAGAAAATATTTTTTTTTTTTACTTATTGTGGGATAAGAACTTGAATGTAAGTCATGGCATCAAGAAGTTACTTTCTCCATATAGTCATAAAAGCCTAATATCAGAAATCCCCCAAACACAGCTCCTGAAGGAGTGGTGGGAGTAGGAGAAAGACACAGAAGAGACACAGAAGATTAACAAAACTTATATATTGAAAAAATAAAAAATAGATCAAAAGGGAAACTATTATTAAGAATTTTTTTTTTTTTTTTTTTTTTTTTTTTTTTTTTTTTTGAGACGGAGTCTTGCTCTGCCGCCCAGGCTGGAGTACAGTGGCCGGATCTCAGCTCACTGCAAGCTCCGCCTCCCGGGTTCCCGCCATTCTCCTGTCTCAGCCTCCCGAGTAGCTGGGACTACAGGCGCCGCCACCTCGCCCGGCTGGTGTTTTGTATTTTTTAGTAGAGACGGGGTTTCACTGTGTTAGCCAGGATGGTCTCGATCTCCTGACCTCGTGATCCGCCCGTCTTGGCCTCCCAAAGTGCTGGGATTACAGGCTTGAGCCACCGCGCCCGGCCCAAGAATTGTTTTTAATATTCCATTAATAAAGAGTAACTAAAATATTAAGAGTCCCATATATTGATATATTGCCATAGGTGTATGCACTCTTATATTCTCTAGTTCACATATTTATTTTTACATTATTGATCTCCACTGAGAATGATATGCAGCCCATTCCTCCACAGGAGACATTAGACAACATCTAGAGACCTCCTCTCACTATCTTAATCCCATCCCCAGATGTCCTCAACATATTTCAAATTACCCACAGTGCTATGAGAATTTGTGATGCTTCATTTAGGAAAGAACATAGCATTCCTGGACCTAGGGAAAGTTAGTTTTTCATTATGAAGATGAAGATCTTGCAACTCTGAAAAATTCCTTGTTAGGATTTTTAAAAATAATATTTTTAATTTACAATCTATATACCCAACAAAGGTCTAATGTGCAGAATCTATAAGAAACTTAAACAATTCAATAAGTAAAAATAATAATAATAATAACCCCATTATAAAGCAAGCAAAAAACATGAGCAGATACTTCTCAAAGAGGACACGTAAGCAGCCTATGAACACATGAAGAATTGCTCAGCATTGCTAATCATAAGAAAAATGAAAATCAAAACCATGATAAAATACCATTTCACACCAATCAGAATGGCTATCATTAAAAAGTCAAAAAAACAACTGATGTTGGTGAGGTTGTGGCGAAAAGGGAACATTTATACACAGTTGGTGGGAATGTAAATTCGTTCCGCCGCTGTGGAAAGCAGTCTGGCGATTTCTCAGGGAACTAAAAACAGAACTAGCATTCAACCCAGCAATCCTACTACTGGGTATACAACCAAAAGAAACCAAATTATTCTACCAGAAAGACACATGCACTCACATGTTCATGGCAGCACTACTCACAATAGCAAAGACATGGAATCAACCTAGGTGCCCAAAATGGTGGTTTGGACAAAGAAAATGTAGTATATACACCCCATGAAATACTATCCTGCCGCAAAACAAAAATAATAAAATTATGTCTTTTGTAGCAATATGGATGCAGCTGGAGGCCATTATGTTATGCAAATTAATGCAGAATGGAAAACCAAATACTGCATGTTCTTACTTATAAATGGGGCCTAAATATTGGGTACTTATTGACATAAAGACGGAAACAATGGACACCGGGGACCACCAGAGAGGGGAGCAAGAGAGAGGGGAAAGAGTTGAAAAACTAACTTTTGGGTACTGTGCTTCATACCTGGGTGATAGGATCAATCGTACCCCAGACCTCACTTAGCATTACACAATATAGCCATTTAACAAAACTGCCCATGTATCCCCTGAATATAAAGTAAAAATGATGAAATTAAAACAATATTATTTTCTTACTGTTTTCTCAACTCCTCTCATTATACTTCTACATATAAGGCATTCCACGTTTTAATAATTAGTTTTTGTCATTTCTTACTTTATTCTCTCAAACTTTTATATCTTTAGAAACAGAAAACTTGATTATTACTCATAATTGTAACTTACCAAGTATTCACTGAGGAGACAAGGTAGATATCAGTAAAACTATAAAACTTCCTTAATGCAGCTGTAGGGAACACAGATAATAAATAAATGTGCTGGAGATAAATAAAAACATGCATATATAAAGCTATCTGTTATATAATGTACACACATATATTTTGCTTTTGTCATGCTAAATATGTGATTTTTAGTGGACATCAAGGTGGGAAGATCTAGCAAGCAGTTTGAAATAAATGGCTGGGGCCGGGCGCAGTGGCTCAGGACTGTAATCACCGCACTTTGGGAGGCTGAGATGGGTGGATGATGAGGTCAGGAGACGGAGACCATCTTGGCTAACATGATGAAACCCCGTCTCTACTAAAAATACAAAAAATTAGCCTGGCTTGGTGGCGGACGCCTGTAGTCCCAGCAACTCTGGAGGCTGAGGCAGGAGAATGGCGTGAACCTGGGAGGCGGAGCTTGCAGTGAGACCAAGATTGCGCCACTGCACTCCAGCCTGGGCGACAGAGAGAGATTCTGTCTCAAAAAAAAAAAAAAAAAAAAAAGAAAAGAAAAGAAAAAAAAAGAAAAAAAAAGAAAAAAGAAAGAGAGAAAGAAAGGTGGATAAAATAACATTAGAGGTATTGATTAATGAGTCAATATTTCAAAGTACGTAGTTAAAAGCACTAGTTGTTTGCAGGAAGACTAAGGTAAGGGGTACCGGTACAAGGACAACACAAGGAAGCTAAGGAAATAAAATAGGGAAAATAAGTGAATTAAAAGAAGAATTGGGAATGTAATATTGTGGAAATTAACATTACATTTTAAGAAACCAATATTCTTTTCTTTTTCAGGAATAGTAGAACCAAAGAGTCAACTTCAACAACTTTTTTTTGTTGAAAGATTACATATGTGCCTCTAGATGTAAAATTTGTGAATGAATAAATGCATACCTAAAATACTTCCAAGAATTAATACAGTCAGAGGCGTGAAGATGTCAGAATAGTTTCAGTGGAACACTGAAAAGAGGAAGTAAGAGTGCAATTATTTGGAGAGTGAATGCAGAGTTAGAGAATGGGGAAAGTCGGGAGACGATCAAAGGCTATAGAGACTCAGTTATGCGAGATGAATACGTTTTGGAGATCTGATGTATAGAACAGTGGCTACTAAAAATACTGTATTGTTTACTTAAAGTCTGCTGAGAATAAACCTCCCATCACATACACAGATAAAGTCAGTATGTGAGGTGATACATATGTTAGCTTGATTGTGATGATTATTACACAATGTTATATTTACCAAAATATCAAGTTCTACACTTAAATATATAGATATATTATGTGTCAATTATACATCAATAAAGCTGAAGAAAAAAGTAGATGAAGTTTATTATCGATATTCTCAGAATGGAAATAGAAAACAAAGAATACGTAAGAATAAGAGTAAAGGTAAATGTTTCTCAGAGCTTGACTAATTGACTAGAACTGTGTTTTAAAATTTGATGTTAAAGGCTGCCAGTGAATCTTGCTTAGACTGCACATTCTTTGGGAAGTAGTCATTGACATTTCTGTTGTCCTTGACGTGGTTAGATCACCCTGATGTATTTTCTCTACTTTACCCTTTTCAGAGTTTACTACCAGGCTTTGTATTTTTTTCCTTTTCTTTCCCAGATGGTTTATGCTAAGTGCAGTAATGGTGTCCATCATGGTTAGCATTGTATCCCCGGTGCCTAGCACAGCACACAAAACAAACCTTGTGAACAATTATGCCTTTCCGTTTAGAGAACAATAATAGGTTTGAATTAAGAAAGAAGGAGTTTGCTGGCAATATATATACAATTTGGGGGGATTTCTATGCTGAGGCAAAGGATGAAGGAGAGAACAAAGAATGCTAATAAAAAAGCCAATTAAATTATGCACCATGTACCTAGGGTAATTATGGAAAAAAAACAAAATTTACTGTGAGCTGCTCAATGGCTGTAAATTTCAACCGGCTCAAAAACAAGTGAGAATACAATGCAATTGAAAGACTTCTGACTGTAGTCAAAAGTGAGATATTAATGGCAATTCTGGAGTAAGTTCATGAGTTGGCCATAGAGAGTTCGTTCAGCTGAAGTTTACAACAGTTTAACAAAATAGAGGTAAAGGAAATAAAAAACTGAGCTTCAAGAGCAGCGTATTTAACACATTAAAGTTTCCAATAAGACGCCTGTAATCCCAGCACTTTGGGAGGCTGAGGTAGGTGGATCATGAAGTGAGGAGTTCAAGACCAGTCTAGCCAAGATGGTGAAACCCCATCTCTACCAAAAATGCAAAAATTAGCCAAGTGGGGTGGCAGAAGCCTGTAATCCCAGCTACTCGTGAGGATGAGGCAGAAGAATCGCTTGAACCCAGGGGGCAGGGGTTGCAGTGAGCCGAGATCATACCGCTGCACTCCAGCCTGGGCGACACAGTGAGACTCCATCTCAATAAAAAAAAAAAAAAAAAAAAAAAAAAATTCCAGTAGGATAACAGGAGTTTTAAAGTTTCCACCTTCTAGGTTTCTACAGGTAAATATGCAGTTTTAGATTCTTTAGATGACATGATTAAAATCACTGGAAATACTTGTTGCATTTTCTTTAACATACACTTATTTTATGCATATAATTATCTGTCCATTTTTTCATGATTTTTTTCTATCAATTTATTTCAGCTTCTTTATTTGTCAAGAGTCAGATAAAAGAACATTTTTGTGTTTATTTTTTTCTCCAATGCAATGTGTAGTATTGTGAGAGATTAGGGCAACTAGAAAGTTAGAAGAAACACAGTCTTCAACAACACCTGACCGCCTTCCCTTCTCACATCAATTGCAAATCCAAGAGACTTGCTACAAGGACTCCAAGAACCCACTATAGGATATCATATTCATGGTTATGATTTATTATAGGAAACAGATACAGAATAAAATCAAAGAATGAAGCTAATAGGGCAGAGTCTGGGAACAGCCAAATGCAGAGCTTTCATTGTCTTCTCCCTGTGGAGTCAGGAGGTGTTACTCTATCAATGTGTAGTAATACCCACAGACTACTGCCAAACAGAGAAGCTCACCTCAACTTCAGTAATTAGTTGTTCCCAAGTCTTTAATTGCTCACCTGGTTGACCTAATTCAAATGATGCTGTATGAGTCAAAGCCCTGCCCTTTATTACGCTGTTGCTCATTTCCATCCTGATCACACCCCAGCCTAATCCAGTGTGACCAGCAACCACCCCACACAAAGACACAGCTGTCTGGCATTACATTCCAGGGGGATTCTGTTCCAAAAGGCAAGGGCAAAGACCAGATCTCTTTTTGTGTGAAGGTAAATTCCTTATAACATGAATACATTTACCAAAGTTTATATTTAGTTTATAATTTTAAGAATTTATATCAGATTTCTGTGATTGTAGACAGAATTGTTTGTAAAGTCATTTGTTCTATTATTCTGCTGAAAATTAACAAATCCACACTAGGAACATGGAAAAAGATCCAGTCCCAAAGGAGAAGGTGGTATTTGGACACAATCCCACTTACATGCCAGCTCTAAGATTTGCTTTGCCACTTCACTATCTTTGGCAAAGCAGAGAGTTAATTAAATTATACGCTTTTCTTATAGAATCATTTGTACAGCTCCTATGATTAATCTCCCACTGCCATTTTTTGTAGTAATTTAAAATTAGATTTTAATGTAGTTAGCTTGTTTTTATTGTATGTGTTCTGTGGTATTAGAAAAATGCCACTTAAGTTATCGAAATTTAATTCAAATATTGTTATCATCCATAAATCTTACCTTTATTTAGTAAAGGCCTTGCCATCATGGGATGTTTTTCCATTAGAAACTTTGACAAATGCCTTGTAACCATAGAAATGATTTGTGAGACAGCAGGAGTAGCCAAAATAGATTAAATTAATGTGTTAGGTTTAGTGTTCACACAGCATGCTTTACTTTAATTGATTACTCTGTGACCAAATTTAAATTACTAATATAAGTGCTGATAGAAGAAAATGAAATTTTAATAAAACACCCTTTGTATCATAGTAGCAGATTAATCTAAGTGAAAAAGCTATCATTTGTAATAAGCTTTTAAGGCTGCTTTGATATCTTAAATACAGGCAAGGTAAAAGAGCTTATAAATAAAAAGAACAGAATATGTTGAAATAATTGAACAAAAAGCCTCTGCTATTAACTTTGAGTTATGATGCATTTAGACTTTATAACTAAGTAATATAATTAAATTGAGAAGTAGAAATAAATTTTTTTCTAGCCTTGAAATTGCAAAAGATTCGTCAACAGGTTATTTAAAATAAAATGATATGAACAAACACCACAGAATGAGTAAATGAAAACATAATTAATTTATGAACTTTATAACTGAGACTCAGAGTCCATTGATTCTTGCATGTATGTAATTTTAATGTAAATAATTCATGGATAATGTACATTTAGTTCTCAAATCATCAATCATCCGCATCGTATAATAGTTTTTGAAATACAATTCAAATAAATAACATTGATAAATATTACCACATCATAAACAATGACAAAAACAAAAATACCCATAATAATACAGCTAAGAAAATGCCTTACATGGCAATATTGATAGTAAAAGCAAAGTAACATTACAGGTAATAAAAGATATTTTATGCGCTCATAAGTTATATCTCTTCTAAATTCTAGATGCTTTTATTATTATTAATTCCTTCAGTTTTTAACCTGAAGGTATGTTACAGAAAGTAATCCTCTGTATGCTATAAAATAAATAAAAATTGTAGTAGTTTCATGGGTTATTATGACTATAGCACTTCAACTGTGTCTTCGGCTCCGCTGAATTTAAGTTACCACATGTTAAAACTGAAAATCAATGACTGGGAAGAAAATTACTGGGTTTCCTCCTGCTCTCCATTGTTTCTTCTGAAGTGATTCAAGCAGAAGATGGCAATGTTACTACTGAAAATCAGAAGGTACAATCAGAGGCAGCTACAGTAGGCATGCATTCATTGCAGTCACACAGGGCCACACACTTAAAGGGACTTCACGCTTGGTTCAATGTTCCACTGTTGCCATCTTGAAATTTTTAAGAATCTTTGCACAAGGGACCCTGCATTTTCATTTTGCACTATGCCCAGCAAATTTGATAAGCAGTCCGTGTACATTGAAAGCCGTAGATAATGTTAAACTGTGTAGGTGACATTAATGTAGAAAATTGTCATTTCTGTGTAAGAGAAACAGTGACTGGGCATCACTGCTGGCCATGTAGAATAAATGAACCAATTCACTTCAGGAATACTTGGTTAGAACATGACTGTTCTTTAAAGCTCTGAATAAGTCCATAACCCCCATTTTATTCCTTTCCATGAAGCCTGGCTCTGCTGAGAATATTCCCACTAGCACACTAGTAAAGAGCCCATTCATGACAAAAAAAGGGGGGCATGTTAATATCAATATTTCAGGAAAATTCAAGGGAAAATTAAACTCAGTACAAAAAGGATTGTTCTATGATGGTAAATGCACAATATATAATAATATGAACACAAACCATTTTTGTATCACAGGAACATGATTAATACAATATCTTACAATATAAGTGTAAATTTTAATTCATCTGTCAAAATAATATAATATCAGAAATGATACAGATTTTGAATAACATAATTAATAAGCCTGAGTTAATAAGTTTATGTGGAAATTTATAAATTAGACCAAATAGACATGTAAAGATTTCTCACATGTTCAGAAAGCATTCAAAATTGATGTTCTCAAGGCTATAAATAAACTATAATCAATTACTAAAATTAGAAAGAGACCACAGTCTCTGGCTTCAGTGCAGTAACTTGAGAAATTAATAAGCTTAATACCACATGCAATAACCTCTAGAAAATTATAATATAAATCTCACCTATAAAACTCTATTTGCTCTGAGAGGAAATCAAAATCATAAGAACTATTTATAAATTAAGGACTTGTAGAACAAAACATAACAAAGTATGTAAAATATACATAAAGATCTATTCAAAGAAAACATGAAAAAATATACATATTTTTATTATTAACAAGATATTAAATATATGTCATGTCACTATTAAATTTAAATTTATTTATTGGAAAATACTAGACAAAAATTTAATTAAACAAGAACTAGATAGCATTCAATGTTTGTATATTATTAGTATATGTCAACATTTTTGAACTAGTCAAGGTTTTCTAGAGAAACAGAACCAACAAGCCAGTAGGAAATGTATATATTTATATTTATATATAAAGAGATTTATTATGAGGAATTGACTCATATGATTATGGTGGTTGAGAAGTTCCAAAATCTGCCACATACAATCTGCTGAAGACACAGGAAAGCCAGTGATATAATTTCTAGTTCCAGTCCTGATATCTGAGAACATGAGGTGCTGATGGTGTAAGTTTCACTCCAAGGGACGGAGATCTATTTCTCAACTCATGCAGTGGTAGTGCCAGATAGAAGGCACTATAACTGATTCTTCAAAAGTCATTCCACCATTCTACCTCAGGCCAGCTACCGGATGTTGGGAGACATGATAAGAGCAGTTCCATTAACATAGGCCAATTGCCACACTTTTTTTTTCAAGCTGTGAAATGAAGCACTAAAGAATCAGAATTAGTTCTGCGTAAAATTACCATAATGGTGAAGAAGGCATTCTATAAGTATGCTCCTCATGGGTTACACGTTGTATCTTACCTTTAGGGGTCTTCTGGGAATTAAATGTAGTTATAGGTCTAGAAGCGAAGAGGGGTGGTGGAGATGGGTTCTGAGGTAGGTAAGCATTGTCTTGCCTGACAACTTTCTCAGGAAAAGCCACTACAGTTTTCTCAGGCAAGGAAGGATTAATCCCCTTAGATGGGGTGCAGAGGTTGATACCACTGAGAATGGGGAAGTCTCTTCCACTGGCAGAAAATACTTGTTAGAATCCATGAGCTCAATTTCTTCTGCTTTGTCAGGGTCTTCCCATATATCTCCATCACAACTGAGAGGATCCCATTATTTTGTAATTAATGCCTTCACAAGCTCCGTGAGGCTTGGAGTTCAACTTGTGTTGTTACTCAGCCAGTCACATAATGAGATTCTGTATTTGATTTTCAACAATCCCAGTCCTCTGGCTACAGGAGATAAGAATCTCTTTCCAAGCACACATAGAAGATTTTGGTTCATTTATGTGCCACTTGAGCTAGGAATTCAAACCTCTGAGTTCATTATTTTCTTTCACCATTTTGTCCGGTGATGTTAGGAGCAACTGGTCAGTCTCATGATATCCATTAGTTTTCCAAACATGTTTGAAAACAGTTTTTAAAACTGTTTGTATACACAATGTCCCAGCTCCTTGCTTCTTATAAATGGTTGATTAAGGGTACTCAAAGGAGATATTTTGGATATTTCTGTTGCCAAATCATGCCACAGATCATTGATGCTATCATTGCTACAAAAAATAACATTTTGTGATGTTTACTTTTATGTGTCAACTTGACTGGATTAAGGGATACCCAGATAGATGGTAAAGCATTATTTCTGGGGATGTCTGTGTGTCAGTGCGTTTTCACACTGCTATAAAGAATACCTGAGACTGCACAATTTATAAAGAAAAGAGGTTTAATTGACTATCAGGAAACTTACAATCATGGCAGAAGATGAAAGGGAAGCAAGACATGTCTTACATGGCGATGGAAGAGAGAAAGAAAATGGGAGAAAGTGCCACACTTTTTAAACCATCAGATCTTGAAGAACTCACCCACCACTGTGAGAACAGCATGGAGGAAATCACCACCGTGATCTGATCACCTCCCATCAGATCCCTCCCTCCACATGTTGGGATTACAATTCAAGATGAGATTTGGATGGGGACACAGAGCCCAACCATATCAGTCAGTTCGGGTGTTTCTGAAACAGACAGGGATTTGAATTAGTGGATTGAGTAAGGAAGATTCACCCTCATCCAATGTGGGTGGGTATCATTCAGTTGGCAGAGGACGTGAACAGAAAAAAAACAGAAGAGGAAAGTCCCTCCTCTGAAGCAGGGACAACCTTCTTCTCCTGACCTTGAACATACAAGTTCCTTGGCCTTTGGGTTTCCGAACTTGCATCAACAGTTCTCCAGGTTCTTATGCTTTGGCCTCAGATTAAGAGTTACACTACTGGTTGTCCTGGTTCTCAGGCCTTTGGACTTAAGCTGAGTAAAACTACCAGCTTATTTTGTTCTCCAGTTTGCAGATGACCTACTGTGGGAATTCTCAGGGACCTCTCAGCCTCTGTAATCGTGTGATCCAATTCCCCCATATGTATAAATTATGTGTGTGTATCTATCTGTATGTATGTATGTTTGCATGTGTATGCATTCATATATATGTATATGTGTGTGTGTGTGTTCTCTTGCTTCTATCTCTCTAGAGTACTCTAATATAAGTCATTATCATTTTAAAATCTAATCATATTAGAGTGCCAAATCCAGGAAATCCAGAATAAAATTAGAAAACTCATTCTTAAAATTGCGTTCCTATAGAACCACTCTTGCCCTTTAGGGGCAAAGGATCTACAAAGAAACAGGATCAATAAAGTATACACATATAAAGACAGACAGACAGACACACACACACACACACACACAATTGTTCCTCCCTATCCGTAAGTTTAAACAACTGTGGATCAAACATACTAAAAGAAATGCATTTGTACTGAACATATACAGACATTTTTTTCTTGTCATTATCCCTTAAAGAATACAGTATGACAACTCTTGCAGCACATTTACATTATAGTTGGTATTATGAGAAATTTAGAGATGACTCAAAGTATACAGGAGGATATACATAACTGCATGCAAATACTGTCACATTTTATATTAGGATCTTAAGTATTTAAGGATTTTAATATCCATGGTACCAATCTTCCAGATACTGAGGGACAACTGTACAAACATAGAGGGAGATACATTTTTATGAGACATTAGCTCCTATGATTATGGAGCCTGAGAAGTCTCACATTCTGCCATCTGTAAGCTGGAGAGCCAGGAAAGTGGGTGATATGGTTCCAGTCAGAGTTCAAAGGCCAAAGAACCAGGATGACCAATATTGTAATTTCTAGTCCCATTCTGAAAGCTTATGTAGGCTGAGGGTCTGAGAAGCAATAGGAACACTAATGGTGTGAGTCCCAGTCCTAGGGCAAAAGAAGACCAATGTCCTCGCTCAAGTAGTCAGGTAGAGAGAGTGAATTCTCATTGCATCTGCCTTTTTTTTCTATTTAAGCCCTCAATGAATTAAATAATGCCTAGTCACATTGTGGAGGGCAATTTGCTTTACTTGGTCTAGTGATTGAAAAGTTAATCTCTTCTGGAAACACTCTTGCAGACACATCCAGAAATAATGTTTGACAATATCTGAGTGTCCATAGCCCAGACAAGTAAACACATGAAACAAGTAAACACATGAAATTAACCATCACAGCTCTTCTAAAAATATTACATAAATTATCTACTTCAGTGCTGAATGATGCTATTTTTTATTCACTTTTGAGCAAATTCAAGGACAGAGAGGTTAAGTACCTTGCCCAAAGTCACATGGCTGTGTCAATGGAAGAGTTTATGAATGCAGTCAGGGTAGGTCTGTAACCTGGGCTGTTACCCTATAGACTCCACCCCAATAAATAATAAAATAGCCCACATTGACTGCCTGTTTGCCACTCAACAGCTCTTATTCTAAGTGGTCTAGATGTTTTAATGCATTAAAAAAAGAATAATTGAAAAGAAAACAAATGAAAACATAAAACTACAACATGTTAGGACTGTTATGCTCCACATGGACGTTGTTTCTATTGCTTTAATTACAATTTTACTCTTTGGGGACAGTAATTTTTATTTTCTGGATAGGCAGGATTTTTTAGGTAATCTTTCTCACCCTTTTTACTTTTTATTTTTGGTGCAGGATTCATTGGATTTAGATATAAATGAAACCCTCATGGAAACAACAGGAAATATAAATCTTGAAATTGAAATAAAGCGCACATCAGCAGATACTGGAAAGCAAAAAATCCAGTCTAAGGAAATGCAATAGGTTTAATCTATTCAAGATATCACCAGTAGTACCTCTGCCAAGACAACTGCCAGAGATGCCACAGCTAAAGCTACCATAGGTATTACTACTGCCTTCACTGTGATGGCCCAACAAACAAACTTCTCCCACATTCTTCAGTCTACAGTGAGAGGCCACAGGAAAGGGTGAATGTCCTGTTGGTTAAGACTGGGTACATGTCTGGTTATAGCACCCAGTGAAGTAGCTGCTACTTTTACTTCTGCAAGATGTATTAAGTGAGAAATATATAATTGGCATAAAAATCCTCCTCTGTTAGTACATACCTAAGAAAGGAGGGGTACTGGCCGGGCTCGGTGGCTCACGCTTGTAATCCCAGCACTTTGGGAGGCCGAGACGGGCAGATCACGAGGTCAGGAGATCGAGACCATCCTGGCTAACACGGTGAAACCCCATCTCTACTAAAAATACAAAAAAAAAAAAATAGCTGGATGCGGTGGCGGGCACCTGTAGTCACAGCTACTCGGGAGGCTGAGGCAGGAGAATGGTGTGAACTCGGGAGGCGGAGCTTGCAGTGAGCCGAGATGGCACCACTGCCCTCCAGCCTGGGCAACAGAACAAGACTCCGTCTCAAAAAAAGAAAAGAGGGATATTTGGCAAGCAGCCTTGCCAGGCAACACCCATGTGCCCAAACAACAAATGCTCACATTTAATTATACATGGTTGTGAGCTTCTCTTGTGTTTTTATGAGATTTACAAGGGCAAAAAATATTTTACAGCTATCTTTGTTACCTAAAAATATATATATATAATATAATATATGATATTATTATATATTGTTATAATATATTATATATATTATAATATTATGTTATTATATATTATAATATATATTGATATATAATATATCAATATATAATATATAGATATATATTTTTATATTATATGTAACAGTATATACTCACATTAATGGTGTAATATATAATATATGTTTACATTTTATATTACATATAATATTATATATAAATATATATAATATAATATTATATATAAATATATATAATATAATATTATATATATATTTTGAGCTGGAGTCTCGCTGTGTCACTAGGCTGAAGTGCAGTGGCATCATCTCGGCTCACTGCAACCTCCACCTCCCAAGTTCAAGCAGTTCTCCTGCCTCAGCAGGTGAGACTACAGGTGCGAGCCACTACACGTGCGCGGCACTACACCCAGGTAATTTTCGTATTTTTAGTAGAGACGGAGTTTCAACATGTTGGCCAGGTTGGTCTCAATCTCTTGACCTTGTGATCAGCCTGCCTCGGCCTCCCAAAACTAAATAATTTTTTAATTCCTTAGAGAATGGATTAATACTTAAATGAATGAATGAATGATAAAAAGTACCTTTCTTTGTCGAAATTTATAGAATGCTTCCACCAAACAAACAAGACACATCTATTAGGTATATCAGGGTAATAGTATCAAGTACAGCATAATTCATATCTTATACAATTCGTAGTTGAAAAACATTACAGTTTGGCTTGTCTATCATCAGAATTCAAGAGAAAACTATATTCATACTGAAAGGCAGCAAAAATGTTAATATATTCTTTATGTGTTGTTGACACCATGTGCCATTTCCTGCAACATGAAGAATGACAAATTGTAAATTACATGACCTGTGAAATACACTGTCATTTACTACAAGCCTTTCTTCATGAGTTTTATATAGTAGGACAAATATGCTGTCAAAAGAAGAAAGAAGTGACTTATAAAACTGCTATCTATGTGAGAGGCAAGTTCTTGTATGAACATTTTTTTAAAAAAATAAGAATTTTGGATTTTATACATATATTTTTAAATGTTCATGGGTACTAACTCTAAATACATACAGAGAAAAAGTCATGCAGTAAAGAAAATCTATTTTGAAAATGTGAAGTTAGCTAATATTTTGGTTCATTTTAGATTTGGGCTTTTAATTGCACAAGAAATGGATTTGAAATGAAGAGTTTAAACATGATTATTCTTTTACTTGGATCAAATGAAGAGAAAAAAAATGGCCTTTGAACAATTTGGAGTGAGAGATGCATTAATAGATTCTTTGTGAATTACTTTTAAGCAACATTTCGATAAAATTTACATAACATTCAGAATTCCACAGTAAGTTAAGCAAAAAAAAAAAAAAAAAAAAGAAACTGGTAAGATAAAATAACATGAAGGAAATTTGAAAGTCACAATCAATTTTGAGTTCATTTTATGATGCCATATAGAAAAGTGTCAACAAATAATTTGTATTTCAATATACTAATATATAGCATTAAAAATGTTTGACTCAGAAAAACTCCTTCTATATATAATAGAGATCCATGAAATTTTATATGTAAGTTCTGCTTTAATCAAGTTACAAAGGAAACTTTAAAATTGCCGGGAATACATTTAATTAATTCATTCATTATTTCAACATTGTGAAGAAGAGATTTCACCAGCCAAACAGAACCAGAATTCAGTTTATTTTATAGACTTAGAAGGACACATATGAATTTTGAAAATTTAAAATACAGTTGACCTCTGTGCCATCCTGTGGTTAGAGGCACTGATCTTATACAATTGACAATCCACATATAACTTTTGGCTCTCCAAAATCTTAATTACTATTAACCTAGCATTGATTGGAAACCTTACCGATAACATAAACAGTTGATTAACATATATTTTGTATGCTGTATGTATTATATACTGTATTTTAACAATAAAGTTAGAGAAAAGAAAATGTTACTAAGACATCATAAGGAAGAGAAAATATATTGAGTGAAAATGTATCATCATACAGGTGTTCATCCTCATCATCTTCACATTGAGTAGGCTGAAGTGGAGCACAAGCAGGGATCTTGCTGTCTCGGGGTGGCAGAAGTGGAACAGGTGGAGAAGGCAGAAGGGGAGACAGGAGAGGCAGGCACAATCATTGTAACTTTCCTGAAAAAACTTCATATAATTGTGCCTGTGCAGTTTAAATTTGTATTGTTCAAGAGTCAACTGTACAAGTAAAATTGCTTCTTTGAGAAGTGACTCCCCATCCTCTTTATTTTGATTACTTTACAGAGGTACTAAACTTGCAGACATATTTTCAACCATAAATTCCATTTTTTGTTAGATTTCTTAAGATGGCATTTAGATTATAATCATTAATTTGGATATTACAAGTATCCCACGTGGAGAGTCAGGTTTCAGTCCCATCCAGGGCAGTGAAGTTGGTTGATCTGTAAGATTAGGGATTGTCTGTGGTGAAGTTAAGGGCATTGCCTGACCAGAACCAATGGGATGAAATGTTAAGTCCAGGAAGATTTAGAAAACTATCAGTTGCTGTAAAAATACACACGTGGTTGCATGACCAAAGCATTAGGCACATGGTGGTCCATGACACCGGGAACTTGAGAAACACTTAAACCATTTTATTTCAATCACATTTTGATTTATTTTTTGACTTCTGTTAGTTCTATTCTTTTAGATTTCTGATTTCTTTTTTACCTAGGATGAACCTACCAAATATGCCCTATAGTTTTCAAAACTGCCTTTATGTTTACTGTTGCAATAATTTGTGTAATTAGTTAAGAGATATTTTTTTCTTCTTTCTGGAGATTAGTCATTAAGTCCATAGGTTTTTCCCTCTTTTGTTCCTCTCCAATAAGAAAGTTTTAATCTACAGACAGTATTTTCATGTTTCCATGTGCCTTCTATTTGACCCGAATATTTAACCATTATATTTTGTCAGTTAGATTTATTGAATCTGTCTTTTTCTCTTAATCATGCTGCTTTAATCATAAGATAAACTATGTAGTTATTGGAATGGGGGCAGCTTATAGAAAAATTATTACTTAGTAACAGGTGAATGGAGCAAATGGGAATTCGCTTTTAAGAGAAATAGAGCTCTAAAGAATGCAGGAGTACCAATATAGAAAGCAACCAGTGGTCTTAGAGCTAATGCATAGTACAGAATGAAGGAATACATATAGGAGAGTTCCCCTTCTCCCATACACCACCCTCCTCCTCATGCCTCTCCTACTAGCTCAGGCCTCCTGCAGCAGATATGGCTGTAGCCCAGCAGATAGTGGAGGAGTTCACTAACATTCCACAGGGTGAGGCTGGTAAGAAGGAAACTGACTCCTCAGGTGTAAAGGAAACAGGAAAAGTTGTATCTGGGTTAGGTGGAGTGCAATTGAACTTGCTGGGAAGCTGGCTAGCATACACTTAAGGATGCTATTGAACTTGCTGTCAAATCGACTTCAGGCCCCTAGAACTAGCTCTCAAATTTACTTCAGCTATTTGCTGAGGCTTGTTCTAGCTTCAGTGTTCTGAACAACAGGTGAGCACCTCTGTGACAAAAAGAAAAGAAGATACATGGGGCGAAGAAGCCCATTCCTGTTGCAATACCCCTTTAGTGTCCTTTACTGTCAAAACTTAACATCTTTCCAGCTGATAAAGAAGGAAGGCTTACAAAAATAATTATTAAGGATTTAGTACTGAAAAATCATTCAAGACTTAGCATTCTATCTTCAACCTAGGCAATATCATTCAGGGCATAGGAACTGACAAAGATTTCATGAGATGCCAAAGCAATTGCAACAAAAGCAAAAATTGATAAATGACATCTGATTAAAGAGCTTCTGCACAGCAAAGGAAATTATCAACAGAGTGAACAGACAACATACAGAATGGAAGAAAATGTTTGCAAACTGTGCATCTGACAAAGGTCTAGTATCTACCATTTATAAGGAACTTAAACAAATTTATAAGAATAAAAAAACACACATAAAAAAGTGAGCAAAGGACATGAACAGACACTTCTCAAAAAAAGACATACATGGCGGCCAACAATCATATGGAAAAAAAGCTCAACATCACTGATCGTTAGAGGAATGCACATTAAAAACTACAAGGAGATATCATCTCAAACCAGTTAGAATGACTATTATTATAAAGTCAAAAACAACAGATGCTGGTAAGGTCACGGAAAAAAATGCTTATACATTGACCTATACGTTGCTGTTTGGAATATAAACTGGTTCAAACATTGTGGAAGACAGTGTGGCAATTCTTCAAAGTCCTAAAAACAGGAATACCATTCGACCCAACAAACTAATTACTGGGTATAATATCAAAGGGAATATAAATTGTTCTATTATAAAGATACATACATGCATATATTCATTGCAGCACTTACATTTACAATAGCAAAGACATGGAATAAACCTAAATACTCATCAATGATAGACAAAGAAAATGTGGTACATATACACCATGGAATACTATGCAGCCACAAAAAATGAGATAATGTCCTTTGACAGGAATATGGATGGAGCTGGAGACCATTATCCTTAGCTAACTAGCACAGGAAAAGAAAACCAAATACCACATGTTCTCACTTACAAGTGGAAGCTAAATGATGAGAACATATGGATACATAGAGGGGAACAACACACACTGGGGCCTATCTGAGGATGGATGGTGGGAGGAGGAAGAGCATCAGCAAAAATAACTAATGGGTACTAGGCTTAATACATGAGTGAGTAAATAATCTATACAACAAACTCACATGACACAAGTTTACCTATATAATAATCCTGCACATGCACCCCAGAACTTAAAAGTTTTTTAAAAGGCTTAGTATCATATCCTAAGTAGGCTGAAAATTGTATATTAGCACAAAGACAATGTAGAGAAACTCATTATCTTAAGCAAACAGGTTGAAAAAAATCTATGGTCAAGATATCGGCTTCAGAAAGTTATGAAAATATCCATAGATTAACATCAAAGAAAGTAAAAGAAAAATACCAATGACAATGGGAACCAAAATTAACAGAGTGAAATCCAAATATACTGTTGAGAAAAATCAATAAACTCATTTTTATTTGGTATGCCACATCTTTTTATTGATGCAGTTTATAAGTATCTATAGCTTCTACCCAAAGTTACGGAAGAAGTCAGCAGCCCACAAAAGATTGCAAAGCATTGTATTATGTATCTATATGTTTTATTTTATTTTTAGTTGACACAATAATTGTACATATCTATGGGGGACAGAGTGATATTTTCATACCTCCATACAATGTGTAATGATCAAATCCGTGTAATTAGGACATCCATCACCTCAAATACTTACAATTCCTCTGCATTGGGAACATACAAAATCCTCTTTTCTAATATTTTAACATATATAATAGACTGTTATTAACTGTATTTACACTACAGTGCCATAGAACAGTAAAACTTATTCCTCCAAATAGCTGTTATTTTGTATCCATTAAAAAACTTCTTCCCATCTTTCCTTCCCCATTGCCCTTTGCAGCCTCTAATAACTAAAACTCCCCTCTCTACTTCTATGAGCTCTGAACTCTGTCTTTTTTTAACTCCCACATAGGAGGGAGAACATGCAGTATTTATGTCCCTGGCTTATTTCACTTAAGATAATATCCCCCAGGTTTATATATATATATATTTATGTCCCTGACTTATTTCACTTAAGATAATGTCCCCCAGGTTTATATATATATATAGTCACAAAAGACAGGATTTAATTTATGCGTGTGTGTGTGTGTGTGTGTGTAAGAATATATGGATAGATACATATATGTATATATATGAATAGAACTATGTGTGTGTATATATATATGGATACCTGTATATATGGATAGATACATGTATGTATATCTATATCTATCTAATCACATTTTCTTTATCCATTCATTTGTTGATGTTTACATTGATTCTATATCTTGGCTATTGTGAGTAGTGCTGCAATAAACAAGAGGGTGCAGCTATCTCTTCAAAGTATTGATTTCCTTTCTTTTAGATAAATACCCAGTAGTGGGATTGTTGGATCATATGGTAGTTCATTTTATGATAAACTTCCATATTGTTTTTCAAAATGTCTGTCCTGATTCGTATTACCACCAGAATTATATAGGAGTTCCCTTTTCTCTGCATTCTTGACAACATTTTTCACTTTTTTGATAGTAGTTGTTCTAACTGGGATGGTATCTTCTTATAGTTTTCATTTACATTTCCCTGATGATTAGTGATGTTGAACTTTTATTTTCATATACTTGGCCCTTTGTATGTCTTCTTTTGATAAAGCATATTCAGATTCTTTGCCAATTTTAAAATTTGGATTATTTGGGGTTTTATTGTTGAATGTTTTGAGTTTCTTATATATTCTGAATATTAATCCCTTACCAGATAAATGGTTTTCAAATATTTCCTCCATTGCCACAGGCTATTTCTTCACTTTGCTGATTGTTTCCTTTGCTGTGCAGACAGAAACCTTTTTAGTTAGACACAGTTTCAGGTGTCTCTTTTTGCTTTTTTCCCTTTTTATCTTACCCATAAAAATCCTTGCCTAGATAATGTCCTGAAACATTTATTTATTTATTTTTTCTAGTAGTTTAACAGTTTGGGGTCCCACATTTAAGTTTTTAGCCTCTTCTTGTCGTTTTTTTGTATATTGTGAGAGACAGGGGTCTGGTTCCATTCTTCTGGATATTGCTCTCCCATTTTCCAAACATGATTTATTGGACAGTGCCCCTTTCCTCAATCGATGTTCTTGGCCTGTCATTTGCCACATCAGTTGACTGTAAATATGTGTATTTATTTCTTGATTCTCTATTGTGGTTCATTGGTCTGTCGGTTTTAATATCATTGCTATGCTGTTTTGGTTGTTCTTGCTTTGTAGTATTTTTAAAGTCAGGTAGTGTGATGCCCCAGCTTTGTTCCTTTGTTCAGTATTGCTTTGGCTACTCAGGGCCTTTCGTTGTTTCATGTGAGTTTTAGTATTTTTTTTTTTTATTTCTGTGAAGAATGACATTGGTATTTGGTTAGTGATTGCATTGCATCTGTAGATCGTTTTGGGTAGTATGGTCATTTAGCAATAATAATTCTTGCAACTCATGAGTATGGGATATCTTCCCATTTGTCTGTATCTTACTCAATTTTTTATCAGTCTTTTGTTGTTTTTATTGTAGAGATGTTTCACATTCTTAAATTTATGTCTAGGTATTTAATTAGTTTTTGTAGCTACTCTAAATGGGCATGATTTCTTAATTTCCTTTCCAGAAAGTTTATTATACGTGTAGGAAAACACTACTGATTTTTACACGTTGATTATATATCCTGCAATTTTACTGAATTCATTTATCAGTTCAGTTTTTATTTATTTGCAGTTTTTTTTCTTTTTCTTTTATTTCTATTTTTTCTGGAGCCTTTAGGTTTTACTATGTATAAAATCATGTCATCTGCAAAGAGGGATAATTTGCCTTCCTCTTTTTCCATTTGGATGCCTTTTTTTTTTCTCTTGCCTAATTTCTTTGGATCGAATTTTCGTACTATGTTGAATAAGCATAATGAAAGTGGGCATCTTTGTCTTGTCCCAGTTCTTAGAGGAAAGGCTTCAGCGTTTTCCTGTTAAATATGATGTTTTCTATGAGTTTCTCATATATGAACTTTACAATTTTTAATGTAACATTGCAGAGAAAAGAGGAAAGAAAGATATTTAAAATAAATATAATTTCAAATTATATGTTTATATAAAATGTAAAACATTCCCCCAATCTCACATCATACACTCAGTTCTATTCTAGAGGAAACAGCATATGGAAATGTAAAGCTTCCTGAAGATAATCTTGTTGAATATCTTCCTGACACAAGGTAAGGCAATGCTTTATTGAGGAGGATATTGAAAGTATAGGGAAAGTTAAAATATTGATAAATTACAATAGATTTGAATAAAGGACTTCATATATTCAAAATATACTACTACGGAACCTAACAGGCAAACTTTAGATATTTATAGTACATATAACTTATAACATATAAGCATTTTTATGTGTTTACATGCACACATTCATGTATATGTGAATGCACAGGAGTGTACATGTAAGATAAAAAGAATATTTGCTCAGAGATTTCTCAAAGAGAGTATCCAAAAGGACAATACAAATATGCACATAATTTAAATAACATCTCTCTTCAAAAAATGCAAAATAAACCCATAAGGAGATACCATTAAACACACACCTAATTGTTTATACTAAATATCGGATAGAATGTGGAGCAACCAGATCTCTCAGACAACATGTTGAAAAATTATTTGACTGCCAAACTTACGTATTTTCTATGATGCACCCATTGCATTACTAAGTTTATATCCATCAGATATATGCACATAAATGCCTTAGACACAAGTCTAAGAGTGCTCTTGACTGATGACACATGGAATTATCCCAAATCCTCATCTAAATTAGAATGAATAAATATTATGGTATATTTGCACAGTAAAATAATGTCTATATGGTAATAAGCCACAAATATCTATAGAGTTACATAGTCAGAGTCAAAAGACAATATTGAACAGAATAAAGAGAAATTAACTCATACTGTACAATTCCATTGATATAAGATAAAAACCAGGGTAATATAATCTAGGGTGTTAGAGGACAAGATAGTGGTTAATTTTAGAATAGAGAGTTAGTATACCTGAATGGAAAAAAGGAGGATGATTCTAGGGTGCAAATAATAGTCTATCTTGTATATGGTATATATTTTGTCTTCATTTTGTGTATGCTTTTGCACATATTTGATTGTATTAGGGTTCTCTAAGAACTGGAACAAGACATAATATGATATATGTATATATGAAATGGAGTTTATTAGGAATAATTGACTCACAAGACAACAAGGCAAAGTCCCACTTAGGACATCTGCAAGCCAGGGAAGAAAAGATAGTGGTTCAAAGTCCAAGGCCTCAAAAGCAGGGAAGCTGAGAGTACAGCCTTCAGTCTGTGGCTGAAGGCCTGAGAGCCCCCAGCAAACCACTGTTGTAAGCCCAAGAGTTGAAAGGTCATATAACCTGAATTCTGATTTCCAAGGGCAGGAGGAACCAAAGGAAGCATTCAGAATGAGAGAAAGATGAAAGCCAGAAGACTCAGCAAGCCAGCTTGTCCCACCTTCTTCGCCTGCTTTTTTCTGGACATGCTGGCAGCAGATTGAGCCAACTCACATTGAGAGGGGTCTTCCTCTCCCAGTCCACTGTCTCAAATGTCAATCTCCTCTGGCAACACACTCACAGATATACCTAGAAACAGCCCTTTACCAGCTATCTAGGCATCCTTCAATCCAATCAAGTTGACACTTAAAATTAACCATCACAATGATACTCCAACTAAAATGATTTTTTTTTTAAATTTTCAGAGTTCAGGAAGAAATAAAAGTACAGTAAGTGGCACCTATACTTAAATTTCTTGAACCATATATTAAAAATATTTCAACTCTATTGTCTGTAATTCTTGAAGCACTGCTATATCCAGAACTATTTCTTTAGATGTCAAGATAACTAATATGTCTGATGTTATGAACTGAATGTTCTCATCCCCAGAAAATGGGGGTGGTGAAACACTTCAACATTTGAGTGTTGAAATCCTGATTCCCAATGGATTTGGTATTAAGAGCTGAGGACTTTGGGAGGTAATCAGGTCATGACAGTGGAGCTCTCATGATGGGGTTAGTGTCCTTATAATAAGAGACTGGAGAGAGCTTACTTTTTTTTCTTTCTACTTCTCTATCTCTGCCATGTGAAGACATAACTAGAAGACAGCCATTGGCAAATCATGAAGAGTGTCCTCACCAGATACCAGATCTACCATCAGCACATTCATCTTGGAAAAATGTTTGTTGTTTCAACTACTCAGTCGGTGGTATTCTGTCACAACAGCCAAAAACTAAGATATCTGGCCATAGGAAGAGCAATTGTAACAAGTTGCAGAGGGGAAGTGAATGTTGAAATAATGTAGGGGGAGGGCAAACACAGAATTCAGCAATTGCAAAAAACATTAGTTCTAAAATTACTGACTGTCATAGCAGTAGGGACTCTAGAGGGAGCATGAGCACCACCTTGGTTCCAAGTTGAGCAGCGAGTTTGTATGGACTACCTAATTATTTCTAAAAATTTTATTTTTGATCACAAATGTTATATGAGCTTATTACTGAAAAATAAAATGAAAACGAAATAGGATAAAATCAGAAAAACCAAAGCTTTTAAAAACGTTAAAAAATTAACTTTTAAGGTGACTATATAGACTAATACTGTAGTCTAGATTTGATAGATCATAACAAAAATTGTATGTTAAAGTATGATAATATAATGTGTTGATTTTCAGTAATGTAAAATCAACATATATTGTCATACTTTAAATGTAAGTCTTTTCACTTTTCTTTTAAATAAGATTGTCTTGGTTATCTTTTGCTCTTTGACTTTTCATATACATTTTAGATTCAACTTGTTAATCTTCACACAAATATACACACAAACATGCAAACATACACATAAACTGTTTTGAAACTTCTGGTAGTTTCTGGTCTTTTAACATTAAATGAAATATATTTAATGCCCTTTGTTTTTACAAATTTTCTCTCTGTCTATATATATATGCAATATATATAACACTCTCTCTATATAATTGATATATATATGTAACAAGTTGCAGAGTGATATATGTAATATATATTATGCTATGTATAATACTACATATATTACATATATATCATATATCAATGCTATATATAGGATAAACTATGTTACATATATGATATGATATATAAAGTCATATATACACACATACATATATGATATGTGTATAATCATTTTAAATGCATCAGAATAATACACATTGTAGTATAAGAAAAATTATTACCCACTATAATTGCAAAGTTCTGTTTCCAGGTTTTCAGTATTAGAAACCATGATGAACAGTTCTATGCATAAAGGTAATCTAAATTATATTTAGAATTCTTAATACAGTGTCTATAAAGTGAACTGTTAGAGCATATCTTAGTTGATTTGTGCTATTATTTAAGAAAACAGCTGAGACAGGATCATTTATAAAGAACAAATATTTATATTCTCATAGTTCTGGAGACTGGGAAGATCAAGGCTCCAGGTGACAACCAAATGTAGGGGGAGGGCAAACACAGGTGAAGGCCGCTCTGCTTTCAAAATGGCACGGTATTGCTGCATCATCTGAGGGGAGGAATGTTGTTTTTTCACAGGACTGGCCGGCAGAGGCAGAGGAGCAAGCTAGCCACATGCTACCTGAGCCTTTTTCTTTTGAAACAGAATTTCAGCCTTTTTGCCCAGGCTGGAGTGCGATGGCACAATCTCGGCTCACTGCAACCTCCCCCTTCCAGGTTCAAGCAATTCTCCTGCATCAGCCTCCTGAGTAGCTGGGACTACAGGCATGTGCCACCATGCCCAGCTAATTTTTGTATTTTTAGTAGAGACGTGGTTTCATCATATTGGTCAGGCTGGTCTTGAACTGCTGACCTCGTGATCTGCCCTCCTCAGCCTCCCAAAGTGCTGGGATTACAGGCGTGAGTCCCTGCGCCTGGCCTGAGGCCTCTTTTATAAGAGCCTTAATCCCACTAAGAGAGGAACAGCTCTTGAAGTCTCCACCTCCTGATACTATTACGTGGGAAACACCTGGAATTTAGAGGTGACACATTCAAACCACAGCAGAGGATGTGTATTATTAAAATTAGTGGTAAATTGTTTTCTTGTACATAATTTTAAAACCATCGATTCTAACCACGAACACAGGTGAGTATACCACAGACTATTCCAAGGAGAGAATGGCCTAGCATCAATTCTTCTTTGTTCCAAAACATCATTTAAGTATTATCTTTCAGACTTTAAGGGGAAAAGCTCTTGCAGTTCTCTCTCTGTGTGTGTGTGTGTGTGTGTGTGTGTGTTGAGGAGAAAGAGAAAAGAGGCAGATAGAAAGAGAAACTGGTAGAGTGAAAGAAGGAGAGAGATAAACTAAGGATTGAAAAGACAGTACAACTATACCTCTTTTTAAATTTTTATTTATATATATATTTATTATTATTTATTTACTATTTGTTTATTTATTTATTTGAGACAGAGTCTCGTTCTGTGGCCCAGGCTGGAGTGTAGTGGCACGATCTCAGCTCACTGCAAGCTCCGCCTCCCGGGTTCACGCCATTCTCCTGCCTCAGCCTCCCAAGTAGATGGGACTACAGGCGTCTGCCACCATGCCTGGCTAAGTTTTTGTATTTTTAGTAAAGACAGGGCTTCACCGTGTTAGCCAGGATGGTCCTGATCTCCTGGCCTCGTGATCCCCCAGCATCTGCCTCCCAAAGTGCTGGGATTACAGGCGTGAGCCACCGCACCAGGCCCTTTTTTATTTTTTAGCTTTGTAAAGAATCAAATACTAATAATATTCTAAAAAGTCTAAGTGGTATTTTAAATAATGAATGTTATAATTTCATAAATTCATTCTTTTTGTTTTCAGTTGACTCAGATAATGCACATATAATTTTAGGGCTAACATACAAGATTTTTTTTAGACTTCATGAACTAGGTTATTTTATAGCAACTACCATAATGAAATAATTTAGGACGTTTTTCTGAAAGTCTAAATTTGAGTAGATTAAAAATAATTTAAAATTTTCTTTTCTTTGGATGAAAGGTTCTTTTATAGTGCAAATATATTTTAATTAGAAATTTACACTTAAAAATCACATTAAAATAGACTATTTTTACTAACTGAAGCCAGAGGGTAAATAATATTAATGCTGAATACATATTTTTCAAGAAAAGATTCAAATGAACTGTGACATTTCTTTAAGTGCAAAGTTCCAATGCTTTGCAATTGTCCTTTGAATAAAACTTGAATCAGACTTTCTTCATTCCAGCATCAAATCTGAACATTTCAAGAGGTAAACAGTGATTCTTTGATGCTTTACTTCAAAGCATCCAAAGGAAATTAATCAAATTAATCCATCCTCTTTTCTATTGGCAACAATTTTTTTTTCTTTTTTTTTTTTTTGCTGCTTTGGATTCAGGGCATTTCACAAGACCCTAATGAGTACTGAGAAGAGGAAAAAAGGTATTAAATGGTGGTATTAGGAGATTGCAAAGCTAGTCAAATTTCTTTTTAGACCAGATTGGGAATGCAAATGATGAAGAGGGCCCCAGGTGTCTTGGAAAGACAGCAAAGTGCACTGCCTCTCGAAAGGTGGCAGCTGCTACCCAGCAACCGTGGATCTTTGCCACATTGGAATTCAGAACCAAGTTTGGCAGCTATTCCAATGTTTCTAGAAATGACAGAAACTTGTATTTTAATATGATCTCTCTCAATTTCTGAATGCTGGTGTTAACAAAAGGATTCCTTGTGCGCCAAGCAGAGTAAGTTGGAAAACTCCTCCTTGTTAAATGAACAGAAAGTTACAATGAAAAAAAGCACTACTTGATCTCAGCTATTTTAATCAAAGTCCTTAAAAGCATTTTTTTAAAAAATATTTAAGGGATAATTTTGCATGCTAGTTTTTTGGGGAGATAACATCAAAAGAAAATTATATTGCCTACCAAAAGCATTGTTGAAGGACCAAGGAAATTTAATAATATCCAGAATGTAAGCTTCCTTATCTACTTCTCAATAATCAAATAATTGTTTCTCATTTGAAGAGGAGGAAGGATACTTGACAGATTATTTAAGAAGTCACTGTAGTTCAGTTATTTTCTGAAACACAGAGAGATTATATTTCAAAGCATTATTTGGCTAAAATATGATCTCTTTCCATATGTTTTCTAACCTCTAAAGGAATTACAGTGTTTGCAAAATCATTGCTGTAGGCATAGTTAAATCATATCAGCTTTATAGCCAGGCTCTCAGATCCTGAATCCACGTTCTGGTGTTTACTAACTATTTCACTTTGTGTATATTACCAAACTCCCTTGGAGTCTCAGGTTCCTCATTTTTTAAAGTAATGGTCATTATGCTACTTACCTCCTAGGCTTGTTATGAGAATTTTATAAGGAAACCTTTAAAGCCATCAGCATAACAACTGGGAAATAAAAAGTGTTCCATGCATTTTAGGTTTTATTATGTTGTTTGAAGTCACTTTCTTTTTCTAGTTAATGTAGAAATACCGTTGTGGGTGTCAAAAGACACATTTTTCTCTCAACTGAAACTTTATATACCTATAGCAATTACCTTCCTGGGGAAAAATAGTATTTCTAGTCACTGCTACACATATATAATGTATTCTTTAAGATTACCCTACCCCATCTCCAACACTTTTTACATTATTCTAAGATTATATTATATGTGGTATTAACAATTATTTGGTTATTAGACAAAAATGGATACACCAGAACTCAGAAAAATTGCATGATCTATCTAGGACCTTTTTTTCTTAATATGGCAAAACTAGAACAAAAATGCAGGGTTTTGGCTTTTTTATTTTATATCTCTATTTGACTATATTTCAATCATTTCAGTTGAAAATAAAGATAATAATAACATAATGCCTTAATTCATAAAATTTTGAATTTTATGAACTAAAAATTTCTGAATTTTAAACCGAAAAGAAAGGAACAAACGAACAAGAGAAAGCCACCATTTTTATAGCGAAACAGACTTTGTCAGTTAAGCTATAGTGTGACAAACAGCTGTCTGCCTGTTAACCAATTCTACATCATGGGCATAGTTTGCATTTACATCCAGATATTTCAGCATTTTGAGATCTAGATTCACACATCCACAGTTAACAAAAATGATCCACAGAATATCATATTTCATGGATGTTACAGTTTGAATGTTTGTCCTCTCCAAAACTCGTATCGGAAATTCATCTCCCATGTAACAGTGTTGGAAGGCATGGCCTAATGGGAAGGAAGAACCCTTGTGAATGGATTAATTCACAAGCCCTTGTAAAGTGAGCTTGTGGAAGTGTGCTCATCCTCCTCCTTCTGGCTTCTGCTGTGTAATGATGCAGCTAGAAGGCCCATGTCATGTGCCGGTTCCTTGGTCTTGGACTTCCCAACCTCCACAACTGTGTGCCAGTAAATTTGTATTCGTTATAACTTACACAGTCTCACGTATTGTATCAGCACACACAAAAAAAGACTTACATAATGGGGACTATGACTAAAGGTCAACAAATTTATTTTGGCTTCCTCTAAATACATATTTTATAAATGCCACATTTTTGTAGCATTAGAAGAGGGTTTTAAACAAAAGACTGTAGAGAGTGTCCTTGTGACACTGATGATTTGAATATATTATCTTGTCTCTTTCTAATGAAGAAATCAGTGCAGTGGCCAACTTTATTTGAATTATGGGAAGCTCTCTGATCACTTGAGATAGATTTTATTTTGAAGGATGATATTATGCTAAAATAATACGGGATTGTTCTTTATTTCTTAATAAGAAAAATGAGAAAAGGACAATGTTATGGAAATTGTCATTTTACACTGTGCTCAAAAGAATAAAAGTTATATATAGAACCTTGAATTGCTTTTCTCTCTCCTCAGCTTCTAGTGTATCTTAGTATTCTGAAGATTGGGAACTTCAACTTCACACAATACATCCGACTAATGAGATGGCAGAAACATCGTGCTCTCCATCATTTGCTTATCAGCGACAGTCAGTCTATTAAAAGCTCTAACTCCAAGAAGTGAATTTCATTTTTAAACTTTGCATTCTGAAAACGGTCTTCCCTAGACTGTTAATAGATAAGATGGATGCCACATTTCGTGTCGGTTCACAATACTTACCCTCTGCGAACTGTTTTGAAACCAACAACAGACCTATTATCTTCTTTTACAAAGGCGTTTTATTGAGCTATTTAGTGAACTGTGAAATTCTGAAGGAAGTTCTACTTTTATTTACCTGTGTTTGTTTCTTTACACAATGTATTATAATATGCATACTGTCTGTTTGTGGTCTACGTTTTAATTGTATCTTTTCAGAAAGTTTGAATAGATTTACTAAAAGCAATCTTCCTTTGGAGAGTGGTACAATTTGTCCTTTTAAGAACAGAAGGGTGATGATTCATCTTTGGATGCCTAAATCTTTTGCCCAGGATAAGGCAGACATGCTCACAATTCAAAGTCAGAATTGTATGATAATCAAAATAGCCTTTCTACAATTACTGTGAGCCAATTTAAGAAGAGAAATTTAACAAACTACAGCCAACGATGTGAATTCGCTTCCTAACAAAGAAAGCAGAGGACCTTTACTCCCAGCTTGAGATCCCATGGGAACAACCATAATTGTAGGCCAAGACGTATAGGGAGAGTTAAAGTCTTAATATTTGAGCTTATTTTATAAGTATGAAGATTTATGTGTGCCATTCTGTTATGGATGTGTTATAGAAAAGGGGTCCCAATCCAGGCCCCAAGAGAGGATTCCTGGATCCCGCATCAAGAATTCAGGGAGAAGCCGCAGTGAAAGTGAAAGCAAGTGTATTAAGACAGTAAAGGAATCAAGGAATGGCTACTCTATAGACTCAGCAGCCCTGGTGGCTGCTGGTTGCCCATTTTTATGGCTATTTCGTGATTATATGATGAACATGGGGTGGATTATTCACGCCTCCCCTTTTTAGACCACCTAGGGTAACTTCCTGAGGTTGCCAGCCATATTGTCCTGTCACTTAGAATGCTTTAACCAACTGGCAATGCGGCCCAGTAGGTTTCAGCTTCATTTTACCCAGCCCCTGTTTAAGATGGAGTTGCTCTGGTTCACAGGCCTCTGACAGATGGAGTCAGAAAAAATCAAAAGAAGAACTGAGTACAACTCCAACATACCTCCTAAAAAGAAGGGTTCAGAAAACAGTAGAAAAAAAAATCATCGGAAACATTTTTGCTTTTGGGAGCAATGGCGTATAGGCCGCTGATCTAGCTGGTATTTAGTAGGTAAGGGGAATAAGGGCAAAAATCTAGACTTCTGGAGCTGCAATCAATAAGGCATGTCTTTGAGATATAAAATAAACAAGGTCCTAATCAATGTATACTTACAATGATTTGGGAATACAAAGGTACAAAAATAAATAGCCCTACAAATGGCGATACAGGAACTGATTTATAGTACACAGAAAGCAGGACACACTGAGCAATGTTGTGAGTAAAGACAAACAAACACACCATGTGCTGAAGAGATAAACTCTGCTGCACTGTCAGAGATTAAGATTAAACTCTGTTTAGAAAACGTAGAAAAAAAGGGTTTACTCCCTTTGGAGAATTCCAGGTACATTACAGAAGACTTATTAGAAAGAATATCAAAGACATATTTGAATGAAGTGCCTTATATTGAAATGGAATTATTTCCTACCTTTAGTGGAAATGGCTGTCATTGATAACTCAGGAGCTGGGAGCACTGAAAACAGATTGGCAGGGTAAAATTATCAAATACATTTACCCAACTTAGAATTAATATTAATGATAGTCAACACATTGATGATTTATTCTATGTGTGGTCTATATTATATGGCTTGTTTAATTTCTTTAACCTATGAGGAGAACCTGTGTATGTTCTCCTAATGTATTAGACCAAGTGTATGAATAAACTGAGTAATTTATTAGACAGATTAATTATCTTTCCTAGGATTATAAACTAGAAAGTATCATAATGAGGATTTGAAGCAAGATAGTATGATTCATAACCCATATGATTAAGAAATAATTATTACTAACTTCGGGGATATGTTATTTGATACTATGAGACTCAACCAATCCCTCTAGGCATGGAGGTAAAGTAAAATTTTTTTTTCACATAAAACCTTATGTGAAAAAAAAACACATTTTGTTTTGCTTTATATGTTTATATTTGTCTATTTAATTCATTTAATTCATCTATTTAATTCATTCATTTATTTAATTCATTTAATTCATTAATTTCAAGTGTCAGAATTTATTTAATCCATTTATTTAATTCATTTAATTATGAATTTAATTCATATGAATTTATAATTCATAATGGCACCTCACTCTGTTTCCTAGTCTGCAGCGCAGTGGTGTAATCTCGGCTCACTGCAACCTCTGCCTCCTGGTTTCAAGTGATTCTCCTGCCTCAGCCTCCCAAGTAGCTAGGATTACAGGGACGTGGTGTCACGCCCAGCTGATTTTGTATTTTTAGTAGAGATGGAATTTCACCATGTTGCCCAGGCTAATCTTGAACTCCCGACCTCAGGTAATCCCCCTGCTTCGGTCTCCCAACATTCTAGGATTACAGGCATGAGCCACAGCACCTTGCCTGTTTTGCTTTTTAAATAAACCTACTCTACATATAATTTTACATGTATAATCTACCCCAAAGATGTTACAATACTGTTCATAATTCAAGAAGATTTGCATACATTTATGTAACGTTTAGGTTAATTAAAACATGACCACTATGCTATGTCTATGGATAATTACAGAAAGTTGGTAAGTTAAATTTCCTGCATTTAACCTAGATTATAAATTTTAGAACAAAAAATATGTTTCAACACCCATTTGAATAACAGTAACTTCCTTTTACAAAGACCATGCTAGGTATAACCACCCATAGATAAAACTGTATAATATTTCATCATCACAGGTTCACTTTCTTGCTTTCTCCAGGAAACAAATGGGAAAGATATTATATTTCAGAATAATGAGCTATAGCTAAAGCTCTTTATTCTGGGTGTCATTAGGCTAAGTGATGCATCCATAATCTCCAACTTTGTCCTATATATTTACAACAAAATGTAATGATTAAAGTAATGCTTTCACAAACCAATGCATTCTGAAAATCACATTTGTCATTTTTTTCTTCAAATGGTGTCTTACTAAAACATCTTTATGACTTATGACCTGTGCTTTAATTACAGTTAAATCCAGACTGCATCAAATTACTTGATCCTGAAAACGTTGTTTTCACATGTATATGGCTTACCAAAATACCATGACTCTCTTCTCTTTGTTTTTACTCATCTCTCTCCTTGCCCCTAGGCTCAAGTGTTTTCAGCAAGTATCATGCTTGTTTGAAAAAGGCCTTGTTTTAATTCTAGTGTTATTATTTTGCCATCTCAGGTACTCCTTAAATTATTTAATAAACTGTGACTCCCCATACATGTACCTTGTTTCTAAGTTCTCATTGTAGATTACATAAATGTTTTATGAGATCTAACCCTGATATGGCTAACAGTGATTTCTAATATAGTATCTATAAGATATCTCCAAGCATCTCAAGTGTAGATAGTATAGAAAAATGTAATGAACCAAAATCTACACTTAAAATAGAGAAAAACTGGAACAACATGCAGTGCTTACCAAACAATATCTCTTAAGATACTCTGAAGAATACAGAGAGTTCAGTGTCTATACCTGTCACTCCTGTGGGGGTATAGTAAATTCAATGGTAATTGAACTGGCCTAAGTATAATCGCCAATTCGGCACAACTAAGAGATTGCCTGTCTTATCTACTTAATTTGACATAATTATCCAATTATTCAATGCATCAGCCTCTCCCCGTTGATAGTCGTAAATTTTCTATATACTGGGATTTTTAATTGGTTGATCTTTATTCATTATCTTTAAACATGACATTTTTCTCTAAGCTAAAAGATACGGTATTATAGTACATTAAGGTAGCTTCTAGGTCAAATACATTAATTCAAGCTTCTTTTCACATTTATAATATATTTTAGTCCTTTTATTTTCCAGGATATTTTAGAGTATAGACAGAATGAGATATACATTCTTAACCATATTTAGTTATGTGTATTACTATTTACACTTTTCTTTGAATAGTATTAAACATTGCTTTAAACTTTATCAAACATAAAAATATTTTTCTGAAGGTTTAATTGATATTTAGTGAGACAGCATTTGCTTATTCAAAAAATTGCTATTCAATCTATGCTTTGAAAAAATGCAATGTCCATTTCAACCTATATCTGGAATAGTTTAAATGCGATATGATAATCAGTTGATTTTAGATATACAGCTAATTGCTCACTAAGCCATATTATATAAGCCATTCTGTGTCTTTTTAACATGGTAGCTTTTAAAAAATTATTCATTATGATTGTACTGTTCAGTATTTCTTCTCGTCTATTAGTCAAAAATTTGCTAATATATTACTCAATAGATTAATGTATTCTAATAAAATAATTGATTGTATGTAATTAAATATATTCACATTGAATCCCTTGTCATTTTGCAATTTCTATGTCAGTAAACAGGAAACTTTTCCCATTAAAGAATTTTCTGAAGAGATCTAGCAAGACTTTATATAATTTTTAAACAAATATTCGAATACATATCGAATTACATTATTTTTCTGTAGTTTAAGTCACTTACTTTTTTTTTTTTTTACTTATATATTTTGCTATACTGATTTTCCTGATGCTTCCTTGTTTTTTTTTGTTTGTTTGTTTGTTTAATGAAGTGGTCAGTCAGGTGCAACCACAACAGGGGACACAGAAGAGTTACTGGAAAACAAAACATATTATATTCACATGTTTGGGAGAGATAGAATGACAGCATGCAACTCAGGGGAACATGTGAGAGGAGCACCAATGTCACAGGCTCTACTAAGCAGTGTTACTGAAATACCAGAGGTTTGGTCTAGGTCCTGTTGCTTGCCACACAGAAAGTCAATCACGGAGTCAACAAATATTACCAGGGAAGAAGGCATTACTTTGGTGCTGCAGCTGAGGAGATGAGAGATCAGTTTCAAATTAATCTCCTCAACTGACTAAAATTAGAAGTTTATTTAGCAGGGAAGAAACGTAACCATGTGAGGTAGAATGGGAATTAGAGAGGGGTAAAGAAGAGGAGTTAGTCAACAGGAAGTAGGTGGACAGTTAGGCAATCATGATGGGTGAGAGGGTCTGGCTTTTCGATGTCCAGATGCTGTCATCTGATGAGTTTCAGTTCCTTGATACTATCTGGGAGTCCTATTGGTTGGTTTCCTGAGAAAGGGACTCGGGTAATACAAATGTAACTTTCTCAAGTTTTAAGACTGGGAGGATCAATTTCTATGTTCATTCAAGAGAAACCATAGACATCAGTTCTATGGGACAATTGGGCTGGTTTCACAGGTGTGGAGTTGAAAAAGCATAAGGACCCAGGGGCAAGTGGCTTTATTGGGGGTCAGGGTGGTGAACACAAGCAAAAGGTGCAAGACAATTTCCTTGATACATTTGAATGTCACTAGGCCACAGCCACGTGAGGGCAAGAAAGGGAGCTTGTAGCAGGGGCCAGTATTATCATGATGCCTGGGGTGTTCACAGCCTGTTTGTGTGAATGTTGAGACAAGAAAATACAGAGGTTTAAAATGATAATCATCTGTAAATTTTTTTTCTTAAGTGATTCAAAAAGTAAGAAATTTTGTTTTTTTGTTTTGTTTTGTTTTGCAAAGCATGTCATAATTAAAAGCTTTTTCCTTCCTTTATTTATAAAAGTCAAACCATAGTAGTCACATTTTTAAATTTCTATGTCCTTTTAAGTTCTTAATGAAGTATAACATCTGTAGAAAATCGTGCCCATATCATAAACTTCAGTGGATTCTATAATCAGAAGACACCTGTTTAATCAGTCAGATCAAACACAGTATCACGCCATCATCCCAGAACATTCCCATTTCAGTCACTAGTTAACTACTCACTTAACGTCTAAAACCAAAGATTAGTGTTACACTTTTTCTTTTGTATTTAATAGAAATGAAACTATGCATTGTGTACATAGTGGATAATTTATTCTCCTTGTGTGACTATTCCTCAATTAACTTATGTCTTCTCCTGTAGGTGGGCATTTGGGTAGTTTTTAGTGTTAGCTCATAAATAATGCTGCTCTGAATATTCTCCTGCATGTCTTTTATTGAAAATATTGATGCACTACCGTTCGGTTTAGGTATGTACATAGGCACGGAATTGCTTTTTGAAAATGAGTTTGTTCGCCTTTTGCGGATACTGCAGACAGCTTTCTGAATCAGCCTTCTGCTTAAGTTTTGAGGTATATAATTTTATTTGATATTTATAAGAAACCGAAAAACTCAGCTTTTATTGTCTTAAACATTCGGAGATATTTTACTTTTATAATATTTTTATTTATATTATTTAAATTTCATTATTAATTACCACTTTACAATATCGTGGTAAGAAAACCTGACTTAAAATTCTACGTGTTTTCAAAGTTGGTTGTTACTTATTTTAAAATGTCCAAAATATGTTAGAAACATAATAAACAGCTACATTGAAGTGATAAGTACAGAGAAAAATCAGTCTACAGTTAAATAAATCCCTTACACCATTTTTTTCTAATACCTTTTCATTGTCTTCCAGTTTTTTGTTTTCTCCTATTATTGTGTTCCCTGTTGACTTCTCTTTGAACTTTTTTTTTTCTTTTTTTTTTTTGACGAAGTCTCGTTCTATCGCCCTGGCTGGAGCGCAGTGGTGAGATCTCGGCTCACTGCAAGCTCCGCCTCCCGGGTTCACGCCATTCTCCTGCCTCAGCCTCCTCGTAGCTGGGACAACAGGTGCCCACTACCACGCCCAGCTAATTTTTTTTTTTGTATATTTAGTAGAGACGGGTTTTCACCGTGTTAGCCAGGATGGTCTCGATCTCCTGACCTCATGATCCGTCCACCTCGGCCTCCAAAAGTGCCGGGATTACAGGCTTGAGCCACTGCACCCGGCCAACTTCTCTTTGTACTTTTAATATTTTTTTTCCTTTTCATGCATGTTATATAACATTCAATGGTTTCAGGTTAATTATATCTCTATTTTAGACTGGAATATTTATCAATATCAATACATTTCTTCTATTCTTTATCACTTTTAAGAAGTATTCTACCTTGTATATAACTCTTTATCTCTTTGTCAAAAATTTGCGTAATTTGATTTTAATTGTCTCTATATTGGAAGATCTTTTGTCTTTTAATTTAAAATATTAGACTTTGTGTTTTGTTTCAGGAATTTAATGAAAAATGTTTATTGGTGTAACATTTATAACTATGTTAATGTTCCCTTTTGTCTTAGAGCCTCTATTGTGGCTGTATTTTTATATTTTATTTTACTTTCTTAGCAGTTCTTTTTTAATCTCACTCAAATCTATTTTTTGACTTTTATGTTTATTTTAGCCTCTTTTTTTCCATGTGATCTTTTTTTCTGTTTCATATATATTACATATTTTTATATGATTATGAACAGCAAAATATTTCTTAAAATGTCTTCTAGATTATTGATTCTTTTATCTGACACATATGCACTAAGCTCTCACTATGTTCTAAAAACTGTTCTTGTTGTTGAGAATAGATCAACTATTGAGACTAGCAAATATCCCAGTACTTGAGAAGTATAAATCCTGGCAGTGACAGCTGCTGTGAGGGGGAGGGGGCAATCAATAAACAATGTAGAAAATAAAAGAGAACTAACATAGTAGATTAAGAAATTGGTGTTTGAACAAAATCGAACAGATCAAGAAATTTTCAGAGCGCATTGGGGTAGCTGATGTCCCACAGTAGTCAGGTAAGGCCTCTGTTAGAAAGTAAAATTGAAGGAGTAAGCCAATTCTGTGGGAGAAGTCATATCCAGACAAAATAATCATCATGTTCAAAAGCTCTGAATCAGGGCTTGTATAAAAACACATATCCTTATCTGTGACAAAATGTTATTTCCACCTAAGTTTTCATCTTAATACTGTCAAAGCATCATTTTTAAGTCTAATACAGTCCTTGCTCCAATTATCACAAATGAGGGTAGAAATACATTTTTCCTCCTTTGGATGAACTTAATCTGAGTAACTCATCAGGAATTTTTAAGATATATGATGACCTGCTCTTTGTTAAAATAAAACATAAAGAGCCGGTTAAAATAATTTGAAGTTGATTTTTTAATTATTAACGTAGAACCACTTTGTATGCTTCCAATTAATTTAGAAGTTGCCACTCAAAGGAAGGAGCATTTAAGCAGCATTTGATCTTCAGAAATAAGAAATGCTTTGCTAAGTCATCATAAGCTTTTTAAATCACTCTCCTTTGAAAAGAAAAGAATGTGTTCCTTTGTGTAATCCAACTTAAACCCTAAAGTTTTGCATTTTGTTCAAAGGAAGTTTGTTCAATTTTCTTCGCAGAATAAATATCTCTAGATGCACAGTAATTTGACAGTAGACTAGAGTTTGACCGTATTTCACAGAAAATTAAAAATTTGCTGTAGCATTTAATTTTCTGTAAGAATGATTAGAGCTTTGATGTTCAAAGGACAGGTCTAACAATATTAAAGCAGTATCAAAATGCATATAAAATTCTTTAGGTTAAATAAATAAATACTAACAACTTTAAGTAAATGTTCACAACTTAAAATTCTATGAATGTATGTGTGTGTAATCATTGACATAATTAATTGGTATAAAGAAGCCTGATTCAAACTTTCAATGCTGAATTTCTGTGGATATTACCCTTAGAACATTTAATAAAAGTGCCCACATATGTCACTTACAAAAGGGCAAGAAGAAAAAATGATTGTAAATGCCTTAAGTATTATCTCAGAAAAGTATTTTTACTAAGCTACCCTAAATAGGAAACTTTGTCTGTTGTACACTTGATTCTTTAGTGGGTGAAAATCAATTATAATTTTAATGCTTCACAAACAGTACCTCTATTTATCTTTCATACACTTTAATCTGTCTTTACCACCTTTCTAGCAATGGAAGATCCCACACATTGCACTAATAAGTAAACAAATAGGGTTTCCCGTCAAGGTTCTCATTTCATTTTAGAATCCAACACATTTTTTCTTCAACATTTTATTATTTTTTTCCCAGACCAAGCATGTTATCTACTATTTTCTTCTGTATTTTAAATATGTCTTTTCTGAATTTACCACTATTTCTCCAACATATTCACAATAATAACTTCTGAATTTATTTTTCAAATTCATGCTAAGGTATCAAATGGAATGGGCTAAAGTTATCACCTCAAGAACCCCTCAGTCCTTTGATGTAATGCCTCTCCTCATAGTGTTCGACAGACAAGATATCCACTTTTATGTTTCTCCACTAGAAACAGTGGGAATGTTAGAAAAACTTAGAAAGGAAGTTGATTTACATTGAAAAATTATTTAACATTTGAAAGTGTTGGCTGACTTACCCTAATATTTGAGTTCACTTCTCTTTTGAAAACAAAAAGCTTTTTATTCCTTTAGGTAATCCAACCTCAAGTCTAAAAAATCTACATTCAGTTCTACATTGGCTTATTGTATTTTTGGCAAAACAAGTTTTCCCAGTATCATATAATGTATCTATTTGACTGAAAAATAAAACTGTTCTTAATTACTTGCAGTAATTTCCCAAATAAGTCATATGTAAATAGCTATTTTGTAACACTGACAATAAAAAATAATATCATATACTTTTAAGGCAGGACAAATCTTTATCATCCTTCAGTTTATATATTTGGGTAGGCTCATATTTTGCCAATAGTCAGCGACTTCGAAGGAAATTGCTATAGGGTAATTTAGAACAATTTTTTAGTACTTTTAAAGAACAAAACAAAATTAGAAAAGACAAAAATTTTTTTAAATTGTTAATTTTTCTCATATGCTTAAGCTCTCAAATGGAATCTATATTTAAAAAGTAGATGATGATTGATTTCAAGTGCTATGGGAAAAATGACACACAGAATATTGCAAAATCTATGTCAAACTGGAAAGAAGATTCTTGAAGATGTAAAATATAAACAGTGTTGACATAAACAACCTGGTTTAAAAGTAGTCAATAGCTGAGATATATCTGTTTAAAGTGGAACAATTTTTTAGCAGATAATTTTCTGTTCATAAAACCAACTTCCCATACACACAAACAAAAGAATGCTCACATTCTTTACCCATGCTTTCAAACATAACTTAGCTTTCCACAAGAGTGTGAAACCGTCCATGTTATGACAACTGTGTTTTAAAGATTTAAAAAATAAATTGTCACTTGGACGTTTCTAAAAAAATTGTACATGACTCAAGACATGTAAAGTCTGCCTGATTTTATCCACTCTCTTTGATGGATAGTTGTGTATAAGACAAGCCTGGATTCTAGTGGTTCAATCACTGTTTCCTTACTTACTGTCCCTGTTTTATTATTTTTAGTAGGACAAAATGCTTGCTGTATTTTTCTCTTCCACATTAAAGGATACATGGAAGCATTTTACACAAGTAGTATAGAGGTAAAAAAAGGCGATTTAGTAACAATAGGACCACGTATATATATCCATTATACTTCTAATCTTTAATATTCTTAAAGAGAATACTGCTTTAAAATTTTTAAATTCAATGATCTTATTTGGTCTATGTTATGTCTACTCAAAACTTTGGTGTTATAAGCTAATTAATATAGTAACATGACAAAACACATCAGACAATTAATTAATGAAGCTAAATATTTAATGAGAAATTTTGTTGACAAAGAGAAAGATCAAATGTAAGGTTCAGTTGCTACTTAGAAATAAAATATGAGACATCTCTTCATCCTCTCAAAAAAATTATTTCTATACTTGTTTATCACTTATGAATTTATTAGTTTATTTGTACAAAAAATTGGTTTCAAACTGTTTAAAAAATCTGTCATTTTTCTTGCTAGAAAAACTCTGATGTGCAACCACTCTATGGAAGGTGGATAATGCTAGGACTCCACTTGTTATATAAAGCAGCTCCCTACTGTGTTGCTAGACGTTATGCACCAGCTTTAAGACAAATGGCTCAATATCACATAGCTGGTTTAAGAAATAGGCTCTCCCAGGAAAAGGAAAACTTACATAGAAAACAGGCCTGCATAAAAGTAAATGAGGCCAAATCAAAACCACAATGAGACTCCATTTCATGCCCATAAGAATGGCTATTATAAAACAAGCCAAAACAATTTCTAAAAGAACTGAAAATAGAACTGCCTTTCAATCCAGCAATCCCAACAAGTATTGGTGAGGATGTGCAGAAATTGGAGCCATTGCCCATTGGCAGCAGCAATGTAAAATGATGTAACTGCTAAGAAAAACAGAATGGCCATTCTTCAAAATATTAAACGAAGAATTACCATATGATCCCACCATTTCACTTTGGAGAATATACCCTATAGAATTAGAATTGAAAGCACAGATTTGAATAGATATTTGTACATCCATCTTCAAAGAAGCATTATTCACAATATCCAAAAGGCGGAAGCAACCCGAATGCCCATCGACACAGGAATAAATAGGCAAAATGTGACATAAACGTACAATGATGTATTATTCAGCCTTAAAAGGGAGATGATTCTGCAAAATGCCACAACACGGATAAACCTTGAAGACATTATGGTGTGTGAAATCAGTCAGTCACCAAAGGACAACTATTATCTAATTCCACTTACATGAAGTACTGCTAGATACAGGAGGCAGATGAGCAAGGGCCCCAGAGAATGTCTGATCCACCCCACGAGTGTTTTCATCAGATGCTTTTGTACACATGAGGAAACCTGTGCAGGATCTTGTCTGCACATGCCGGCAACAGACTGGGGCCCGCTTGCACACTGGGAGAACTGGTGTGGGGCCATGGGAAGCTGGTGCCTTGTGCAGTGAGGAGGACCCTGGACTCCAGCTCATGTGTGGTGACCTAGTATTCAATCTGTGAGGTGGGAGTCTATTGGCAGGACCCCTTTTCTTTGCTGAAAGATTTATTTTAGTAAATTCTGCTCTCCTCACCTTTCAACATGTCTGTGTGCCTAATTTTTTCCTGATCGTGGAACAAGACCCAGGGTTTTAGCTGAGTTCAGGAGCAAAAATCCTGCATCAGTACCAACAGTAGTCAAATTCATAGAGACAGAAAGTAGACAAAGATAGATAGTAGACAGAGGCTGGGGTGAAGGGGACTGGTGCATTATTTAATGGGTATGGACTTGCAATTTGGGAAGATGCAAAAGTTCCATAGATGGATGATAGTGATGATTGCACAACAATATGAATATACTTAATGCCACTGAACTGTTTGCACTTAAAATGGTTAAACTGATTTGTTATGTTTTATGTATATTTTATTATGATAGCAAAAGAAAGGAAGGCATGGGTTTTCCTTCCATCTTTGCCTCACAGGGAGATATATGACAAAGCCAAGGTGCTGCTGGGCTCCTATGGTCCGTCTGGTTTTTCTTGGAAAGATTCTCCCCAGGTCTTTCTTTTCATTTATAGGTTCAAACTTGAGAGCTTGTCAATTTGGAATATGCAGAGTGCTTGATGCCAAGAAGTATCAATTTGAGATGCCACCTGCCTGTAGACATTATGTGGGCAAACCAGATTCCCAGCATCCAGAGATAGCTTGAGACCCATTGGATTTTGTAATTGCTTTTGTCAGGAAGTAAAGCCACATTTCTCATGGGGAAAGCTAAGAAACTTCCTCTTGATCGATGAGGAGGAGGCCCCTGGTCTCAGTGAACTCCTTGTCTGGTTCTCCCGGGGTGAGCTCCCGAGTTTCTTCTGCCTCTTGTACTGCATGACAATCCTGCCTACTGTCCTTTATAATGACAGGGAATTTTTTCATAGGAAAACATGGCATGTGGGGTAACAAAATTTCATTTTAAAATTATGACATTTTTCCCAAATAACACGTGAAGACACTAATCAACTCAATCCTCTTCCCATTCCTATTTTACCATTGCTTCTGTTCTCTCTTGATTTCTATGACAACGAAGACTTTAAATTTCCTTTTATCTTTATGATTGCTCCTGCTGGTCAATTCTGTCTTCTGACCAGGCCCTAAAAAGTATTTTGCAGTCATCCATCCTCATATTTTTCTCATATACGATACAATTATATTAATGGTTGTAGGTATTTTAAAAATTATAAAGATACACTTATTTTCAATGATGATTTAATAAGCTTATTTTCTCTTTCTCCAGAAATACCAATCAAATAATATTCAATAAAAAAGTGATACAAACCTACAAAAGGAAGGGCACAGGACTAAAAGAAGAATGAACAAGAAGAAAAAAAAAAAAAAAAAAAAAGGCTGGGCACAGTGGTTCACACCTGTAATCCCAGCATTTTTGGGAGGCCTCGGTGAGCAAATCACAAGGTCAGGAGATTGAGACCGACCATCCTGGCCAACATGGTGAAACCTCGTCTCTACTGAAAAGACAAAAATTAACTGGGCATGGTGCCGCGCGCCTATGTCCCAGCTACTGTGGAGGCAGAGGCAGGAGAATCGCTTGAACCTGGGAAGTAGAGGTTGCAGTGAGCCAAGATCGCACCACTGCACTCAGCCTGGCAACAGAGTGAGACTCCATCTCAAAAAAAATGATAATAATCCTGGCATAAAACTGATAAAAATGCACTGTCTGAATAAGTAGAGCAAAAGGAGCAGAAAATGTTTCCTCTTAGAAGAGGCCTTGAAGACTTTATGTTTGAGAACTAAATATAGTAATTTTTCTTAAGTTATATATAATAATATTGAGATTTTAAAATACAGTGATAGAAAAACTAGAACACTTACAAAGGATAGAACAGCCAGCTTCTCATCAGAAATATGAAAGTTATAAGGCAAATAGTTTTCACAGTATGGTTCTAGAACCAGCAATATTGGCATCACTTTGAAAATGATTAGAAATTCAAATTCTCAAGACCTACCCAGATCCACTGATTTGGAAATTATGCCAGTAATCTGGTTTTTATAATTTATTTTTTTAATTTGTAATTTTTTTTTTTTTATTTTTGTAGAGATGAGGTCTTACTGAGTTGTCCAGGCTGGTCTTGAGCTTCTGGCCTCAAGCGATCCTCCTACCTTGGCCTCCAAAAGCAGCAATCTATGTTTTAACAGGGTCTCCCTGTGATTCTCATGTGTATTTATGTTTGAGAACCACAGCTCCAAGACAATGCAGTCCTTACCTATTTGCTAGAGCCGGGGGTGTTTACTAATGGATTGATATATTTCCTAAGATTTCAGGTCTGCTTTAATACAAATATGAAAATAAATATGATTTTTATTTTAAGATGAGTCAGATAGTGTTAACTAGGGCGGGATTAAACTGAAAGTTTACTGTATCTGGACTGGGCACGGTGACTCATGCCTGTAATCCCGGTACTTTGGGAGGCTCAGCCAGGCCAATCACTTTAGATCGAGAGCTTGAGACCAGGTTGGCCAACATGGTGAGACCCCTTCTCTACTACAAAAAATATAAAAATTAGCTGGGCATGGTGGACACCTGTAATACCGGATACTTGAGAGACTGAGGCAGGAGAATCACTTGAAGCCAGGAGGTGGAGGTTGCCGTGTGCTGAGATGGCACCACTGCACTCCAGCCTGGGCAACAAAGTGAGACTCTGTCTCTAAATAAGTACATAAATAAATAAATAAATAAATAAATGTACCGAATCTGAAATTTTTGTGATCCAGGTAAAAAGTGCTAAATATCTAATATAGGGAAGTAATTGGGAGCTCTGTACTTTTTGCTAAAATTTTCTGCTAACATAAACCGCTCTAACAAATCTATTACTTTTGAAAATGTACTGTATTTTAATCTGCTGTGGGATGCCTTTAACAACATGAATGAATATTTGGTAAGAAAATGTCATTTTAATCATTTATTTTTTTTTGCAAAATATATATGTAATAGAGATTTATATCCTAAAATATATCCTTTTGCTTTAGAATGGTGGCAGAGCTATATAACTTTGCCAAATTTGCATGGATTATGTTTGAATCACTAAGTGCTAATACTAAATTATCTCACTAGACCTTTTAACACTGTATTTGTTCTTTGTTTTTGTTTTTTGTCTTTTTTTGCATATTGCTTTTATTTTGTAGAAAATATTTTCTGATTGTCTTCGGCTATTTTGTCAGAAGAAAAATATAACTGTTGTAAGTTAAACAATACAAGATACAATTACATGTGCTCAAAATAAACTCATTCTAACGGATAGAATGGTGAAATTTCCATTTCAACGAAAATCTGTTGTTCTTCACAACTGATCGATTATATCCTTAACAGCTCAATTACTATCTGAAAAGTACCCTAAAGCTATGAGAAATAGAATTAAAAGTGTGCTTTTCATGTCACTAAAGTAAGATCAGTGGAGTTTATAAATGTTAATGTGTACAAGTTATCTGTATGCTATTATTAGAAACAAAAAGTAAATTTCTGGACCCTAGCAAATACATGTTTATAATGAATTAATAATAACAAATTAGGCCAACTGAATTTTCCTTACAAACTCAAATTCATCTGTAGTATATAAACACAGCTATTGTTGACAATGGGAAACGAGTGAGTTATTGTGTTTTATTTTATTTTTCCAGAAAAGCAGAACATGTATTCTTCATACTTTAAAATGATGTTAATATGTTTTTTTCCCCTTGACCTGTAAGATTCATTTTGTTCTTGGTGGATCAAATCAACACTGATTGCCACACACACAGAAAGTCAGTGCATCTTTTAAAAAAAGTCTTTACTTTCAGACAGGATAATGACAGGGATGTCCATGAGTTTATAAGGTGTGCTCATGTCAGTGCATGATATTGACTGTCAGGACTATCAGTGGTTGTGAAAGGATCTTTAGATAGTGGGCGTTCTGAGAAGGAAGGACCTGAGACTGGATAAAAGGGGCCCCGTGTTCAGTGGACCTTGGGAATAAAAATGGAATCCCATCCAATTAGACAGCCCTGGTCTCTGAAACCCTGGTGTGATGGTACCCTACTTGCAGACCAGCGGTTGAGGAACTGATGATCTGTTGAGACTCATCAGTAGCATGCTAATCTGTGTAGACATCCCAAGACTGGACCAATTGTCATGGGAGTGGAGCATGGATAACAAGCAAATGACTTGTCAGAACAGGTTGGAGAATCAGAACAGGTAGGAAAGGGAACAGTGTTTCCTCAGAACAGAGTGTCCTTTACAGTCACGTGTCATGTGGGAAGGAAAGTAAGAGAGGACTTCCACATCGAGGATGGAGGTTGGCAGGCAGACAGAAGGTACTGGTTCTAGGAATAAGCCATTTTCATTAAGAATACCCAGATTGCTGTTTGTCTCCAGGTTTTTCCATCATATCACTGTGAATACTGCTTTGCACTGCAGAAAGAAAAGCCTTTGCAAATGGATTGTATCTAACTTTGGGAGCTGGAACCTCCTCGTTATGTTAAGGCATCACAGATGTACATTGGGTTTGGGGAATGAAGTAGCAGGTGATCATCCCCTCTGGAAATGTTCCTTTGGGAATTTGAAGTTCATATTTATGCAAGGAGTTCAACATGATCTGGCGCCCTCTGTTGAGTTAATTGGTGAGTTTGACTTTGATGAAGGAGACGAATGCCGTTTGATGTCTGGAGAGTCGGAGTGGATGTAGATAGAGCTAGGACTGGCAGTTTGTGCTTACCCCAGGACATAGATTCTCTTTCCATTCACTTCCAGCGGTGGCTAGCCTAGATCACAAAGTGCAGGAGGAAAGAATATATGGTGGTGTTGTCCAGGCCAGACAGATTCAACTTCAGCTCTGGAAAAACTCTTCTGTCCTTCTTGGTGACATCATCTGGAAATGCAAGCACATGTAGCTCCTGGGTCAATGCATGGGGCTACCCTCCTCATGGCTGGCCTTCAACTTGCTCTCCACAGAGGTCAGCCGGTTGTTCACTGGATACTGCAGGCCCTTTCTAAGCCCCATGCACAAAGGGAGCTCCTCTTCTTGCCTACCTGTCACCACAGTCCTCTAACTCCAATTCGCTACCCAAGAACCATTATCAACTCCTTTCAATGGCCACTCTTCCAAGATGAGGAATTTCAAAGGCCCACAGGACCCAGACATAGACCTGAGATGGGAATAAATGTGGATATTTGTAGGGAGGGGGTAAAGACAGAGGAGTGATAGTAAAGGTTATTCCACCTGAATGCCTGCAAGGCACCACTAAAGTCCTTCTTTGTGGCACTGCATTTGTTTTGAACTATTAAAAATTAGGCAATTGACCAGCACATAAATATTTATACAAATTACAAATACAGCTATTGATTTCTTGGAAGACCTTTTTTAATCCAAAGAAGCACTTCAAATGCCTCAGAACATAAGTTATACATACATCAGGATTATTATATCATGTAATTTTCTATAATATTTTGTTAGATTGTTATGCTGTTTTTAAGTGTCTTGGCCACAGATAATTCAAGTTTGATATATATTTGGAAGGGTTCTTTAAAGGTTTCCTATGAGAGCTGCAATTTTTGACAATTTAGAAGTTATAGACACTTTTGGATGGTAACTTAGTAAAGTACCATATGCTGTGAACACGACTTTTTTGTGTTTTCCAAGCAACACTGGGTATGTCTGTGAACCTGACCTGCACAAAGTAGTTATTTAGGTTCTTTAAGCCACCTGCCAAACTGGTGTAGTAGCTTTTGATATGGGCAGATGGCCACTTCAAAACAAATCAAAATACAATATTTGGTATCTAAACTTATCTGAATTCAAATCTTTGAATATGAATGCTAGCTCAGATTGAATTTTAGGTCCTACTAATTGTTTTGATGTAGTTAGGCAGTTTGCATGAAACGTGTTTGATCAAACAGCTAACACAGGCTTCACTTCTTGGTAAATAGTTGTGCAATGTCCCTTCTGGTGCTTTGTTAAATGTGATAACAAAGTTAGAAGAGAAAAGTATTAATCTGCAGCTCCTACTGAGCATAAGATGGGCAAATATATATTAACAAGAAACACCAGTACAATTCAGAGCCTATGAATATATGGTTTATTGCTGAAATCTGGCAGAACTTTTAAATGTTTAATTTGCAAGTAGCATCTAAGAGAAATATGATGAAGAGAAAAACATATAAGTTCAACAGTGGTTTATAACAGAGTGGCTGTAGCACAAGCTTCAAGCAAACAGAAGTAATTACATTGATTTAAGCTGTTCCTTCCCATTAATTCTCACACTTCATTGTCCTTGAACTTTTTCTTCCTTTTTTCTTCCTGCTTTCCCTCCCTGCTGTTTTCCCTCCTCTACCTCCTTCTTCCCCTTCTTATTACTCTACCCCTCTTTTTCCCTTTTCTTTTTCCTAGTTGATCTCTTTAAAATGCAGTAGAGGGTTAAATAAATTGTTTAAGATCAACTAAATTGATTATAATTAAATAACTACATTCGCTATTAACACAAGATGCTTTCCTGGGTCACTCAGAGCTAAAGAATGCAGATTTCATATATTAGATGGATCAATGTTTGTTGTAAATAATATCCATTATACTATAAGCATTATAATGAGAAAAATGCAAATAAAACTGCAGTGATTTCCCCCCCCAAGATTAGAAAAATATGAAAAATTCGAAAACACACCCCAGACTGAGAGGGGAAAATAGACTAAAGGGGAAAAGGCATCATCATATTTAAATGGTACTATTCCTATGGAGTTTTTCACATGAGCATTTATCTTTTGACTCAACAATGTCACTTAATGGAGTCTTTCCCAGGGCCAAAGGTAAACTGATATTACTTTGGAATAATATAAGGCAAACATTTTTCAATGCAACAATGTTTTTACTAGTGTAAAGTTGGAATCAACCAAAAAATTTCAGCAGTAGAATTCTGGTTGGGTAAATTGTAGAATCTTTGCACAACGTACTACTGCACTGTGTATCTGTTAAAGGCAGTTGGGAGAATCTTTGTGTAATTGACTATATATTGTATATTCTGAAGTATAATTTGTTAAGTAATAAAAGGAAATTGCAGTCTAGGTGTGGTGGCTCATGCCTGTAATCCTAGTACTTTGGGAGGCCAAGGCAGGAGGATCACCTGAGGTCAGGGGTTTGTGACCAGCCTGACCAACAAGGCAAAAATTTGATAACACACCCCAGACTAAGGGGGAAAATAGACTAAAGGGAAAAAGGCATCATCATATTTAAATGGTACTATTCCTATGGAGTCTCCACTAAAAATACAACAATTAACTGAGCACGTTGGTGGGTGCCTGTAATCCCAACCACTTGGAAGACTGAGGCAGGAGAATTGCTTGAACCTGAGAGGGAGAGGTTGCAGTAAGCCGAGGCTGAGATTGCGCCATTGCACCCCATCCTGGGGAACAAGAGCGAAACTCTGTCTCCAAAAAAAAGATAGAAAAAGGAAGCTTAAAGCAAAGTTTATTTATTTAAGCACAGAAGCACAGTAATACACTCTCATATGAAGAGCAGGCTGACAGCGAAGTGAAATCAGCCCCTCTTTACATAGCTAAAGGTGCTCGTATTGGGTTTGTGGGGAGGAGTTGATATTTAGGCTGTGTCAGAGTGACAGGATGATGTCATTTGATTGACAGATTATGGTTATATAACTAAAATTAAATTGCACATGTTCTTAGCCATAATTCGTACAGAAAAGTCCACTCAGAGAGGGGATAAAATCACATATAAATTTTATTATAATGATGGTATGATGAGCTTGGAGTTAACTTAAGGACATATTTCTATGTTACTGGGCATGTGCCACTTTAGGGAATTTCCACCTGTGCCCTAGTTTCTCCTTCTACAAGATGTGCTGGCCACAGACTTTACCACAAACTCCATCCATTAGGGTGACGTTAGGGAGGTCTTGGGGCTGAACGTTGGTGGGCTAGGGGGTGTCTTAGTGATAGTCTTTCTGCTCTCCTCTTTCATTCCCTCCCAGCGGCTAATGTCTATTTAAGTACCTAACATTAGAAACACAGAACTGCAAATAATCTTACACCACATTCAGTCATTCTTTGATAGTAATAATATTTTTGTTGTGCATTTGAAGTGATTATAAATATGTTGCAAGGTAATTGAAATAGTCCAGGGCATCACTGTTTTTAATATCTAAAATGTTTCAATATTTTTAAAAGGTACAATTAAGAAAATTTAAAAAATATCAAAACTGTATTTTTCCATTTAAAGTAGATATACTCCCAATTTAAAGTAGATATAATATATCTATTAAGTGACTTTATTATTTTCCTCTTTAAAATTAGTATATCCTAGCTCTCTCCACTGAAAAAGTCTGGAGGCAGTAACAACATAATAGCAATGAACACTCCTTATAAACAAGATATTGGTGTCTAAGTACCATTAAGAAAAGAAATCTAGGGTGCCTAGAAGTGATTCTATGTAGAAGCAGGAAATTACCTAAGCTACTTTGTAGTGCCTGAGATAAAAAGCTATAAACATGATGAGGGCTGATCAGATAGACATAGGTGCCAGCCTGAAGTATTTTAGGTCTAAGATGAGATTTTTTGAGCTTCAAAAAGAATGATTGGGGCTGGGCATGGTGGTTCACACATGTAATCTCAACACTTTGGGAGACTGAGTGGGCAGATCACGAGGTCAAGAGTTTGCGACCAGCCTGGCCAACATGTTGAACCCCATCTCTACTAAAAAAAAGCAAAAATTCGCTAGGCGTGGTGGTGCACATCTGTAATCCCATCTACTTGGGAGACTGAGGCAGGAGAATTGCTTGAACCTGGGAGACAGAGATTGCACTGAGCTGAGATCATGTCACTGAACTCCAGCCTGGGTGATGGAGCGAGACTCCATCTCGGGAAAAAAAAAAAAAAAAAAAAAAAAAGAATGGCTAAAATTTATTATAAAATATTTGAATATCTGAAAAGTATTGCATTTATAAGATACTACAAATTATGAAAAGAGAGTGAAACATTATTGAAAATGTTGATAAGATTGATGTTGACAAATAAAGTAAAATAATTTAGCATTTAGTATATATTAATGATTCATGCTCTTTCTTGTAGAAATCAAATAGCCATAGTGGAACAGGTAATGTTCTTCTTTATATAAGAATTCCAGAGAAGAAATTCATTAAATAAATCAGAAAAAAAAGAAAAAAATAAATTTATAATTCCAAACCAAAGGTTACCTAGGAAATGGTCACCAATGGATGGAAAGAACATAAAATATACAATCAATAAGAAATATTACAATAAAAAGAATGAGTTTTATGCAACCCGAACTCATCAATCACTGATCAGTCTTAGCACTGGTAATGTAAAAATATCATGTGACTCCTAGCATGATGCAATACAAACTGTTTCAACATTCCAATGACATAGCTGTCAGAATAAAAAGGAAGCTGAATTTACCTAAAATGTTAAATTTACAGTAAATACAGTGAGAAGAGAAGTTAAACATGCAACAAGAGCAAGCAGTCAGGCTCAAGCCTGTAATCCCAGCACTTTGGGAGGCCGAGACGGGCGGATCACGAGGTCAGGAGATCGAGACCATCCTGGCTAACCCCGTGAAACCCCGTCTCTACTAAAAAATACAAAAAACTAGCCGGGCGATGTGGCGGGCGCCTGTAGTCCCAGCTACTCGGGAGGCTGAGACAGGAGAATGGCGGGAACCCGGGAGGCGGAGCTTGCAGTGAGCTGAGATCCGGCCACTGTACTCCAGCCTGGGCGGCAGACCAAGACTCCGTCTCAATAAATAAATAAATAAATAAATAAATAAATAATCTATAGAAAAAAGCAACTAATTTCTTCAACAAATGAAATGCATGGTGTCCAAAGTATGTTAAAAGAGGCTTAAATAAAACCTAACAGAATAACAACAACAACAAAAAATATACTGAGTAGAAGTTTTATAATCTCGATTCAAATTTTAATATTGTAAAAATATAATTTTAGACAATTGGAGAAATTTGACTAGAAATGTGGTTTGAAATAATTATTGGAGTTTTTATATGAGTGCAAAAATGGCATTGTGACATTATGCCTGGATTACTGTACAAAATTCAGGAAAATGAAATGTTATGTTTAGAAAGTATTACTGGTGAAACCAGATGATATACAATTTCATATTACACAGTATAAATAGAGTTTTGTGTACTTTCTGTGTTTATCTTTCAACTTTTGATAAAAAGTTAAAAGAACAGAATAATTTGGTATAATTTTATATACATATTGTATTTATTCTTATCATTTTTATTTATGCTTAGCCCTAGTACTAAGTATAAATTATTTTCCTGATATAATTTATATTAGAAAAATTCAATATTTATTTCTCAAATATATATTCACTTGATTCCCACCTTCTCAGTTTGTTTCTTGTCCTCTCTAGTCTCTCTGGGCCAAACGAGTAGGATTCAATTTGTTTTGCCATATCTAATCTATTACTCTTGTTCTTCAGATTGACTTAACAGATTTATAAAATGCAGATATTGTTATGTATGTTCCATGATTAGACATTTATAGGTGTATAATTTGATTCACTTCCATCCAATTCACTTCAGAAAACACTTACTTAGCATCTGTATTTCCAAATTGCATGCAGACATGAGTTTCATAAAACCTATACTCGGCTACATCTTACCAAGTCTAGTACCCTTATCTTAGCCTTTTAATTAGACCTCAAGTGTTAGTTAAATCACAACTTCCTCATCTGATGGTCAGACTAGGCCCCATCTTATCAGTTTCCAATTTTCTGAACATACCAAGTTTTTCCAAGTATCCACACTTTAGAACATTCAAATTCTTTGCCTGGATTCTGCCCTTTCTTTCTCTTTCGTGTTTGAACACTGTACATTATCCTTAAGATCTAAGTAAAATGACAGCTCTTATCCCTTTCTCAGAGTGAGTACCTCTCTTGATACCATGTTTTTCTTCTTCTTTTTAGTAATTCCCTCAATAGCTCCCGATAGCAGCTGTACCAATCCCTTCGTAAGCACAGGCATTCCTCACTGTTAATATTCACATTCCCATGGCTTAACACGTTGCCTTGCATACTAACAGGTGCCCCTAAAATTTTGAATTATTTGAATAGAATATTAAAGTTTCAAAACTTTAACTGTATTTGATTTATTCAGACACAGCTTTCACTCAAACATAAAATATTTAGTGATTTTGCATTGTTAGGTCATCTACATGAGTCATTTATCAACCTTAATATGTTTGAAATATTACTGTGGTTTGTGACTTAGTTCTGCTTTAAATTATTTTCCTCCTCTTCTGGATTATGTTTGTTTTCAATATCTGTTAATGTATTTCTACATTTTTTTTTTATGGAAAGGCATAGTAGAAATGAAATAATACCGGATATCAATAAACGTTTTTTCATTGTAACTGAAAACTTGGACAATTAAGCATATACAAGCTATAAGTACCAATACCTTGAATTTAATGAAAACAGGTTATTTCTTCATTAACTTGTTTTCAAGATATTGATATTTACAGTACATATGTTTTGTCTTTCCCAAGTATTCAGCTACAATGAAAAAATATTTATTGATGCTCAATATTATTTATTTCTACTTCACCTTTCTACAAACACATGTGGGAATACATTAACAGATACTGAAAAAGGTTATGGAAGCAATAACCTGTTTTCATTAAATCAAGATATTGATACTTACAGCACTTTTTCACAAATATAACAAAAATCTATCCAATATGTTGAACCATATGAATTACTATTTATGTATGTAAACAATGGTCAAATATTATCATTTTCATAGAGTCCAGTCTGATGTCTAACTACACCTCTGTTTCTCACAATATTTTAGTATTCAGTAAGTTCAAATATCATCATCAATGTTGTCTTTTAAATATTAGAGAAATTTTAATATTTAGTAAAATTAGAACACACATTATGAAATATTAGCTTCACATGTATTATATTTGTGAAAACCCTAAAATAATTATAAGATACAAGATAGCAAATGAAATTCAGAAGAAACATTAGTTCAAACTGACAATAATGTTCAATAAAAAATTTCAAAGCAAATATTTATAAAATATGTCTTTTCCTCCCTCTTGTTTTCTTATTTTTTGAAATCTTATAGTTATACACATTTAAGAAACAGAGTCAGCTTATTTACCATAAACATTGAAAATTAATAAGTGAAAATATCTCTCCCAATTTTTACTATCTTGCTATGGAGAAATTTAATCAAAACTAACAAGATTTTCAATGTGTATATACTGTAATGAAATTGACCATGACTTTAATGTATTGAATGAGTATATAATTTAAAAATAAATTTTAAACTTTGTTATATATATTTGCATTATAAATCTATAACTAAGATGTATGGAATGTTGATAGGCATGATTATCATAATGGAAATTTGACTACCTAGTTTCTCATCCAATTATTTAATTTTCAAGACCCTTTCGGGATACCGAAGTTAAATCACTATTTAAAAAAGTATACCTAATGTAAATGAGGAGTTAATGGGTGCAGCACACCAACATGGCACATGTATACATATGTAACAAACCTGCACGTTGTGCACATGTACCCTAGAACTTCAAGAATAAAAAAAAAAAAAAAAACTATGCTTTTTGCATGCCCTTTTTCCAAACATAAAGTTATAACCTGTCATAGCTTGCATTTCTAAATTTAGAAATAAAACATTTTCAGACTCTTATTATCTTGATCATTTTACTTTGAACTTTTTAAAAAATAAAAATAAAAATATGCAAATATGTTTTATCTGGTAATAATAATTTTTGTTGACTTAAATCAAAATAAATGTTCAATGATTATTTTTAATGATACTCCTTATTTGGAGACATAAATTGTGGAAAGCTAATCAAACTTAGAGAAGGAAAATTACATCCTTTTCCTTGTAATACATTCATTTATAAAGGTGTGTGATGTGGTGCTGAAATGTGCAATTAAATGATTTTATAGGTATATATACAATTTATGGAAATAAAATGAAAAAAAAAAAACCCTGAACATTTATTTCCAAAGATATAACTAAGGGTTTCTGAGATAAGATTACAGATCTAGCCACTCCCTATTTGTAACAAAGTTATAGTGACTTATCTTTTTCTAGAAGAGCTGGGGGATTTAAACATAGAAATAGAATAAGTGGATGATTTATTTCAGAAGCATAAATATATAAACGTTGATGATAACTTTTTTTGAGAAATGAAGCAGGATTTAAGATTCATAATTTCAAATGTTAGACATGAGTGTCATCATACTTTGCACGCTGAATTTATTTAAGTCTTACTCTTTATAGTATATTCCCAGTGAAATGTAATCTTTATTTTTATTGTAGCTATTTTCATGAAATTATATTTTTATACCAAACAAAATTTCCTAAGTAAAAAATATAATTAATTAAATTAAGAGCACATTTGAGTTGGAGTGTGGCTATTTAAACTGGGAAGGCATAATTAGGGCATAATCCACTTCTTGGGAATTTAGTCTAATTGAAAGCCAATTATTTTATTTACTTGTAATTCACATGATGCACTTGTTAATCGATGCAGCTGCTATCCAAGTATCTAGGAGGGAACAAAGAGTCTGGGATGGGAGATATTTGCAAATTCAGTGGTTTAAAGCAAGGAAAAAGAACATTTTCATATGTTAAAAAAGTTTGAAGAAATAGTTCTGGTCCCTGATTGGTAAATTGCTTCCACTCGAAATTTTTTATATTAATTCAAGAGTAAGTATCCTTATCTCATAAATCACTATCAATTATAAAGAAGTAGAATTTTACTCTTCAAATATTTGTTTTTATCAAGTAATATAGGTATGTGTCATAAAATAATCACATGGTGATGAAGCTCTTGTAAAGAAAATCAGCACTCTCTTACAACTCTCTCACTTCAAAGTTTACCCTAAAGAGGGATTCTTTAAAAATTGCTGATATTTTAGTTATTTACCCTCTTATACCAATAGATAATGTTATATGTTATTTTCTTAGTTTAGCACAATCAGATAATTTTGTTTGTTTGTTTGTTTATATTTTATTTTTTTGAGACAGTGTTTCACTCTTCGCCCAGGCTGGAGTGCAATGGCATGATCTTGGCTCACTACAACCAGCGCCTCCCAGGTTCAAGCTATTCTCCTGCCTCAACCTCCCAAAAAGCTGTGATTACAGGCATGCACCACCCTGCCCGGCTAATTTTTTTGGATTTTTAGTAGAGAGGGGGTTTCACCAGGTTGGCCAGGCTGGTCTCAGTCTCCTGACCCCAGGTGATCTGCCTGCCTTGGCTTCCCAAGATAACAATTATGAACCCCTTGATATTAATATATATTTTGCCCTTACTCAAATCCTCTCCTCCATCTCTGTGTTTGACAATTGTTTTAGTTTTAATTTTGCTATCAATTATTGTAATATAAACAATATAATTAAACTATAATCATTTTATCATCTTTCAATTCAGTTTTAACTTTATATAATATAAATCCTCTTCTCTCTCTACCAAATTTTATCCACATTTTATTTTGTATCAGTTATACGTTTATATTTTTGTAGTTCTTTGTTTCATTCCATCCTTTAAGCATATTACCTTTCCTTGACCTAAACAATGACTCAAAATTGAAAACCAATGAACAACATTTGCAGTATTATTGTTGTGAACATATTCGAGAATGAATACGAATTATCTTTCAATACCTTTCATAGGTAATTTCAATACCTTTGCATCTGTATGTTCCAAGTCACAACTCAAATACCACTTGTGAGACAATGTTACATTAATAGGATTTCTTCCATTGGTGAAAATGGTCATGTTTGGAAAATAATTTTCATCCTCAGTTTCTGTCATTCTAGAGTTCCTATTGACCATCTAAACAATCATATTAACTGCTTTCATCCTCAACATCTGTTTACTTTTAGCCATGCTTTTCATTCTGTTCAATGTCTTTTTTTTTCGTTGGTAAGTCCTACTAATGGTCTGCACCGGAATTTCATTACTTGCTGTATTGATTTTCTCTCCTTTTTTTGCCTTTTAAAGCATATTTTAAAAACTTTCTCATTGGCTGGGTACAGTGGCTCATGCCTGTAATGCCCCCACTTTGGAAGGCCAAGGTGGGTGGATCATTTGAGGTCAGGAGTTCGAGAACAGCCTGGCCAATATACTGAAACCCTGTGTCCACTAAAAATACAAAAATATATTAACTAGGCTTTGTGGTATATGCCTGTAATCCCAGCTACTAGGGAGACTGAGACAGGAGAATAACTTGAACCTGGGAGGCGGAGGTTGCAGTGAGCTGAGATCGTGGCACTGGACTCCATCCTGGGCTACAGTGTGATGAGACTGTTTATTTTATTATTTATTTATTTATTTATTTATTTTTTTTTTTGAAAGAAAGAAAGAAAAATTTTCTTTTACTGAATTTTATGTACTAGTTTTTTTTTTTTTCTTTCCTTAATCTCATAATCAAAGATCTCCCTAAGGTATGACACTTCTGAGCCTTGGATGTTAAAAAATATATTTTAAAATATGTTTTTAAATTGTTTTTACACATCATTGATATTTTATAAGTGGATAAGAATAAATACAGTTTGAGTTGTACTTTTTTTTTAGGTTGCTTTATTTTTTCCTCAATCTTTCCCTTGAAGTTTTTAGGTTTTTTGTTTTGACATGAATGCTGTCAATGCAAAAAACTAGTTCTAGATTTTAGCTTGGTGTATCCCCATATGTATAGCAAGATGTCTGAGTCTCCTATTTGGTTTATTTTTATATTTTAAACTCTCTTGTCTTTCTTGTCCTCTTACTTCCTCTCCATTAAAAAATAACATCAACTGTATTGTCAGGCTTTTATAGAACTTCTATTTTGCCAAAATATATTGACTTTATTTTTTAAAAAATCTCTACCTTTATTTCTCTGTTTCTACTGTTCATCATCAAATCTTTTGTGACCACAGATGTCTATTCATATTTCTCAAGCAAAGATTGCACTGGACAAAGGTAACTGTATTAGGACTGTCACAACAGCGGAGAGAAGCCAGAACACAGTCTGAGCTCAACTCCATTGAACCAAAAATCTTGGGAGCTTTTAAGAGCTGAGGGAGAGGAATTATGTGCTATGTCTGTTTGCTAACTGATACACCAAAGTAAGGGTCAACTTTCTATCTTCATAAAAGGAAGCAGTTTGACACCATAAAACAAGATCCCTCAAAAAGTTAGGATCCGACTCTCCCACAAAAACCGGAGATATGAGTGCTAGCTTCCTGGATGATTAATTTCAACGAGATAGCTCCCAGGTATTTGAAAAGGACTTTTCTGGGTTACAAACTGCCAAGAGGCAGTTTTAGAACATGTAAATCTCTAAAGGTACAGAGAAGGAATTTACAATTGCAAGTTTTCTACATAAAGATTCTAAGAAAAGGGAGTGTGAAGTCAGGAAGAAATCTGCCTAAAGTTGAGTCAAGCTGAAGGGCACGTTCAGGCAATCTTACTCAATATATGTCTAAAAGCATACTTAGTAGGCTTCCCTCAGTTGATTGCTAAATAGATCTGTCTTCTGGTTGGGTCTGTACTCATATGGGGTGTAGTGGAATGAGAGGAGGCACAGAGTAATACTTTCTTTGGACTTGGTCATAGGAGTCAGTCTAGGTCTTAACAATACAAACATCAAACTGAGAAAAGTCTTGTTCTATGATATTAACTATACAATTCTTATTTAGCATTTACATGTTGCTATTTGATTTTTTTAAATACAATGTTAATTTTGAGGTAATTGTAGACTCACATGCAGTGCAGTCGTAAAAAAATAATGCAGTGGGATATCATGTATCCTATGCCCAGTTTCTCTTGATAGTGATGTCTTCTCTTGCAAGATGATAGTACAAGATCACAACCAGGATACTGGTATATTGGCATTGTTAAAAGGGAGAATAATTCTGTCACCACAGTGATTGCTCATGTGGCCCCATTATGATACACCCTCCTCTTTAATAACCATTGATAAATAGTACTCTGCTCTTCATTTCTATAATTTTATCATTTCAGGAATGTTATATGAATAAAATACTACAGTATGAATACTACAGTATGTAAACTTTTATAAGTTTTTTTTTCACTTTTTTTTTTTTTTACATGGAGTCTCACTCTGTCACCCAGACTGGAGTGCAGTGGTGTGATCTTGGCTTCCTGCAACCTCCGCCTCCCGGGTTCAAGCAGAGATTCTCTGACCTCAGCCTCCCGAGTAACTGGGACTACAAGCGCACACCACCACACCCAGCTAATTTTTGTATTTTTAGTAGAGATGAAGTTTCACCATGTTGGCCAGGATCGTCTGGATCTCTTGATCTCGTGCTCCACCCACCTCAGCCTCCCAAAGTGCTGGGATTACAGGCATGAGCCACTGCACCTGGCCAATTTTTTTCTCTTTAAAAAAATTCAACTTACTTCTCTGAAATTCCTTTCAGGTTTTAGTGTTATCAGCAGTCCATTCCTTCTTACTCTTGTGTAGTATTTGGTGGTGTGGATTGAGGTACCGTAGTCTGTTTAACCCTTTACCCACTGAAGAACATATGAGTCATTGTTTGTTTGGGGCTATTAGAAATAACCTAAACAGTCACGTAGAGGTTTTATGTGAACATAACCTTTCATTTCTCTAGGATAAATCCTCTGGAGGACAATTGCTGGATCATACATAATTGCACATACTTTTCTTAAGGGACTGCTAAACTGATTTCTATAGTGGCTGCCCTGTTTTGAATTTCCATCAGCAATATATGAGGGATTCAGAATCTCTATATGCTTCCCAGCATCTGATGGTGTCACTATAGGGATTATTTTGGCAATTATAAGTGTGTAATCAAAGCTCATTGTGGTTTTAATTTGCATTTATCTGATGGTTAATAGTGTTAGTAAAATATCTCTCCATGTCTTTTGTCTGGCTTCTAATTATTCACCTGATTACAGTTAATAATTATTTCATTGAGCTTTTAGAGTTCTTTACATATTGTACATAATAGCCCTTTGTCAGATATATGAATAACAAACACCTCTCCCATTTTGAAGTTTGTATTATGCCATTAACAGAAGCTTTCACAGAACAAAAGGTTTTAATTTCAATAAAGGCCAATTTATCAACTATTTTTATGCATTGTATTTCTGGTGTCAAAATCGAAGAACACTCAAGATTCCAAAATCTTCTCCCAAGTTTTTTGCTTGAAATTTTAGAGTTTTCTGTTTTATATTTAATTCCATAATCAATTTTGAATTAATTTTCATATACTTCATAATACGTAAATGCTCACTTTTTTGTATGCATTTTTTCACCTAGGGTTGTCAAATTGCCCTAGCACCATCGGTGAAAAAAGGCTACCTTTTCTCCATTGAATTCTTTTAGCACTTTTGTTAAAAATCAATTGGGCACATTTTGGGGTCTATTTCTGAATTGTCTTCTCTTTGTCATTGATCTATGAGTCTATTCCTCCATCAACATGACACAATCTTAATTACTACAGCTAAGAAAAGAAGTCTTAGAATTGGATAGACTGTTTTCTCCCACGATATTCTTCATTTTGAAAATTATTTAAGCTCTTTTAGTTCCTTTGTTGCTTTCTATATATATTTTAGAATAATATTGTCTGTAACTACAAAAACTCTTACTGGTGTTTTGATGGGAATTGCCTTAAATTCATAAATTTTATTAATTTTGGTATAACTGACATTCTTGCTATTACTGGCTAAATTGTGTCCCACTCTCTCACCTAATTCATGTATTGAACTCCTGACCACCTGATATGGTTTGGCTTGTGTCTCCATCCAAATCCCATCCTGTAGCTTCCATAATTCCCATTTGTTGTGGGAGAGACCCGATAGAAGATGATTGAATCATGGGGGCAGGTCTTTCCCATGCTGTTCTCGTGATAGTGAATGGGTTTCATGAGATCTGATGGTTTAAAAACTGGAGTTTCTCTGCACAAGTTCTCTTTGCCTGCTGCCATCCACTGAAGATGTGACTTGTACCTCCTCGCCTTCTGCCATGATTGTGAGGCCCCCCCGGGCATGTGGAACTATAAGTCCAATAAACCTCTTTTGTAAATCGCCCAGTCTCAGGTATATCTTTATCAGCAGCGTGAAAATGGACTAATACACCACCAAAGCTCAGAATGTGGCTGCATTTGTGGATAGGGTCTTTAAAGAGGTAATTAAGTTAAAATGCAGTAATTAAGATGAGCTCGAGTCCAATGTAACCGGTGTTCTAAAAAGAGGAGATAAGGACAGAGACACACACAGAGGAAAACCGTGCAGGGGCACAGAGGGAAAGAATGACCATGTAAAAGACAGTAGGAGAGAGATGTCAGAAGAAACCAACCCTGCTGACACCTTGATTTCTGACTTTTAGTCTCCAATATTGTGAGAAAACAAATTTCTGTGGTTTAAGCCATTTAGTCTGTGATACTTTGTTACGGCAGCAGAAACAAACTAAAACACCATTGAATATTCCAGACTATGAACTCTGTATGTCTTTCCATTTGTTTCATCTTCTTTGATTCATTTCATCAGAATTTCATCATTTTTAGACTACAAGTCTTGTTCATGTTTCATCATTTTACACGTATTTCATTTTTTTGAGCAGTTATAAATATCATTAAACTTTTAATTTCAGTGTCCGTGTCTTAATTTCTTAATATAGAAATACAAATAATTTTATTTGTTATCTTGTGTTGTGCACTTTACCGAATTTATAAATCTCAAGGGGATTATTTTGCATGTGTACGTGTATTACTATACATTTTCTAGATAGAAAATCATTTCATCTGCAAATAAAGACAATTTTATTTCCTCTTTTTATATCTATATATCTTTGAATTACTTTTCTTTCCTTATTGGGCTTGCCAAAACTTCTCATACTATGTTAAATAAGAGTGGTGAAAGTGAATATCCTTCCCTTGTTTCTGATGTCAGGGGAAAATAATTCTGCCTTTCACTATTAAGTATAATGATAGCTGTTTTTTTTGTTGTTGTTGTTAAATTTTCATTTTTTTTTGGTAGATGCTCTTTATCAAGTTGAAGAAGTTCTTCTCCATTACTACCTTTCTCAGAGTTTTATTTATAATCAGTAATAGGCTATAAAATTTATCAAATTCTTTTTCTGCCTTGAATTATTTGATCATGCAATATGTTAGGATGTATATTTTGCGAATTACATTAATATTTTCCAATCACTGAACCAGCCTTAAATTCTGAGAATAAATGTCATAGTATCTAATTATTTTTACATATTGCTATATTCTATTTATTCATATTTTGTTAAAAATTTTTGCATTTATTTCATGAGGGATATTGGTCTCTGGTTTTTGTGTGTGTGTATTGTCTCGGTATCACTGTAGTTTTCTAAAATGAATTAGAAAATGTTTCTTCCGGGACAGGAGAGGTGGCTCACGCCTGTAATCCCAGCACTTTGGGAGGCCCAGGCAGGTAGATCACCTGACATTGGGAGTTCGAGACCAGCCTGACCAACATGGAGAAACCCCATCTCTACTAAAAATACAAAATTAGCCGGGCGTGGTGGCTCATGCTTGTAATCTCAGCTACCCCGGAGGCTGAGGCAGGAGAATTGCTTGAACCTAGGAGGTGGAGGTTGCGGTGAGTCGAGATCACGCCATTGCACTCCAGCCTGGGCAACACGAGCGAAACTCCATTTCAAAAAAGAAAAAAAAGAAAATGTATCTTCCTCTTCTATTGCCTAAAAGAGATTTTGAAGAATTTATGTTAATTTTTCCATAAACATTTGATAGAAGTCTCCAGTGAAACCTTATGCAACTGGAGATTTGCTTTTTAAATTACAAAATCAGTTCTCTCACTGGTTATAATACTATGCAAATGATTTATTTTACAGTGAGTGTGTCAAATTGTGTTTTTTAAGGATTTGGTTCATTTTATTTAAGATATATTTATATGTGTAGGATTGTTTATAGTATTCTTAATATAATTTTCAAGTCTGCAAAGTCTATAGTGATATTCCCTCTTTGAATTTTGATATTCATAATTTGTATCGTTTCACTTTGTCAGATTTGCTAGAGGTGTGTCAACTTGATTGTTTTAAATAATTAGTTCTATGTTTCTTTGAGTTTTTAATTATAATATTACTGTTATTATCTTTGTGATTTTTTTAAATTTCCATGTTTAATTTATATGAATACATAATAGTTGTACATATTTATGAGGCACATATTTTGATACAAGCACACAATGTGTAATAATCAAACGAGGGTAATTGGGACATCCATTAAATCAAGGATTTGTCATTTCTTTGTCTTAGAAACATTCAATTTCACTCTTTAGTTATTTTAAAATATGGAATAAATTAATATTATTAACTATAGTTGTTTTATGGCTTTGGGCTTATTTTGCTCTTCTGTTTGCTCTTTTCAAATGTGTACCGTCACTGCTGCTAACTTTAATTTCAGCATTGCTTTTGCTGTGTCCCAAAAGGCTTGATACTTTGTATTTTCATTTTTATGCAATTCAATTAATTTTTAAGTTTTCCTTGAAATTTCCTTTTTAACCCATGGGTTAAAGTGTGCTGTTTCTTTCTCAAGTGTTTGGAGAATTTACTATTGTATTCTAATGTGATTGTATTGTGATTGGATAACTTGTGCATAATTTTAACTCAAATTTGTTGAGGTAAGTGATAACATGGAAAAATTTGCTTTATGGTCCAATTAGGCTCCTTCTGGGTATAGACTCCAAGGGGTGCTTGAAAAGAACATGTGCTCTGCAATTATTGGTGGAATAGTCTATAAATCTCAACATTTTCCTCTTGGTTCATTAAGCTTTCAATTCTTCTATATCCTTGTTGATTTTCTGTCTAGTTATTGATCAACTGTTGAGAGAGGGAAGTTGAAGTCACCAACTATGTTTGTGATTCTCTTTATTTCTTCTGTCAGTTACAAGTTTTTGCTTTATGTATTTTGCAGCTCTACCATTTGCTACATGCATATTTAGCAGTGCCATGTGTTATGGGTAGATTGGTCCATTTCTCATAATAAAATTTATTTTCTGCCCCTGTAATTCTGTTTGCTCTGAAGTCTACTTAAATATTCTGATACCAACACAGTAACTCCTGCTTTCTCTTTATAAAATGACTTTTTTATCCTGCTTTTCAACAGGTCTACTTCATTATATTTGAAGTTTTTGTAGGGAGTGTGTAACTGAGCAATGTTTTTAATCTACTCTATCAATCTTTCTTTTAAATAACACAGCTATACCATTTGTATTTTATGTAATTATTGCTATTTTTAAGCTATTTCTCTTGTTTTCTGTATTTTCTTCATTTTTCCTTCTTGCTCTGGCTTCTTGTGATTAAACATTGTCCTTTAGAACTCCATTTTGTTTTGGCTGGTATTTTTCAGTGTGTCACTTACTATACATTTGTAGTGGTTCTACTAAAAATTGTGAATATATATTATATATGTGTGTATATATTAGCTATAATATAATAATGTATAATATATATAAATTTTGGTATATTGCATATACATAGCATTTCTATATGATTATATATTATATAATATATTATTATTATATTAATCAATACATATATTATTAATATACACCATATGTAATGTATTGATATATAATATTAGTATAGTATTAATAATACAATAATATATAAATATATAAATATATTAATATAATATAATACAATATCTATGTAATATATTATAATATATAATATGATATATAATATTATATACAATATCTATAATGCATATTGCAATATTAATATAATAATATGTAATATATGAATATAATATAACATATTAATATTATATGATAGTATGTAACATATTAATCTATTATAGGATATATAATTATATTTATATATTATATTAATATATTACTATTTACATACTATATTAATTACTAATATTAATATCTTATTAGTATATTGTTATATATAATTATATAAGTATATAATTATAATATATTACTAGTATAATAAGTACTAATATTAATGTATTAATTAATTAGTAATATTAATATATTAGTATATTAATATAATATGATATGTATAATATAATATGACATTTATAATATAATAATATATTAATATAGTATGTTAGTATTATATGAATATAATTCATTATATTAATATAATGTATTAATTACATATTATTTATACAATATATACAATTATATGTGTTTAGTAGGAAAATATGTTATATATTATATCTAAATTTTAGTATAATATACAGTATATATAAAAGTTTATAATATATACTAGGCATATAGTATCATGTATTATATATAAATTTTATATAATACATAAAATATAAAAAAGTATAATATATAAAATATAAATATTATATGTAAACTTGGCACAGTTTAGTAGTGTCATTCTTTTATCAGTTTGGATGACATATAGAACTTTACTTACTATTAAGTTATTCTCCACTCTTAAATTTGCAAGATAATTATGTTAAATATTTTCTTGATATATATTTGTAGCCAAACTAATTTTAAAACTATTGCTTCAATTATTAATCACAATTTAAAAGACTCAAGAGAAGAAATTAATTCGCTTGTACATACCCATATTTTGGCTCAAAGTACGTTCTTCTGATGTTTCAAATTTTCTTCTTTTATCATTTCATTTCTCTTTGGTAAAAAATTTAGCATTTTCATTTTCATTGAGACAAGGTAGAGAAAAACATGATTTTGGTATGACATCTTTAATGAGATATACCACAGTTTTATTTCTATTTTGAATGATTTTATGTTTCTGCAAGATTATTTACAATTAAGAAAATTGAAATATATATGTAATTACTACTAAATCAGTGATATAGTTATCATGTTCTGAAAAGTTGTTATTTTGTAAGCTGAAAACACATGGGTAAAATAATTTTAATGTTTAAAATTAAGTCATAAAATATGATTTAAAATTTACTCCAGCCAAGATTTGCACTAGTAAACTTAGGATATATAAAACACAGCCCTATGTATAACCCATTCAAATGGTTCTGAATTTTTTTCTTGTGAGAAATTCTAAATGTGTGTCTCTCATTCAGATCTCACTTCTGATTGTATTTCCCATTTGCTGATTTTATTGGAAAAATTACAATGATCACAAACATGACATTTTTGAAACTGAATTTAATCTCTACCCCCAAATCCAATTTTCTTCACCATTTTAGTAAATAGCACAGCTAATGACCACTTATCTGAAATTTGTTTTTTGACTTTTCGCTTTATTTTGAATCACCAGTTTCATAATTTCTATCATCATTTATTTTAATTGCACCACAAATATATATCTTGAATTTACTTATATGCAGTCCTGCTGCCAGCATTGTAGTTTAAAGCATCAGAATTAGGTAATAAAAATAATATTAAATTATCTCCCCACTTTTGTTCTTGCCTTTTTCAATCTATTCTTCACTAAATACTGTATGTGTTAAACTATTCTGATGACAGAGATACATTTGTATATACACATCTACCTCCCTGTCGATCTAAGTCTCACATCTATATAGGTCTCTCTCTCTATATATATACAGATATATATATACGGGAGATATATAATATATACATATATTTAATATATATATAATCTCCTAAAACTTAAACAAAATTGTGAGTTACGTTTAAAGTATATAAATGCCAATTACAAATGGGAAAGTTAGCATTGAAGTAAATACTTTTATAATGGAAACTGATCCACAACATAATATACTACAAACTTCAAAAAAGGCAAAAAATAGCATGACATTTTTATTGGTTAACGCCAACATATCTCATATATCTCTATTGTTCATATTTTTAAAGGAATACTTATTTGATCACGCTTTCACTTGGTGGCAATTTTGTAATATAATTTTCTACAGAGAGAATAGGTAAATCTTTTTATTACTGTGGTTGATTTTTTTAACTTGATAATTCAGAAAAACTGTACAATGTATTATTGGCAAAATCTAAATTTTATAAATTTTCTAAATTTTCAGAGGTTTCGTCAAGCTTTATATACTCTCTGTTAAGGAGGGGATTGTAATTTTAAATATGACATCAAAATGAACTTCTGCTTGGTGTTTTCTAAATCTGATGATTGAAACAGTTTTCCATTGGCTAACTTCTGTTTCCATGCATTTATAACATTTCTCCTTAATCATTCACGTGTCTCTGGTACCAGGTGTTTAGAACAAGTTCAAAGAACAATGGGATTTCATCTGCTGCACATTCATTCATGACCTGACACCAGGTAACTGAAAAGTAGGAGTATTTCTGGGAGCCATGTCTATCCTGAGTCATCTGGCATTCATAGCATTTTCTTTTCCTTTTGCATGTAAGTCTTTAAATGGCTAATTCTTTACCATCATTTATATTTCACTTCCAATGTCATCTCTAGAGAGAAATTCATAACTTTCAAATCCAAATGGCTCACCTTACTCTTGAGTTTATCCCCTTAGAAAAGAATGGCACTTATCACTATCTGACATCAGTTGAATCCTCCTTCCTCTCTTATAAGTCAAGCCTTGTAAGATAAGAGTTTTCTTTGTTGTGTGTTTTGTTTCCCCAGACTTGAATGGTTTCTGGTGTATATTATGTATGATTATATATAAATGTGAACACATTTGTAGTTATGTTTATACTGTGCCTTTCTTAACAATAAAGTTTTTTATGAGAGATAAAATGAAGGGGAAAATATTCCTCATTAATCTCAATGTTTATCATTAAGAAAAATCTCCTTGGAAATTTCCTGAAAACCAGTAGTTTCAATTATTGCTATTAATAACTTGGTTTAAGGAGAAAAATACACTTATTTGTGGTGAGACTTCCACAGTAAGCAGGCAAACCTGAATCAGAAAAGAAATTTGGCTCCTAGAAATAAGTTGTGATGTTCAAGATAAAAGTACATATTCTTTAAGAATGACTCAATTAACATGTCCAAGTATGAATTTTCATGTTTTATCCCTTTGATTTTTTTTTCACATGATACCATCACAATAATTTATTTATGAAAACATTTTTCTCAGAAAAAGATATCTCTCTTGCTCACTCGTCATTTTTACTTTTTACTCTGATTTAATGAATTTGAAATCTTTATGTAATGCTAGGTGTCCTATTTAATATTAATATAATTTGTACAATTTAAAAACACAAATATTTTGTCAATAACAAAATCTGGTAAATAAAACCTAATGATTATTAAATAAGTATGAATAAGTTTCAAAAACCTTAACTATAATTATCAATGTTTAAAGATCAGTAAACCTTAAGAAAGCATAATTCCTGAGGGCAAAAAATAAAATAGATAACAATCTCCCAGTATACCATCATTTTTCTGTTCTATACATACTAGTTATTGAATCATGTCTAGTTTTAAATCAATGAACTAAAAATTCAAAGATTTTGCAATTCCACTTATGCGTCTGCATGCATACAGGTAGTTGTATACCTATACTAAAGAAACACATGTTTTCACTTGTAGATATACACAAGAATGTTCAGACTGGGTGCAGTGGCTCATCCCTATAATCCGAACACTTTGGGAGGCTGTCAGGAGGATAACTTGAGGCCAGGAATTCCAGAGCAGCCTGGGCAACACATGAAGTCCATTATCTTTATTTAAAAAATTGGTTAGCTGAGCATGATGATGCATGTCTCTAGTCCCAGCTACTCAGGAGGTGGAGGCAAGAGGATCACTTTGAGCCCAGGAGTACTGAGTTGCTATGAGTTATGATTGAGCCACTGCACTCCAGACCGGGCAGCAGAGCAAGACACTGACTCTTAAAAAAAAAAAAAGTTTATGAAAGCAAGCCCAAATATCCATCTCCACAAATATGAGTAAACTACTCCTAATATATTCATTAAATAGAATTTATATAGAGAGTGGCAAAAATAGCTTTATTTAATATATTTGGATCTTAGAAATGCAATACTGAATGAAAAAGTAAGTCTCAAATGTCAACTTTATAAATTTCCAAAATATGCCATCTGAAACAGTGTTTAGGCAGTTTAATTACGAAGAAAAACTTTTTTGTTTAAATCAAGAAAGTACTTGTCCTAGAAGAGGAGTCCAAGAGCTTGAGGCCAGGAGTCTGAGACCAGCCTGGGCAACCCACTGAGACCCACCTCCGCAAAAAAATAATTATCTGGGTGTGGTGGTGGATGCCTCTAGTCCCAGCTAATCAGGAGGCTGAGATGGAAGGATTGTCTTTACTACTTTATTACTGCTTCCAAGGTAGTGTGTGCATGAGAGATTAAGTATAATTGCACATTCTATTTGTTAAGCTAGGCAGTGGATTCAGTCCTTGAACAGGGCAATGAGTTCACCCTCTTATATTTTTATGCTCCTCAATATACGTATGCATTGCACACACAATTTTGCTTATTTTATGAAAACTTAATGTTTTATATTCTATTAAAAAAGTGAAGGACGAACCATTTTAAATTCCTGCAAAACAGAAATGCACTATTGAATAAACACATTGGATATGTATTTTCCATGAATTTTTACTTCTATTTGATGTAACATATAGCACTTATTAGAATTAAAATGAGATGAGTGACTAACTGAAACACATCTACTCAGAAAAATACATAATTATGATCTAATATATTATGTTTTTGTATTAATAATGTGCCTTACAGTAATGAGCTCCATTTATGAAAGCAAAAGCAGAATAAAGAAAAGTGAAACCTGTTTAACATTGAGATGAAAAATTAAATTATGACAAAATGAAATTATCAGAGATGTAAAGTATAGATGAATTATGGAAAATATGTGATTACTGTAAGAACAGTTTCCATGGATATAATATATTAAGTGCCATGTTTAAATTTATGAATTAAAAATTACAATTTCTAACAACCTCAGGAATATATTTTTCATGTTCCTCCACATTTTCTTGATTATTTTATTCTTCATACCTTTCAACTTTCCTAGCAATGAGATTATACTACCTTGGAAGAAGTAACAAATAGGGATAATATATGAGTTGTTTCATTAAAATATTATAAATTAAAAGCCATTGATACTAATGAACATTAGTTCAATTATTATCTGAGTTTAAATAACATAGCAGTGTATATTATAGAAATTTTCTAATAATTTTGAATGTTGAGTTATCTATGTAAATTGCTACAATCATTTATGTTTGAAATAATACATTCAGAACCTAATCACAGATAATTTCAGTTATGGAGGATTCATTTCTTCATTTAATAAACATTTTTGAGTGCTGACTATGTTTGGATTTTGTTTTTGGCATAGTACATGTCTATCATGTAGGGATTCTCTAACAAGTGATTACTTTTGAAGACATTTTTGTCTTCGGTGACTAGCTAATATATCCTAATAGTTCAACAACAAAGGAAAACATGATGTCCCTCCCCTCCCTGCCTCCCTCCCTGCCTCCCTCCCTGCCTCCCTTCCTTCCTTCCTTCCTTCCTTCCTTCCTTCCTTCCTTCCTTCCTTCCTTCCTTCCTTCCTTCCTCCTTTCCTTCCTTCCTTCCTATCTTAGGCATGTTGAAGGGTGAAAGACGATATCTATTGTGCTGTGAAGCTTTCTGGAAGTAAATGTTCTTTCATAGAGTTTTACAGTGAAGTTATATACAATCTGGTAAACCCTCATTTTTACACACACCACAATTTTCTTGCTAGGAATATAATAATTGTATCCATTTCAGTTCTAGAAGTTTTGAAAATATTGGTATAAATTTTTGACTTCTCCACAAATTTCCTTCCACTGCATATATATGTGCATGTATATGAATGGTCATATATTACATATATTACATATGTATATGTGTATTTCCTGTCACAAGGGAAATTTTCTCATTTCCATGTCACTGATAGTAATACATTAACTAGATTATGTTAATTACATTAATGCTATATTTATGATTAATTTAGAAATTATTCTTGCTTATCTCATTTCTTATACATATTTGATTAATCTGATGGCATGTCATTATGAAATATAGTATTTTGATTATAAGTTTTCTATAAGAAGCATAAAAAGTATAACATGATATCTTTTATATATTACTGTATGAAAGTAATATTCATCCAAATAAATATTTAATCAGTAATTAAATATGGATAATCAATATTTTAATAGTGGAAACAGAAGAATAAATCAAACTTCCCAGAAAACACTGCTACTTATGTTTCAATAATTTACTTTTGTCCTACTACTATTTTTCCATTGGCAATTTTAAATGCGTGAAGTAGGTGGACTCAGTGGATGCATACATTGGTGAATAGCATCAACCATCTACATTTGTGGATCCTTTGACTAGAAAATCAGGTATTTATTGGGGTCTATTGAGATAGTACTTTACCATTCTCTTGGTTATTGAGGCATAATCTTTGAAAAGTAGTATTTTCAAGTTATGACACTTTATATAATATTGGGGTGGGAAGCATTGACATTTGTAAGAGCTATTTTATTTAGGGCACCATATAAATACAGAAGTAGTAATCAGACATCTCACAAAGAATAGTAGATTACTTCAAAATTGTGATCTTGATGAACAAATTCCATGATTTCTGTCAATACAAATGTGGGGGTAGAGATCTGGAGAAGCCATATTTTTTAATTTTACCACTTGGAGTCCATTCTCTGAAATTATATGATATTTATCATGTGTAATTTCCAGTAAGCACATTTTGCAACCACAGTAAGAGGTGGCAAGAAAGTACAAAGAGACTTGATTCTAATTATTACTTAAATAACTGAACTTCTGTGTAACTTAGAAGAAGTTTCTTTAACCATGTAGAGTTAAAGTTTCTCCATCTGTAAAATGGGAATCATGTCAACTCTTAATATTTTCAAGGATATCAAATGAATTAGTATGAGTAACACACTTTGCAAGAAACCAGAACTGTTAGCAAGCCTGGTGTCAAAACAACTCTATCTATATCTGCCTATATAGTCAGAAATAGAGATAAAGATAAGCAGACATAGATGTAGACATAGGTAGACATAGGCATTGATACTGACATGCACATAGAAATAGACATAGACCTGAAGATAGACATGGACGTGGACATAGACATAGACGTAGACATTGATACTGACATACACATAGAAATAGACATAGACCTGAAGATAGACATGGACATGGACATGGACATAGACCTAGACCTAGACATAGACATAGACATAGACATAGACATAGACACAGACACAGACTGATATAGATGCAGACATAGACCTGGACATAGACATAGACATAGATATAGATATAGATGTAGACACTAATATAGACACAGACATAGATGTAGACATACACATAGACCTAAATCTAGACCTCTACCTAGACTTAAACATAGATATTGACACAGATGTACACATAGAGGGAGGCCTGAAGATAGACATCGACATGGACATAGACAGACACAGACTGATATACATGTAGACATAGACCTGGACATGGACATAGACATAGACCTGGACATGGACCTAGACATAGACATAGACATAGACATAGACAGTCATAGACAGGAGTAGGTGTAGGCTGTGGAAAAATAAGATTTCTATTTCCAGCATCCTATCCTTTGAAAATAACATGGACCGGATTTGGGTGGATTTGACTAAAACACTAGAGTACAATTTGTCTATAAATAGTTCTTATGAAGAATATAGAGGGGCTTTAAGTTCTTTCTGAATGGTGTTGAAGAACTGAGCTTTGACTAGACTCCCTTATATATGGGGACACAGTGAATGTTAGCCACTCAAAAAATCAAAGAAACCTTGGACTTTCTCACATGGTTGCAGGAGAGAGAAGAGTGAGGAGCGAAAGGGGAAGAGACTCTTATAAAGTCATCAGATCTTATGAGAACTCACTCACTGTCACAAGAACACCATGGGAGAAACCATCCCCATGATCCAACAACCTCCCACTATGTCTCTCCCTAGACACCTGGGGATTATGTCAATTACAATTCAAGATGAGATTTGAGTGGGGACACAAAGACTAACCATATCAATGAGTATGCTAATCTTTGTGACCACATTACTTTAGTCTCTGTGACTTTCTTTAAATAAAAATCAATTTTATTATATTTGGGTAGGAGTGAAGGCTGGTGGGAATGGGTATCTATTCCTGATCGCTCCTTAGTTCTCATAATCTGATCAGTTGCTTTCAGTTCCATTCGTTTATTTTTCTTACTTTGTCACCATCCACCCTTCTTCCCTAGCAGATTCAAACTTGTTATTCACTAATGGCATAACTTTGTGAATACTTTACACTCAAAAGTTTTCTTTATAATCAAAGTATAACTTGGCTGATTATAAAATTCTTGCATCACAGTTTCTTTCTGACAGTGTATTTTAGATAATGATCAAACAGTCTTTTTGCATTGACTATTACTGTAGGAAGTCAAATCTAACTTGATATTTTACACTGGTAGGAAGCATGTTTTTTTTTTTTTTTTTCTCCTGGCTGATCCTAGGGTTTTTTCTTTGTACTTGAATTTTAACAACTTTGCTAGAATATACTTTGATTTTGAATGTAGGATATCATTATTCCTTGGAAACCTATGAGCACCTTGATTCTGCATTTTCGATTTCTCTTTGTTACAGAAAGTTTTTGTAAACTATACTTTTGATTATTCCTAGATTTTAAATATTTTATTTGCTTATTCTTAAGAATGCCAATAACGCATGTTAGTTGTATGTTGTTTGTAGCCTGTCATTCCTTCCGTGTTAATATTGACCTCTCTCTCTCTCTCGTTGTGTAGTAGCCTCATAACTGCTTCTGAACATCTAACTCTTTCACCTATAATGGGCATTTATTCTTTGCCCTGTTTTTATTTTTTCTCATGTTGTAGCATTTCCAGCTCATTTCTATATATTTTGGACATTATTTAAAGTCTTCTTTGAACAGTTTTTTCTCATGCTCAAATTTTGCTTATAATTTATAGAGATGATATTATCTATAAATTCAACAAAAAAGGAAACTTTTCTTCATTTTTCCTTTGTTTTAGTTTGACTATCTTTTCATTAGAAATTTCCTTTTATTAAATAAAGGAAATAAGTTCTGTGCATAGAACTCATGTCATTTCTTTATAATTATAACTAATCTTTGAAATATTTTGATTCTTGTCAGAGATTTTGGCAATTGTGATAACTGAGGCCACCCAGGGCTTGGATTAAATGATGTTGTTTCCAAACTCTTTCTCAACAAATTAGTTGGTTGACAGAAAATCTTCTGTAGCTAAAGATGGAAAAGGCCACTCTCTCACTGCTTAAATACTCAATGCTGATGACATCCATTGCTGCCCGAAATCACCATTTAAAAAACATAGCTTTATAAAATATAGGTTGCATACTATAAAATCCAACTATTTTAAGCAAAAAAATATTTTAATATATTTACAGAGCAGATCTGCTTTTCAGTCCCTGTACCCCTGAATAACCCTTTCTTAGGGCAGAGATTCCCTGACAAGAAAACTATGAGTGAGACACCTTATTTTGCCCTTCTGGTATTGTCACTGTCAAAACCAGAGGTTCCAAGAGAAGCAGAAAAATAATATTGTTTATTCTTTTTTCCTTTCAAATTCTGTTCAGTACCTCTCACTCACAGAAACCAAGAAGAATACAATTAGCAAGAACATCTAAAAAATGTGATTTGCAGGTTTTCAGCCCAGAGGTACAAAGAAAGTGCAGAAAGGAAAGCAAACTGCTGAGAGCCTGTAGACAATGTCCAGCACACCCCTTAACTCATAAAATCATGGATTGACTGTCTCTATACCCATTCTTCTTTCATTAGTGCAGCTTTCATTGGAACAACTACCAAGCCTTGATAGAAAAGGTAGAAATGTTTGGTTAGTTTGTTTTTATTTTCCAGCTACCTGCTCCTCTGTTGCAAAAATCTGAGTCCCAACAGAATGCGTTCCACTTTACCAAAACCTTCCTATAATTCTTGACTTCTTCCTCCAACTTGGAGAGAATACAAAAGATAAGATCCTTAACTTTATGGAAATGTGTATAAATCTTGGGAACTGAGGAATTTTGTGAAAATAAACATTGTGCACACTTTTCTAGTTCACTTTTCACACTTTTGGCTAGCATAATTCAGTTTTTGTTTGAAATTGTGATTATTTACTGTATTAAAGTTCAATTTTTCTACTATTATGTTCTTTTGGAGATTTTTCCATGGGTTGTGAAAAATTAGTTGAAGTAAAATGATCTTGGTTAACTATTATTCTTCATAGATACTGTGTTTTCTCCACTTCTAGCCCTGTCTGAAAGCAGTTCCTAATTGTGTCTCATGAGAAACAACACTGTGTGTTCATCCAATACTTTTGCTGTTGTTATAAAGCTAATTTCATGTGCCTGGCCACAGAGGCAAAACCATAAATCACAGACCATACAGGTATGGTAAATGTTCATACATATAAGGACATATCAAAGAAATGTTTGACCTACTGAAATATTACTTGCAAAAGTCCGTATATGATACTTGTATTAGTTTCCTTGGGGTCTTATACTAAAGTACCACATACTGGGTAGCTTAAAACAGTAGAAACTTATTTTTCTTATGGATCTGATGGCTAAAGTCCAAATCAAGGTGTCAGCAGGGCCATCATCCCCCTGGAGACTCTAGGGAAGCGTCCTTTCTTGCCTATTCTGGCTTCAGATGGTGGCCAACAGTCCTTGGCACTCCTTGACTTGCAGTTGTATCACTCAAATCTCTGCCTCCATCCTTACATGGCCTTCCTCACTGTATGTCTGTTTCTCTATGTTTTTCTTGTCCTTATAGGAACACCAGGCATGGAATTTAGGGCTCACCATAATCCTATATGACCTCACGTTAATTTGATTAAATCTACAGAGACCGTATTTGCATACAAGGTCAAATTCAGAGAGATAGCCAGATGTAGGCCTTCAATATATCTTTTATGAGGGGCACACTCAGCCCACAATAGTGCTTATTATTGGCACTATGGAGCTACCAGATGTGGTAGGTTTTTAGATTACCACATGGTAACCTAATTTGCCTATTTGTGGTAGATTCACAAATACCAGTGACAACTGATATTTGGTATAAAGATTTTCATGTCAACTATATTAAAATTACCTCAAGCAAATTTTCCAAAAATAAAGAAGCTCTTCATTTTGAAACTCCTTACCTGCTTATTCCATTTTCTATTTAAAATAAATGTTTAAAGGTTGATGGGTGTGTATTTCTGTGTGTGGACATGTGTATATGCCATATGTATTTACATGACTCTTATAAGCAAGGTTTTCTTCAACATTCCTTCCTAATTTACTATTGTACAACTCAGTCTGGAGCTTTGACTACAGGGAAACCAGAGTGTGATGCTGAACTGGAAAACTAACACATGCATCAATTCTAATAACCCACTTAATTCAAGCCATTAGTTTTTTCTAGTGGTGTACTTTTTGATTTAATAATAACCAATTTTGATCATTAGTTTTATATGTCAGCTTGACTATGTTGCAGTCACTAATTATTTATCAAATGCTAATCCAGTTTTTGCTTTGCAGGTATTTTATAGATATGATTAACATCTATGATTCCTTGGCTTTAAGTAAAAGAAATTAACCACAATAATCTGAGTGGGCCTGATTCAACTTGTTAAAGGCATTTAGAGCAGAACTGAAAGTTCCCAAAAGAAGATGAAATTCTGCTTGTGGACCACAGTGTCAGCTCTTTTCTGAGAGTTTCCAACCTGTCCTTTCCGACTACCTGTCCTACTGGTTCCTGGTTTCACATTTGCCAGCCAGTCGCCATTATTGAGGAAGCCAATTTCTAGTAATATATATTTCTATCTCTCTATTCCTATCTATCTTTCTTTCTCTATCTACCTGTATCTTTCCTGGTTCTGTTTCTCTGGTGGAACCACAACCGATATACCAATTTGTGGAAAACTTGGGCATATACTATGAAGCACTTTCCCCTTGATTTATTGGAGAGTAAGTTGATCATCTGATGCCCTATTACTACGTATACACTGGAAGTATTTCTTATGAACATGAACATTATACAATACAACCTCTGTACTACCAATGAAATTATCAAAATCAGGGGTTTAACACTGATACGTAGCCATAATCTAATCCTCAGACCCCAATTTTTTTTTTCCAATTGTCTTTCTAATGTCCTTGGTTGCCAAAGGATCAAATTTTGAAGCAGATATTGCTTTGGTGGTATGTCTCCTAAGTATCATTCAGTCTGAAACAATTTCTTATTTTATCTCTGCTTCTATGGTTATTTTGGAAACATTCTAGAAAATTTCAGGTAAGTTACTTTTCAGAATAGTTTTCGGTTTATTTGTTTCCTTTTGAGATTATCTGTTGTTTCCTCATGAATAAGTGTATGCATTTTTGGTGAGAATTTCACAGAAAATATGTTTCAGTCACTTTATTGCACCTTATTCAGAAGTAATTATTTGATCATTTGATCAAAATAGTATATGACCAGCTTCTCTACCATTGTCAATCTTTACCACTTTAAAATTAATAAATTTTGTGGAAAACTTTTTTAAATCATGCAAGAATTTTGCTCCTCTTCAAATGTACATTATATTCATTCATTTATTTATACACAGGTGGGTGATGCTTTCCTGTTTGCTAAATGAATTATAATTCATCACTTACATTGTTTATTCTGGTACTCAAATTCGGCTAGCATACCAGTGGGAGCTCATTCAAGCTGGCTCCTATGTGATTTTGATAAATCCCCATTATTCTTTGAGTACTTTCTTCTTTTCTAATACTAATCTTGTGCTGCCTATGCTCCAATGTAGAACACAGTGGAGAGAATATGTCTTACAAAATCTAGGCCTAAATTATTTTTTCCTGTTTATTTTTACATTTTAAAATAACTCTATTGAGAGGTAATTTGCATATCATACAATTTACTCCTCTAAAGTGTACAATTTAATAAGCTTTTTAATCCATTCATAGATATGTGAAACCATCACTACAGTTGATCTTATAACACTCATTATTTCACAAAGAAACCCAGTACCCTTTAGCTATTACCCCTGACTTACTGTTTTTATTTTTAATGGGTATATAATTTAGAGTGTTATTATTGTTTGGTCATCTGGTAATGAGGCACCCTCAGCTCTACTCATTACTACATGACCCAATAACAATAACACTCCAAGTTATATACACAATAGAAAGGAAAACATATTTCCACACAAAAAGGGTATGCCAATGTTTATAACAGCATTATTATTAAAAGCAAAATATGAGAACAACACAAATGACCATCAAATGATGGATAAACAAAATGTAGAATATCTGTACAATGAAATATAATTTTTTCATGAAAATAATGAAGTACTAATATGTACAACAACATGGATGACCTTAAAAACATTCTGCTAAGTGAAGGAAGTCATCATAAAACACCAACATCAAACTAAGAAGTTTCTGCACAGCAAAATAAACATTCCAAAGAAGAAGAAAACAACCTATGGAATGGGAGGAACTATTTGCCAACCATGTATCTGAGAAAGGCTTTATTTCCAAAATATATAAGAAATTCAAACAATTAAACAGCAAAAGTAATCCAATTTAAAAAAAAACAAATAACTGGAGTTGACATTTCTCAAGAGAAGACATACAAATGGCCAACAGGTATATATGAAAAGATGTTCAACATCTCTAATCATCAGGGAAATGCAAATTCAAACCTCAATGAACCAGCAGTCACACCTGTTATAATGGCTGTTATCAAAAGATGAAATATAATAAGCACTGTCAAGAATGTGGAGAAAAGGGAACCTTTGCATGCTGTTGATGGGAATGTAAATTAATATAACCATTATGGAAATGTAATACTTTCCATTTTCTTTCTTTTTTTTTTTTTTTAGTGGAAAATTGAGATTTCTTTTCTTTTTCTTATTGTTTACCTATACTTTAAGTTCTAGGATACATGTTCACAACATGCAGGTTTGTTATATATGTATACATGTGCCATGGTGGTGTGCTGCACCCATTAACTTGTCATTTACATTAGGTATTTCTCCTAATGCTTTCCCTCCCTCCCCCACCCAATGATAAACCCCTGTCTGTGATGTTCCCCGCCCTGTGTCCAAGTGATCTCATTGTTCAGTTCCCACCTATGAGTTCTCACATGTGGTGTTTGGCTTTCTGTCCTTGTGATAGTTTGCTCAGAATGATGGTTTCCAGCTTCATCTATGTCCCTACAAAGGACATGAACTCATCCTTTTTTATGGCTACATAGTATTCCATGGTGTATATGTGCCACATTTTCTTAATCCAGTCTATCATTGATGGACATTTGGGTTGTTTCCAAGTCTTTGATATTGTGAATAGTACCACAGTGAATATACGTGTGCATGTGTCTTTATAGTAGCATGATTTATAATCCTTTGGGTATATACCTAGTAATGGGATGGCTGGATCAAATGGTATTTCTAGTTCTAGATCCTTGAGGAATCGCCACACTGTCTTCTACAATGATTGAACTAGTTGACAGTCCCACCAACAGTGTAAAAGTGTTCCTATTTCTCCACATCCTCTCCAGTACCTGTTGTTTCCTGACTTTTTAATGATCACCATTCTAACTGGTGTGAGACGGTATCTCACTGTGGTTTTGATTTGCGTTTCTCTGATGGCCAGTGATGAGCATTTTTTCATGTGTCTGTTGGCTGCATAAATGTCTTCTTTTGAGAAGTGTCTGTTCATATCCTTTGCCCACTTTTTGATGGTGTTATTTGATTTTTTTCTTCTAAATTTGTTTAAGTTCTTTGCAGATTATGGATATTAGCCATTTGTCAGATGGGTAGATTGCAAAATTTTCTCCCATTCTGTAGGTTGCCTGTTCACTCTGATGTAGTTTTTTTTGCTGTGTAGAGGCTCTTTAGTTTAAATAGATCTCATTTGTCTATTTTGACTTTTGTTGTCATTGTTTCCAGTGTTTGAGTCATGAAGTCCTTGCCCATGCCTATGTCCTGAGTGGTATTGCCTAGATTTTCTTCTAGGGTTTTTATGGTTTTAGGTCTAACATTTAAGTCTTTAATCCATCTTGAATTAATTTTTATATAAGGTGCAAGGAACAGATCCAATTTCAACTTTCTACATATGGTTAGCCAGTTTTCCCAGCACCATTTATTATATTAGGAATCTTGTCCTTATTTCTTTTTTTGTCAGGTTTGTCAAGGATCATATGGTTGTAGATGTGTGGTATTAGTTCTGAGGGCTCTGTTCTGTTCCATTGGTCTATATCTCTATTTTGGAACCAGTACCATGCTGTTTTGATTACTGTAGCCTTGTAGTATAGTTTGAAGTCAGGTAGCGTGATACCTCCAACTTTGTTATTTTTGCTTAGACCTCTTCAAGGAGAACTACAAACCACTGCTCATCGAAATAAAAGAGGACACAAACAAATGGAAGAACATTCCATGCTCATGGGTAGGAATAATCAAAATCGTGAAAATGGCCATACTGCCCAAGGTAATTTATAGATTCAATGCCATCCCCATCAAGCTACCAATGACTTTCTTCATAGAATTGGAAAAAACTACTTTAAAGTTCACACGATACTTTCCATTTTCATAGTCTGTGTAACAGACTAATCTGGGACAAGAATCTTGAAAGATAATACTTGTTTTTCTCAAGAGTTAGTAAATGTTCAATGATCATTCCTCAAAAAGATGTGAGCCATTTTGACAGTATGATTCCATTTTAGGGAAAAAGGTAGCATCAAAACTAAGGTAATAGTTGGATATGGGGTCTAAGCTTTTACAGATATCAGGGCTCCCAAAAAGGCATAATTGTTATCTGAAAACTTTAGGGCTTATGAAGATCCAATAATCACTATAATTTTGGCCCAGCTCTGTCACAGAGGTTGTCAAATGTGTTTCAGGACATACCCTGTGGTTATTTCTGTAGTTCCTGAGTGAAGAATTGGGATAGGTGAACTTCTAATCTAACAGATCGATTCAACTATTTTTCAAGCTTTTTAAACTGTGAAATATTGCCATTATGTTAAGAAGGGACTAAAAGAAGACACTGAAATCTCACCCTTTTCCAAAAGTCAGTAAATCACAAGCAATACTGTTTTGTTCTGCTAGGAATAACAAAGTCTTAAATTAATTGGATCGTAAAACAAAAGCAAAAACTGGTGAATAAGGGTGGATGGCAGTGAGCCTCCTAAAACCTCAGTGTAAGTCTCCATCTGCCATGCAGGGTATGGTTTCTTCATGGAATCGTATCAACATAGCCTCTGACATTACATATGCTTCTATTAATTTGGTCCATGCTTTCTTCATATAACCCATAGGCATGATCAAAATCATTTATAATTCATGTGAGAAAGATGATATTGTACATTGCCTTCTGTTGCAGCCATCTTTATTATTTTAGAATTCTATGGAACACTATTTTCGTACCTATATTGATAGCATAAGGCTAATTGAATGTGGTAAACAGGAACTGTCAAATGCTATAAAATCCATAGAAAGTCACATGGATCCTAGAGGATAGAAATAAACGCTATGTGTCAAGTATGTGCGGTTTAGTAGTACATTGTATTCTGGATATGTCCAAAAAGGAAAATGACACTTTAAGCTTATGCCTGTTTGATTTAGAAAGTGCCATAGCTTAGTGTCCTTTCACACCGTGGAGGATACTGGTCTGGTCTGTTTAATTAGTAACTCAGAAGAGTCCATCTCAAGAGAAGGCTGTGTACTTCGTCAATGCTACAATGCAAACTGTACTTCCAAAGGGTCATATAATACAGTAGATTTCAAGAGTGCTAGAAAATCCAGGATGAATGAAGACACTGAGGAAATGTATCAAGTCGCAATTAGAGAGTCTCAGTGAAGAATACCGTGGTTAGGGAAGAAGGTCTTGGGTTTTGTGGCAGTAAAATACTCTTAATTTTTACTATTCTTCACATGCCACTGGGTTCTCACTGAGCTTGACTCTGGAACGCCAAGTGATCATCTAAACAGATCTGCCCATGATGAACTGTGCAGTATGGGATACATTGAGCCAGAAAGTTAAGTGGGCACAGCAGAAGCCAATTGTATATTTGAAAATGATACATTCAGGAATAGACCCAAACAACTGAGGAAGTGCATGGGCCTTATTTTGTAAGGCCCATTTTGTAACCCAAGAGCTAGAAATATTGCAGAGATAAGAAAAGTTTCAAAAAGAGGAAAAGTACCATTTTAGATATTCTGTTTTATTATCTCTTATCCCAACTACCACTGAGAGAATCTATTCTGCAACATAAAAGAATGTCCCCTCAAGTCTATATGTTATGCCTCTTGCCTACATCATGTCACATCTCTGTTGACATTAAGGCATGTACTCTGATTCAGCTAACGTTACCAGATCAACTCATTCCAGTTCCACTAGGACTTTCCCAGTATTAGCACCGAAGTCAATCAAGAACCCAAGAACCACTACTACTTCCCATTCCCCAACCTCAGTCACAGGAAAACCAGGACCCTTATCACTGTAAATACAACCTGACTGCTTTGCATATGCAGTGCCAAAATGAGGGAGAATTAGTGCCATGTCGAGTAAATCTTCGAAGAATATGAAATGGAAACTGATAGATCAATATTTTCTTCTTTAATACCCTGGTCTTGACATACACTTCATACTTCTCAGATAGTCTCTTAGACTCAAGCAATCAGCAGCTGATAGTGGTGTGTGAAATAATATCTCTCTGTTCTGTTCCTCCCGTTGTTTGGTTTCCCTCCCACTATTCCTCACCATTGTTTCCTGAGATCACCCCCCAGTAATGTATTTACATATGCCTTTATTTAGGTCATGCTGTCTTGGGAAGTGTTGAAGGATGTATGCGATATTAATAAAATACATTTACTTGAGTTGAAGTACTAAAAGAAGCTGAAATTGTACTGAAATGTGTGATGAATTTCAGATACATGTTTATTCATCACAGGAGTGTTTTCTTAAAGGAGTAAATTATGACAAAAACTTTAAGAGTTTGGAGCATTATCCATTTTAATGTAAAAAGCTACATAATTTGAATTGGGATTGAATCAATTTATACCCTTCTTGGAAAGATCAGAGAATAAACTCACCCAGGCAGGAGCGCAGTGGAGCAATCTTGGCTCACTACAACTTCTGCCTCCCGGGTTCAAGTGATTCTCTTGTCTCAGCCTCCTCAATAGCCGGGATTACAGGTGAGCATCACCATGCCCTGCTAATTTTTTATATTTTTGATAGAGATGGAGTTTCACCATGTTGGCCGGAAGCAGTGGCTCACGCCTGTAATCCCAGTGCTATTGGAGGTTGAGGGGGGTGGATCACTTGAGGTCAGGAGTTGGTTTTTTTGTTTGTTTGTTTGTTTTTATGTTTGTGAATGCTTGACTGTCTTTGCTTGCTTCTCTGAGTCATTGGTTTGGTTGGATTTTGTCTTCAAGAAGTACAAATGGGTGTTATATTATCTTTTCAGGTTAAGCAATGCACATGCTTTGTTTTTGCAGTTGAATAATACCTTGGTTTGGTATAAGATAGGGTCATATTTTATTAATCTGAAAAATGTTTTGATAATTATTTTATCTTCTGGCACTGATTGGCACTGACGAGAAATGGGGGCTCAGCTGGAATTGTCTCCCATGAAAACGAATAGATCTTTTTGCCTGGTTGCTTAATTTTTTTTTGTTATTCTTAAAGTTCTGCAATTTAAAATGGATATGTCTCAATGTAAATCACCTGTATCGTTTTCCAATGTAAGCTTCAAATTTAGTTATTCCTTCTTTTATGAACTTATTTTCAGAAAAATATGTTATTTTAAATTATTTTTCTACTCACTGTTAGGGTCTCCAGAAAGAGCATTCATCTTTAAATTGGATGATATTTAATATCGTCATTATCTGCTGTCCCCTTCCTAATTTCTTGAAACTATATCGTTCCATAAGTTTTTACTTTTTTTTTTGTCAGTGATTCATTTTCGACTACATCTACTCTCTTCCCTGCCCGAATTATCTATTTGTTCTGTGTGAAGTTTGCTTAATTCTCCATTAGTTTCTGTAATTTTCATTTTCAACTTTGAGTTCTTGTTTATTAAATTTATTTTCTCATGAAATCACTAGAGGAAAATTTCTTCTGTACCTTGGATTAGATTATCTCTAAAATCTGGCTCTTTTATATCTTTTTAATGCTAGTTTTCTCAAAAACAATTTTTTGGCTAAAAAAGTATTTTTTCTGTAACTATCAGCCAATTTCGTTTCTCCTCAGCCTTGCTTGTTGAGGGCTGTCTGCACATGATCTACCTATTATCCTCTCGGCCACACCCGGCACCGTGGGTCACTCCTGTAATTTCAGCACTTTGGGAGGCTGAGGTGGGAGGATCACTTGATGTCAGGGGTTTGAGACCAGCCTGTCCAACATGATGAAACACCATTTCAACTAAAAATACAAAAATTAGCCGGGAGTGGTGGTGGGTGCCTGTAACTACAGCTTCTGGGGAGGCTGAGGCAGGAGAATCCCTTGAATCCGGTGGGCGGAGGTTGCAGTGAGCCTAGATCGTGCTACTGCACTCCAGGCTGGGTGACAGAATGAGACTCTATTTCAAAAAAATAAAATAAGACAAATATACATACGAATTATATATATGTGTGTCTATATAATTATGTATGTGTATAGTATATATAATTACACACATATAATTATATATGAATCATATATGTATATATAATTATATATGTACATATATACATATATAATTATAAATATATTTGCCTTGACTTCCTTTCCATTTTAGTAGGAACTTGCTATTTGTATTCTTCCTTATTCATTCTGAAGGTTTACTTGAAGAAGCTGGGCAGTCCATCTTTTATGACACTGATAATTATTCTAGCATTGTGGTGAGGTTTATTTTGTGTTTTGTCAAATCTCCTGGACAGTGGATGAATGGAGGCCTAAAGCTCATGTCTCTGTGAGAGTTCTTTCTGGTTACTTGGTCAACGTCTCCTGCTCTCCCTCACCACAGCAACCAATTGAATTTGCACTCCCCCTCCCACAACGAGAGGCATAGCAAGACTATGGTAAACCTTGTTAATCAATCCCGGAAGAAGAGTGCATCATTACTCTTATAATGCCTGCCTTTATCCCTCAAATGTTCTTTCATTTTAGAGGAGCTCTTGAGATAAGAAATGGCCTGCCCGCCTGTCCCCTCCTTCATTCCCAGGCAAGAAAAACCAAAATGTACCCTAGAAACTTTTTCACGTTGAAGGCTAAAATGTGTTAGTATCATCTAAATTTTTGAAATAATAAATGTTAAACCTAGCTTCTTAATGAGTTTTCTCTTGGCTAAAAATTTAAAATTGGAAATAAAGTATTATAGTGTAGCAAATCTAAAATGTTGAAACCAATTTCACAAGGCCCAAGTATTCTGAGTTGGAAATTCATGAGAGGATATCTAATTTATTATAATATAAGGAAGGAAAGATTGATAATAACAAGGAACAAAAATGATCACTTGAGTGCCAGAAAGAGTACTTATTTCCGATATTAACTGAAACACATGATTGAGTAAACATTTATTGAGTATCAAAAATACCTATAGATAACTGTTCTGATGTAATAATAGCATATTATGTATTTCAGGGTCTAAGGAGGAACAGTGCTTATATAGCTTATCTCATTTAACATTGTATCACCTCTCAGGTACATTTTAGGTAGAGAGAAGCAAGCAATTCAGTCAAGGCCACTCACATAATTAAGTGAAGTCAAGTTCCCAAGAAAGCATGTCAACTCTGGAGTCTGCATGCAGTCTCAAACCTTCCTTTCACATGAACAGATGGAATTGTCCCCCACCCTACAGCTCCAACTCTCACCTTGTCCTTATTTTCCTCACATTTTAACATAACTATGTGGAATTATTGCCGTCTACATCTTGATCTTACATACCTCTGGGCTAATGTGTCATACATTTATTTATCTCACTAATTTTCACATGCATTCACTATATAGTTTAAGTGTAAGCTTCCTGAAACTTAATAGGAAGACAAATGCATTCATTTTAAACACTCAAAGCATAGCTTGGTACAAATTTATATGTTAGCAGTTATCTTCATTACAAAAGAGCCATTTATTCATATAAAAATATTCATCACTTAACTCTAATTTTCTTGAAAATACAGAAGATTTCTTGTTGTATTCCTGATGTAGCACTTTGCCTGTCACTTAGGAGGAACTTAGTATTCAGAGGATTAAGTTGAATGACTATGGGAAGGTTCTAAATAACAACTAATATTGTATGATAAATGAAAACTTTAATACAAAAAACACTAGCTTGAAATGAGTCTAATAGTTGCAGTTGAGAAAAAGAAGCATATGTTTTTAGCAGTATTTCAAGACTTATGTTCTTTCCACACACTTAAGGCTTCCCTTCTTAGTCACCATTGAGTCAGGGGTTTTAAGTAACTCTACCTCAGGTAACTACCCCAACGTACTGGTGGTCTCAGCTGACTTGAATCGGGCAAGTGGTTTTGATTATGATTCAAAAAAAAAAAAAAAAAAAAAAAAGATTTGCTTTTTCTCAGCAAAAGTTTAAACCAGCCTCACAATGCAAATACACCTAGTTGTTCAAAGCTGTAGACAGAGTGAGGAACCAAGATTCAAATTTTACTAGCACTCACTCTCAACTTGAGAGATAGGTCCTACATTCACCTTTAATTTCAGTTGTCATTGAGTACATTATGAAATATATCATCTTCTAAACATACAAAAATAGCAATATACATGGAAATATGATGTGTCCTAAGTTAACATTCATCTTAAAATATCCTGAGAAAAGGACTCTGAAGTAATACATCTGCTGACCTTATAATATTGCTTTGAACTGTCTTCCTATCTTGTATCATCTTTTTTCTTTTCTACTGTCACCTAAGACAATTTTCTTTCTCATGAATACTCCTAAATTGTTCTTATAACATTGTTAAGGTAGTTTTTTCATTGATTTGTGAAGTAGAAATAGCAATGATAATAAACAAAGGGCATTCCAGTGTTTTCTGAAGAGGCAACAGTAGAAGAAATGAGAGAGCACAGATGCTGAACAGTTTTATCTATCATAAATAAAAAGCTATTAATTTCTATATTTTCTGAGAAATGCACAGCTACTGTAGAGATTAAATTCAGAATCACTTTAAGAGATTAAAATTTATAAGCAACTCATGTATAATGTTGCTAAAGAAAATCCTGAATTTTATTATAGCATATAGTGTACCACATTTAAATTAGCATTAATATCAAACTCTCAATATTTAATACTGTACATTTCTTAAAAGAAGAATGGTCAAGGCCAGGCACAGTGGCTTACGCACTTTGGGAGGCCAAGGCGGGCAGATCACGAATTCAGGAAATTGAGACCGTCCTGGCTAACATGGTGAAACCGTCTCTTCTAAAAATACAAAAAATTAGCCAGGCGTGGCGACATGCCTGTGGTTCCAGCTACTCGGGAGGCTGAGGCAGGAGAATCGCTTGAACCTGGGAGATGGAGGTTGCAGTGAGCTGAGATCACACCACTGCACTCCAACCTGGGTGACAGAGGGAGACTCTATCTCAATCAATCAATCAATCAATAATAGTCATAAATGTCTTAAACCAAAGAAGTTTTCAAAGCCAAACAAACAAAGAAACAAACAAAAAAGAGACCAACTTTTTTCAATTCAATAAAACATGGCAAGTGGACTCATCCTGGGTCCTGGCATTACGTATGAACATTACATATTATCTAATTCTGATACCAAATCCCGTCTGTCTGCCCATCACATAGTATGCCAATCACTTAGACAATGAGTTTTGCAGCAGAGAAAAGGGTTTATTCACAAGGTAACCAAGCAAGGGAACAGGAAAACAGACCTTAAATCCACCTCTCTAAAGATGACATTTTATGGATATTTATGGGATAGAGAAGCAAGGACATCCAAGGTGTGGGAAAAGGGGATTGGAGGTAAGAAAAATAAAGCGAGGCAATCTATGTTCTGCACAAGTATAGCCAAGCTTCATGACTCTTCATAGAATGAATGTTCTTGAAATATTGTCCCTAGCACAATCTGAGGGTTGAGCTTTTGGTCTTCGAACAGTCCAAGGTCACCCATTGGACACTCACACAGGTCCAATTGAAGGGTCAGTGGTCTCAACTGGCTTGCACTGGACAAAACCTGACTCTAAGATCCTTGAAAGCAACTTAAGCAACTGTTACCATGGTGACCTACACATCAGAGATGTTATCTATAAGGGAGCTAGTGGAAGTTTAACTATATATTACTCAGATACATAATTTTTACCTATATAGGTTTTAGAATCAACTACGAGTGACTAAAAACAAATAAGGCAAGTTGAGTTTGGCAAGTGTAATCAGGTTAGCCCTGGGTTTTGAGTATTGAAATGTTATTACTTTCCTCTCTAATCAAGTTTAGTAGTATACTTTCTTTTTGAATACACTTAATTGGACAAAAAGTAATTCAAAGCACTATTTCATTTATACTAATGCATAAACCTTACAAATTTGAAGTTAACCTTAAAAATAATTAAGGTTATAATTTATAAAGTTTTTAAAGAATTTGTTCAATCTGTTTCCTTATCCATACAATGAAGACATCCATCACAGGATGAGAAAGTATATACAAAGCCATTAAAATTTCTACTTGTGCCTAAAAAGTACTTTTTAACTATTTACTATAATTAATAATTGCTTTACAGAACACACTCTTTTCTTTCACAGAAGATTTTTATACTTTAGCACATAAACTTCACACTTTTCTCTAAAGCTCATTTTTTCATGAGCTGTCAGCTCTTTCTTCGAACATAAGAACTTTAAATACTAACGTTCAGCTCAATAAGTTTATGATGTATTTGTGGAACCATAACACTTCAAGGATATTGTGTTTTTTAAAAATTACAGGTCTTTGTCAGAAAATACAAAGATTTACTCACACATCAAAACCAAGTAACTTCTAATTAAAAGAACACCATTAAACGGCTTAGACATTGAAACTTTTTCAATAGCATCTCTCATTTTGAATAACTTACTACATTCTAACCTCATTTTCCATATTCGTAGCTAAAACCTTGAAGTTAATCCAATTCTTCATGCTCCATTCATTAATTTATTATACATTTTTATTATAAAATTTGGTGATTGCAGAATTGTAACTGTGAATGAACACACGCAGCAACCTCAGCCAGAGAAGTATGTGATTACAGAGGTCTCAGTTCCTTTGGAAATTTAGATGTGGGCCACAACAGCTTCATGGGCATTTGACCTAGGCAATCGCACTGGGTCTCATACGTAGAAGGCGTTCATGCTCAGTTTACAATTGTGCTGTAATTGTCTTGAAATTCTTAATAAGTTTTAAACAAGGAGCTTTGCATTTCATCTTGCACTGGCCACTTCAAATTATGTATCTGGTTCTGTGTAACAATGCTAGTAAGCTACTAAGTCCTGTGGTGATAGTTGAGTGTGGGGAGGTACAGCATGGATGGTGTAGGGGAAGATAATGAATACCAATTTTACTCTGAAACCATCTGCAGCAATGGAGGCTGTAATTCTTCCCACTAGACTCTCTTGTGTGTCTCTTTCCAGAAAGACAAGCCCATAAGAACCACTGAAGTGGAGCTGCTTTGGAACAGGCATGGAGAAGAGGATCTACATAGAACAAGAGATCCATGTGTGTTGTTTTGCTAATAGCTCCATTCAATAGAAACTTCCACAGAAGGAATAACTGATTAGCAGCCTCCAGCTCCTCTATGATCTTCAAAGAAGTTCACACAAGATTATGTGCCCCAGTGACTAAGCAATTTAGTGTAATTTGGCAGAATCAGAAAATTTTCCTCACTGCCAGATTTCTGTAATTCCTGTAATAGTAGACTGCTCAGGAACTCCCCATCAACTGTTTCTTTTGATAGCTAAATAGATTAAATTCCTGTTAGTGTCATGGGTAACTTTTGTTTCTTTCATGCTGCTTTGTTTATGTGTGTGTGTGTATATGTGTGTGTGTGTGTATATATATATGTGTGTGTGTGTGTATATATATTTCTACAAATATTGTGCTATTTTAATGACTTAAAATTTAATATTATTGGGAATCATCAAGATGAATATATTTTGTGACATTTAAAGTAGAGATGAATACATTGACCCACTGGCATTTACTGTGTATAAAATGTAAAGCTCTTAGCTTTATTTGTACCCTATCATCAGGAAAAGGGTTCCAGTTTTGGTGTAAAACATAAACTTCCAGCACCCTTTCTGCAGGATTGTAAAAAAGCAATCTCATATTTATTCCATATTTCATGATAGCTTTTCCAGGAACTGCTGCAGCTCCAAATCAGTAGGCAATGTATGTGGACAAAGATTATATTATTTGTATGCGCTCTTGATTTAGTTAGATTGTATTGATTGCACATTCACATTTCATAGTCAGTACCTTTTAGAATTAGCTACAACTTTTTCATTTCTGATTTAACATTATAAATCATACTTTAAAATACTAAAACAGGCCAGGCAATGTGGCTCATGCATGCAGTCTCATCATTCTGGGAGGCCAAAGTGGGAGGATCTTTGAGGACAGAGTTAGAGACCAGCCTGGGCAACATAATGAGACTCTGACTGTACAAAAAAATAAAAATAATTAAAAAATTTAGCCGGGCATGATGCTGCAGACCTATAGTCCTAGCTACTTAAGGAGACTGAGGCAGGAGGATCCCTTGAACCCAGAAGTCCAAGGCTTCAGATAGTGACGACCACACCACTTTACTCCAGCCTGGGTGAAAGAGTGAGACCCTGTCTCAAAATAAAATGTATAAAATAAAACAAAACAAAATATTCAGACATACGAACATATAAGCAAAAATCTTATTTAACAAAATATTCTGCCCTTCATATTTCTCTTGACATACTAGTTCATGAAAAATAAATATTATTTTTGAGTGCTGGGAAAGAAAATAGAAGAAAACATAATTTATAGACAAACTTTATTAGAAAATATTTAGGATAATCAACAAAACTAAATGTAAGTAAGATTTTTAAAATCTGGATTCATAATTATTACAAGCATATGTAGTTAGTTAAGTTTCTATAGCAAGTAAATTGAGACTCATTATTACATCCTCCCTTGGCTGTTTCTCTTCTTCATTTCGAATCAGTCAGATATTCTTGCCAACTCTGTGTTTTAAATCTTTCTGGAAGCTCTCATCCCTACCCTATTTCCACTGGCACTGGGCTAGTGCTAGTACTCATTATCTCTTGGATCAGATGCTCAAATTGTGGCCTCTCTTGTGACCATCCTCCAAGTCACTGCCAGTGTGATTGTTCTGAGATAGAAATATGGTAATACCTCTGCAATTTACATGTGTCATTGACTTCATAGTCTAATTCAAAATAAAATACTTCTTTGGCAATATATCCAAGACCTTTGGTGATTTTGTTCCTGCTTGCTTCTTAACCCCATCCCTGTCACTCCTCTCTACAAAAACTCTCTGCTCTAACTCTGTTGAACTAGTTGCCATTGACCAAAGGTTCCATGAGTTTGCACAGTCCTGCAAGTTACATTTTCTGTTGCCACCACCTGGAACATATTCCTCCCCTACTCAGCTTCAAAAAGTACAACTCCTTCCCTTTTCCATATGTATTGTTTTTTAAAGTTTATAATTAACACATGGATGCGTTATTATTTTAAAAATACCACAATGCAAAAACACATGATTTATTTCTTTTTAAATACTTTAATATATATATTAAATTTGTTTCCCATTTATATATTAAATGCTCTTTTATTCCCCATTTAAGAATACGAAACGATTTCAGATGACATCTAGTCTCACATGAGTTCACAGATTTCCTCCCAGCAAGCAAGCAGATAAAAAAACAGACAGTTTATCCTGAGTTAAACACTTTCTTCTCCACCATTTGCTAGATGCTGAATAAATCTCTAACAGGAATATTCCTGTATTGTATTGGGCAAACACTGTAATGTGTCCAGGAGATTCCTAAAGTCAGAGATCCTGTTCCTTTTCATATCCTAAACATCATGAACATTACTTGCTACATTGTACGTGTCCATGTAATATTTGTACAGTGAACGAGAGAAGTCAAATAATTAGGAACTTAACAATTTTGATTATCCAGTTTTATTCTGAATTTTTTTCTTTTTCTTTAGATGGAGTCTCACCGTGTCACCCACGCTAGAGTGCAATGGTGTGATCTCTGCTCACTGCAACCTCTGTCTCCCAGGTTCAAATAATTTTCCTGCCACAGTCTCCTGAGTAACTGGGACTACAGGTGCGTGCCACCATGCCCGGCTAATTTTTGTATTTTTAGTAGACAGAGTTTCACCATGTGCCACCACGCCTGGCTAATATTTATATTTTTAGTAGACAGGGTTTCACCATGTTGGCCAGGCTGGTCTCTAACTCCTGACCTCAGGGAATTCTCCCATCTCGGCCTCCCAGAGTGCTGGGATCACAGGCATGAGCCATCACAATCAGCCCTATTTTGAAAATTTTAACCAAAATTATAGAATGTAATTATTTAGTTTTACAATTATCCTCGATTATACTCTTGCTTAAATCTTATAAGTATTAACATACAGTTCGCTACAACAATGTTATCATGTGTCTGTGTCTTAGGTGCATTGTTAGTTACTTGGAATAGCGTAAATAAAACACTGACCTTTTATTAAACATGTTTGCATATTATGAGTGGCTAATCACATAATGGTTGAAACTGTTAACTGTATTTTCTGCTACCTACAATTTAATTACCTAATAAGATATTTGGAGGTAAAATCCAATAATCATGGCTTAGTCTTTTTCTAATCATTTGAATATATTCAAAATATGCACAATGTTGCAGGAATATAAGGAAATGTATGTATAAAATTGGTTGAACAAAATGGTTACTCAGTTAATACCTGTGGATTGATTGAACAGATCATTAATATGAATGAATAAGGGGATTACAGTGTACACTCTATATGTCTTAGTCAGTTCAGGTTGCTATAACAAATTACCTTAGGCTTGGTAGCTCATAAACAACAGAAATTTATTTCTCACTTCTGGAGGCTGCAAGTCTATCAGGGTGCCTGGATGCTCAGGTTCTGGTGGAGACCATCTTCCAGGTTGTAGATAGATGGCAGAAATAATTACCTCTCTGACCTTTTCTTATAAAGGCACTAATGTTATTTATGAGGGCTCCACTTTGATGTCCTAATTACTTTCCAAAGGCACCACCTCCAAACACTAGCACAGTTGGGGTTAGGATTTCAGTACATGGATTTTGGAAGGATGCAAACATTCAATCTATACTACATTTTTGTAAATAGAGCATGGTACTTCAATATAACAAAAAAGAATGAATAGGTGGAATTAGTGTATCAACCTACTTTTTGCATGCAAAATATAAAAATACATAATATAAATTCCATATACTTCCCAGTAAACTATATTATTATAGTTTAAATCTGCAAGTTACAACAATATAAATGTTAATAAAATCAGTGCTTTTTTATTTTTTTAAGATGGAGTCTCAATCTGTCACCCAGGCTGGAGTGCAGTGGCAAGATCTCGATTCACTATGACCCCCACCTCCCAGGTTTAAGCGGTTTTCCTCCCTCAGCCTCCCAAGTAGCTTGCATTACAGGCACCTACCATCACACCTGGCTATATTTTTTGTATTTTCAGCAGAGATGGGGTTTCATCATGTTAGCAAGGCTGGTCTCAAACTTCTGACCTCAAGTGATACATCTGCCTCAGCCTTCCAAACTACTGGGATTATCAGCATGAGCCACTGTGCTTGGGCTAAAGTCAATGCTTTTTAATATATAAGATTTATTTAAGAAATTGACACTAGTGAAAGCTCTGAATGAGGATAGACTTGTAGAATTTATTTTTCACACATCAGTTGGGAAGCCCACTTACTAAGAACCATCCACAGTGCCACACACGGTCCATTCCAATTAGTTATGTGATCCCGCTTTCCCTTCCTCCATTAAACTGTATCTCTTTTTATTAGCATTTTTTCAGAGTTCTGCTCTGATCTCTGCATTATACATTGATTAAAATAATTTCTGAATGACTAATATTTTTGCAAATCCCTTAGACAGGCTCTTTTATATTAACCATGTGTGTTAGTTGCCTAATGTTATGTTCCATAACAAATCAACACAAATTTATAAGCTTAATACAACAAAAACATTATCTCACGTTTCTGTTTGCCTGGCTTTCACAAGGCCAAAGTCAAGGTGTCAGCAAGGTTGTATTCCCTTCTAGAAGCTTTAGGAGACCATCCACTTCTGGACTTACGCAGAATGTTAGTAGAATTCACTTGCTCTTAGTTAATAGCGCTAAGGTCTCTGTTTTCTTGTAGACTATTTCCGTGGAATCTGGGATTATTCATAGCTTCTTGGGGCTGCTAACCTTTTTTTTTTTTTTTTTTTGGCTCCTGGCCCTGTTCCTTGTGCTTCAAATCATTCAGGCGTTACATCTCCAACTGACTATTCTGTTTTCCTCTTTGATATTTAAGGGCTTATATGATTTCATTAGCTCCATTCAGATAATGCAAGATAATCTTCCTATTTGAAATCTAAGGATAGCAAACCTAATCCATCGGCAAAGTCCCTTTACAGCAGAGCCTATCTTAGTGTTGGATAGCCAGCAAACAAGAACTTTGGGAAGACATTTTACAATTCTGTTCACAGAATGTGGACACACAATGCAATGACATTTTTTTCCTCCCAGAAAGCATATTAAATAAATGGACTACAAATATTGAGCATTTTCTAGCACATTATTCTACAATGAGGCTCTGTCTCAAAAGCAGAGTGCAAACAAGCTTGGGAAAACAAGAAAGACCAAGGATTCCTCATTACAAATCTCATCCTCCTGCCCTGTTTTAGGTATTTTGCTGTTGTAAGTTTCTATTAAATATAGGATAAATCTTGCTTTGCCTTATATTGCCCATTTCTTTGCTAAATGGTGTAAATGATTTTCAGTCAGTCTCTTAAAAGAAGCCAAAAAATATCCTTGAGGATTGGTGTTAAGAGTGTAGAATGCTTTTTCCATATGCAGTGCAGTTTTAATCCTTGAGAACTGCAGAGACTTGAATATAAACTGTGTAAGTATATGGCTATTATGTAAACTCAATCAGCAAAAAGAGTCGTATTCACCTACCATCCTTCAGAAGTTGAGAGACCCCATTTATGTCAGCTAGAATATATTTTCACATACAAAACAAAATGAAAATCAAAAGCAATTTAAATGACAGATCGACAAATCAATAAGGCAACAAATATTTCAGAGGCAGTTCAAGGCTAGTACACACAGTTCTATCTTTCTTCTCTGCCTTCTTTAGCATGGGGGTTCTAGCCTCTCAGTCACAGAATGCAGCTGAATTTCTGACACTCTGCTATTTTCCAGGCATAAAGAAGGGGAGTGGATGAAAAAACAAAGGTACAGGCCCCTGGAGTCTGGCCTTCCTTTAAGGTATTCCCCAAAGCTCTACTTAGTGACTTATTTTCATCTCCTTGTTGGGCCCATGGCATATTGCATTCCTTAGATAAAAGATGACTAGACAAATAGTGAGGCCAAATAGGTTGAGTCGGTGAACATCATTGTGTTTGACACAGTATCGACAAGTGAAGGCAGTTGAGTCTATATTTCAATATTTTTTGTCTTATTATTAATAGAGAAAATAAGGGAGATTGGACCCATTTGATGAACTACTCTATGGTGTCCTGAAATTATTATGTCATTTGGATGGAAGAAATCAAGAGGATTGAATAGTCAAGAGGCTTCAGATAAGAATGTAGAAAAGGAATTGTCAAAGAATGACTGGTATGGATGTATATATTTTTTGTTTTATATCAAATTAAATCTTGTAAATAGCTTTTGCTTGACTTTCTGCTATGTTTCTGTTATTTTGTGTTTCATATTATTTCTATAATTAGATTAAGTTAATGTAAGTTGATATGTGTTAATCCATACTATATTAAAACATCTAAATTTTGTAATTATTATGTGACTCTTTGTTAACATTTTCTATAGTAGAGACCATTTAAAAACAATGATTAAAAGCGTGCTATTTTATACTTTCAGTTGTCTTAGTCCTTGAACTTAAAAATATGTAACCTCAGATCAATGAAAGTTAATACAAATAATTCATTTGGACCAGAAAAATTTTAAAAAAAGCTTTTTACTTCAATTATGTTTTGTCCAAATGGCATAGGGCAAATGATGGGGAAAAAAGCAAGAGGTGCAAGAGCTGAGGGAAAAGCAAGAGATACAAAACAATGACCTCTTAAACAGCTTGGCGTTGTAACAACCGTAGTCATTTGGAAACATTTTGGACCTTGAACCAAAGGACTCTATTATTATGTAGAATATGAGAGTCAAAATTTATAACAGTAATCCTGAAACTGAAGGGTAAATTACTTAGCTATTATAATTTAACGTTCTTGAGTGTTTATTTTAAAGTATACTACACAATATAAAAATACAACTGGCTCTGTATTTCCCAACAACACATTGATTTTCAGCTATTTCAGTAATGGAATAGATCTCAACAAAGTACCATTTTATGATAGAAGTAATCATTTTTAGCGAGTTATCTATTTAAGGCTGTATCAAATTGTAAGAAATTTACTACTTTTATTTAAAAGCTGCCCTGTTTTATATGCAAACATTTTGTTTAAGCTGTTCCAAGGGCATGACATTTTAAGGGATTCTCCTATAATATATTTTCTGTGTATCTTTTGCTAGCATGTAAATATTCTAGCAATTAATACATATTAAGAATTTAAAATTAGTCAGGTGTGAAGTTGTGTTTTCAAGATGGTGACATTTGGAGACAGATTAAGTTCCAAACATGCTGTAGTATAGTTATAAACAGATAAGATACTTTTTCAAACAAAATAATTTTGGTAGACATACCCAGACACTGGTAACAACAGTTTAGCTAAAAAACTGACAAATTGGGAGGACAATTGCAGGCTGGCAGGACCATGTGAAACCCCTGGAGACTGTGGAATGTGAGGGAATCCTCACGCTCTGGCAGGTTCTTTCTCCATGAACCTCTCTGGCCTCTCACAAAAAGTTCTAAAATAATCACTAAGACGTGTCCAGTGTCATGGAGAACAGGGCAAGGAAACAACAGCCATGTAGGAGGAACAAGTATCACTACCCCTATCGTCCCCCTCTATCTCCATAACAAAACAAAAGCCTTAATCTGTAAGAAGACAAGTAACACTACTGGCTTTATGGCACTGGTTAGTTTTAAGATCCTTATACCACAGGTGAAGCAGCATATAATTTGAAGGTAGAACCTGCTTAATTAAAGATACAATCATTAAAGATGTAAAGATGTATATTTTAAATCCCAGATAAATAACTAAAAATATAAAATATGTATCAGTAATAAGTCAATGGAGGAGGTAAAATGATATAATCTAGTTTATCATTGTTTATTGATGTCAAGATATGTACAGTATGGATAAAAATAGAAAAAAGAAAAGATGAAATGAGTAGAAAACATCAAGAAATTGTTAAATTTTTAATCCAACAATACCCATAATCACATTAAACATGAATGGCCTAAATATAACTTTCTAAAGGCAGCAATTTTCAGATTGGATCAAATAGCAAAATCCAATTTTATATTGTCTATAAAAATGCAGTTAATATGTAATGACAGAGATAAGTTAAAAATAATAAGATGAATAAAGACATAATATACAAACATCCCTCCAGAATTAAAATAGTTATATTAATATCAAAGAAGTAGACTTTAGCACAAAGAATAATGTCAGGAATAGAAGGCGCCATGATTAAGGGTCAGCTGTAAGGAGGGATAATGGGTCTAAGTGTATATATTCCTAGTAACAGTTTCAAAATAAATAAGACAAAAAAGATGTTAGAAAACAAGTAGGCAAATCCAAAATTATAATCACAGATTTCAATAATATTCTCTCAGTAATTGATAGAACAATTTGACAGAAAATCAGTAATAATATAGAAGACTTGCATGCTACCAAACAAATATACTGAATAACACTTCCCAGCAACAGCAGAATACACACTCTTTTCAAGGGCATGCTGAACATTCTCCAAGGTAAACCATAATCTAAGCCATCAAAAACAACAACAAAACAACAGCAACAAAAAACACCCAATCAACTTAAAATAATAGAAATCATATCAATTATATTCTAATAACATACTGAAAATTAACTAGAAATTAAAAACAGACACATATATTTTAAATCCTCAAATTCTTAGAAATTAAATAACCTATTTCTAACTAACAGGGTTAAAGAATACATCTCTAAACTCATTAAAAATAGTTGAAACTGGCCAGATACAGTGGCTCACTCCTGGAATCCCAGCACTTTGGGAGGCCGAGGTGGGTGGATCTCCTGAGGTCAGGAGTTCAAGACCAACCTGGCCAATATGGTGAAACCCCGTCTCTATGAAAAATACAAAATAGCTGGGCATGGTGGCGCACACCTCTAATGCCAGCTACTTGGGAGACTGAGGCAGGATAATCGCTTGAACCCAAAAGGCGGAGGTTGCAGTGAGCCGAGATTGCGCCACTGCACTCCAGCCTCGGTGACAGTGGGACTCTGTCTCAAAATAAATGAATAAATAAATAAATAAATAAATAGTTGAAACTGAATAAGGATAAAAAATGCAATGTATCAAAGTATGTGGAATATCGGTAAAGCAATGCTTTCAGTGTAACTTATATCATTAAATATTTATATTAGAAATGTCTCAGATGAAAAATATAATCTGTCAGTTTAATAAATTTAAAAAAAGAATAAAATAAGCCCGAGAAAAGCAGAAAGAACAAAATAATAATTAGAGAAGGAACTAATAAAGTTGAAAATGGAAAAAAATAGACAAAATCAATGTAAGTGAAAGGTTATTTTTTAAAAGGGTCGATAAAATTGATAAACCTCTAGTTATAGTGACTGATATGGTTTAGATCTGTGTACCCACCCAAACCTCATCTAATCCCCGATGTTGGAGGAAAGGCTGGTGGAGGGAGGTTACTGGATCATGGGAGTAGATCCTTTATGAATGTTTCAGCACCATCCCCCTACTGCTGTTCCCATGATAGAGTTCTCGTGAGATCCGGTTGTTTAAAAAGTGTGTAGCACCTTCCCTCACCCCTTCCTCCTGCTTGGGCCATGTAAGATGCCCCTGCTCCCCCTTCACCTTCTGCTATGATTGTTAATTTCTTGAGGCCTTCCCGGAAGCAGAAGCCACTATGCTTCCTGTACAGCCTGCAGAACTGTGAGCCAATTAAAATTCTTTTCTGTATAAATTACCCAGTCTCAGGTATTCCTTTATAGCAGTGTGAGAACGGACTACGACAGTGGCCAAGAAAAAAAAGAGAGAGAAAAAAGAATTGTCCATGGTAAGAATGGGAAATAGAAGGCTGTCACTATTGACAACCTCAGCTCTCAGAGGAGTCCCTTGTCTTCCAGGAATCTGTTTTAGGTTTAGCTTATGACCTCATTGCAAACACAGTGATAAATTAAGAGTGATTTTTCTGTAAACCCATGGTCAAGTTCATTCCCTGGATTTTATGGTCTTTAAAGAAAATTCTCATGGCCACCACTACTTCAAAAACCTACATGTTACGCAAATAAAAGGGGCATAGGGCCCTTATGGATTAGAAGAGACAAAAAAAGTTATGGGCAAGATATCCAATATGTGATCTTTTATTAAATCTTGTATCAAAAGCAAACAAGCAAATACAAACAACTATGAAACATATTCAGTGGGCTATTTAGGGAAAATTGGTATATTGGCTACATGGCATGTATATTAAAAACCATTTTTTTGTGTATCAGTGTTAAATTATTGAGTGTAACAATTATATTCAAGAATTGATTAAGTAGAATATTTTTTAAAAGGAGATACATGTTAAAATACTTAAAGAGTGACATATCTAAAAATTAGTTTCAAATAATAAATGTGTAATCAAAATCTATATTGTGTGTGCATTTATGTTTAAATAGATAGGGAGAGAGGTAAAGGATATATAGCAAATACTGAAATCTGGAGAATCCAGATAAAGATAGGTCAAAGTAAACTTTCAATTTTCTGAAGCTGTTAATTTCTTTTGAAAATAAAATTTGAGGTAAAAATAATAACTGTATAATTAAAATTAAAGCATTATTATTTTCAGCAGTTTTTTTAAAAAAAGACAACAACCTCATGATCCTTATATTTTTTTGGCTATAGTGTTCAATTTCCTAAGCCATTATATATTTCAACTCCTCACTTTCCACCTGTAACTCATCCAAATTACAGGTGAAATCTTGTAATTTAGCTACTACTTGGCATTCTTATTGGTTCCAGCTGAGGGAAAATCCAGTCGTAAAATTGCACGTTGAAGATTAGCATTCTAACTGTCAAACGGTGGCTTTAAGTTTCCAGAAAGTTGAAGCTGCAGCAAAGGAGTTATGTTCAACTTCAGAGGGGAAAAGCAGGGAAAGAAAAGAGAACCAATACCAGAATGGATATTGAATTGCTTACCACTAAGTAGGAAAAATTGTGGAATACTATGATTACTCTTAATGTTTATTAACTTCATTTGAGGATCGTCTTTTGCAGAGGAGAAACGGGAATAAACTTGTCTCCAAATTCTGAATTTTACAGTTCCAGGTTTACCCCTGGGGCATTAGCTCCCACACACTTTTAGGTGATGCCAGAGGAAGCACAATTGAGACCCTGCTCCAGCTTTAACAGGTAAGTCCTCAGTGAAGCTAGGAGGGGCACCGGAGGTGTTTTTCAAAGCATGTTTGTGCCAACATGAAAGTTTTTGTGGTTCAAATAGAGTTTATTGTGGTTCAAATAGAGTTTATGGACACCTAGGTAACAGAAACAAGACACAGGGAGGAGAAGAGCTGAATTATCAAGTGTGCATGTGTAGGGATGGAAACAGAGTGGAGATTGGACTTACGGAGTCCCTCCTGACATACAGATGATAGCAGAAAGCATGACTTTTCATATCCAACATGACTGTAAAAGGACTTCAGCTTCTATGCTGAATGGTCTCTCTCAGTCTTGCTTGAATTTTCTCACCCCTGGGAAAGTCAGCTGCCATGCTATGGAACAGCTCCATAGCGAGGCTCTCATGTCCAAGAACGGAGGTATACCAACATCCCTATCAATGAGCTTAGAAGTGGCTTTACAAGCCCTGCACCAAACCGTGGGTTTCTCGATGTGACCATAGACTCAGCAGGCCAACAGCTTGAATATAATCTCAGAATAGACCCAGAGACAGAGGCTCCCAACTAAGACAGTGAGATTCCTGACACTGAGAAACTGTTAAAAAGTGCATAATTATTGTTTTAAGCCATTTCATTTGCAGTAATGTCTTACACAGAAATAAATAGTACACTCTCCTCTCGTATCCCTCTCTGCGAGCTTTGCCCCAGGCACAAAGCCTTAGGTTCTCCAATGTGCCATATTTTCCCTGATGTCTGAAACTTCCTAACAGTGCCACCCAGATAAAATGCTCACTCTTAATATGTCTAATTAACCGCAGCTGCTGCCTAAAATGTAAACTGGCAGATACATGCCCCTTGCAATATAGTGTCATGACGTTTCATGCATTTTTAATGCAAACTATCATAGTTCAGAATTATACTTTTTAATGATTATTTGACAAATGCCTGAAGTTCCCATTAAATTGTAACTTTCATGAGGACACGGGTTTTTTTTTGTTTGTTTGTTTGTTTGGTTTTTTTTTGCATTCTAGCATTTGACTAGGTCCTAAAAGCGTTTTTGATTGGTATATATTTATTCAACAAACCTCTGATTTCATGAGCGGCATATCCATTAGATAGGCGGTATAAAATTTTTACAATTTACAAGTACTTTACCTGGAAAATTCTAGTAACACAACAACAAAATTAAAAAGAAGGTATTTGTTAAATTGTCTGGAGATCTAACTACATGCCCAAACTATTACTTTTCCTAATAAAAACTCATATTTAGATAGAAAATATAATGGAAGAAAATAATCTTTTGAAATAGAACCGAAAAAAAGCCTTATAACCTTATCAAGAAATTTGTAGAACTTCAATATTTTTGAAGATTATTGAAAGTCTTACAAGAACAGCTCAATAAATGGAAATAAATATAGTTATCTTGTTCGTGCATGGGAAGACTGTATGTCACAAATGTGTTTCTGTTAGCCATATGATACACTAATATGATATTATATTTATAAATTACATGAAATATGTATACGTTTTTAATTTTCACTCTTAAAATTAATGATGACTCTGAATGGAACTATTAGGCAAGAAGCGTTATCTGTGAGAGAGGTCTCCAATGTCAGAGGGTACTTCCTTTGCTACCTACCTACCATCAGACAAATAGCTTCCATTTTCTTAGACTAAATACATTATTAATGATAGGAATTTAATTTAGTGGAAACTCCTTTGAGATTTGTTATAAGGATTAGGAAAAAATCATTAATGTAAAGTTCATAGCCCATCACCTGACAATTGCAAGGCAATTAATTTATGTTTGCTATTGTTACTGTTATTATTGTTACAGTTATTGGCATAATTAATGCTGCTACAGCATTATGAAATCAGATAATTTCTGTTGTGCCTTTAAATTGCATGGTAAAATGAGAACATACCATTCTTGAACAGCGTCTCTCATTAAAATTACCTGGAATTCCTTTTACGAATGTAGTCTTGTTTGTATGTACCACATTATCATATTTGGGAACGGGGACCTGGAAATCCAATTTTTTAAGTGATTTTTCATTCACACTTAAGTTATAAATGGTAAATATGACAGTGTTAGCTTGTGAATTAAAGTTAGATTCTTGATGGGAATTCTAATCTACATGCAATTTAAATTCTAGGAAGAATCTAGTTTTAATTTATGTAAAGCCAAATGACTTTTCTTTTTTACTAATCAAATTAAAATTTATTTTATTGGTGTATTATTTCTTGCTTAATGTCTTAAAAGCATTTTTAAGATGAATTCATTAATCATTCCCTTAATTTTAGTTAATGGAGAACTAAATTCCAGAAAACAGGTATGTAATTACAGTACAATTAATCATAATAAAGTTAAAATAAAATAATCACATTTAAGGATGTGCAATCTCTTCTAATAGGAATTTGATTTCAACTGATATTTACATAATTCTCAATATAATTCAAAGAACTCTGATCATATATATGAAGTTAAACACTAACTGCTGTTAATTATTCTGTTTCCTGCTGGTAATATTTATAAAAAAGGAATGTGAAATTTGGGGTTCAAGATGGCTAAGAATATGTGTTAACTTCTTTTTAAAATCACATTGAAATTGCAAAACATCCACAAACTAAAATAAATAAGCCATCTAAGAAACCAAGAGTATTCCCTTGTAAGAATAAATTATTGAGATACTTCTATACAACACAAAGTCAACAAAATCAGAAGACAAATATATGCAAAAATGTCCACAATACAATATAGGCAAAATTAAGAAACTTCAAAATACTGAGTTTTCGAAGCATGATTCCCCAAATGCATCAGACCAAGAAACATGACCTGGAAACTGGAAGAGGATGGTTTTATAGTCAAGTATAACTTTTATTAGTGTTGTTCCAGTTATACTTGTTATAATCTTCTGTATCTAGAGTATTTATTCCAAAATAAAAGAGATTCAGTCAGATTCTCAGAGAAACTATTGAAGCTAGAGAGAGTGTTTAGAGCTGGGAGGTGTTTAGGACTATTTCTTGTTTCTGTAGGAAAATGTCTTCCTTCCTATTCAACAGGAATGCTAGACCAGACTCCAATGTACAATTATAATAAAAATCATAACTCATGTAAACTGAAACTGTATCTATTGTTTGGAAAAGAAAAATATTTAATATTGGACTAAGGGATAAAAAAGAAGTTACCTAAAACCACTATTAACATTGGTAAATGTTAACCACTGTTATAAATTTATACAGAAAACTTATAATTGCTAAATATTTGAGAAGAGTATAGAAGAAAAATACCAGCTGAAACATATGAAATACTTATCTCTCATGGAAGAAGAATTAATGGAAAAAAAATACAATTAACTTAATCAACATATTTATTAGTGTTTGAGAAGATGGCATTCCTATGAAGTAAGAATACCCTTATATGAAACCTAGTAATCAGTTTGGGATTTTAAAATAAATGCAAATGCAATCTCAACAACTTAGACCCTGGTGAAAAATATACGGAGAATATAAAATAAACAAAGAATTCACATAAATAATTAGTAGGACATTTCACTGAATTACAAATCTTTAAAAATTGATGGCACTTTTATTTGAAACAAGTGAAAATAGTAAACACCCTAAATAATTATAAAATTATATGTACTCTAGAAAAAAGAAATAATTGCAATTTAAAAACATTTATGGCTACATGGTATTCCGTGATGTATATGTACTGTATTTTCTTTCTCCAGTCTATCATTGAGGGGCATTTGGGTTGGTTCCATGTCTTTGCTATTTTAAATAGTGCTGCAATAAATATACGTGTTGCATGTGTCTTTATAGTAGATGATTTATATTCCTTTGGGTATATACCCCATAGTGGGATGCCATGGTATTTCTGGTTCTGGATATTTGAGGAATCACCACACTGTCTTCCACAATGGTTGAACTAATTTACATTCTCACTAACACTATAAAAGCATTCCTGTTTCTCCATAGCCTCACCAGCACCTATTATTTCCTGACTTTTCTTTTTCTTTTCTTTTTTTTTTTTTTTTTTTTTTTTGAGATGGAGTCTCACTCTGTTACCCAGGCTGGAGTGCAGTGGCGTGATCTCGGCTCACTGCAACCTCCACTTCCCAGGTTCAAGCAATTCTCTGCCTCAGCCTCCTGAGTAGCTGGGATTACAGGCGCCCACCACCACGCCTGACTGTTTTTTGTGTTATTAGTAGAGGTGGGGTTTCACCATCTTGGCCAGGCTGGTCTTGAACTCCTGACTTCATGGAATTACCAGGCGTGAGTCACCATGCTCAGCCTGTTTCTTGACTTTTTAATCATCACAATTCTGACTGGCATGAGATGGTATCTCATTGTGGTTATTATTGCATTTATCTGATGATCAGTGATGTTGAGCTTTTTTTCTTATGTTTCTTGGCCCCATAAATGTCTTCCTTTGAGAAATGTCTGTTCGTATCTTTTGCTCACTTTTTAATAGAGTTGTTTTTTTCTTGTAAATATGTTTAAGTTCCTTGTAAATTCTGGATGTTAGACCTTTGTCAGATGTGTAGATTGGAAATATTTTCTCCTATTCTGTAGGAGAACAGGTTGCCTGTTCACTCTGATGACAGTTTCTTTTGGTGTGCAGAAACTCTTTAGTTCAATTAGATCCCATTTGTCAATTTTGGCTTTTGTTGCAATTGCTTTTGGCATTTTTGTCATGATGTCTTTGCCCATGCCTATGTCCTGAATGATATTGCCTAGGTTTTCTTCTGGGATTTTTATGGCTTTGGGTTTTACATTTAAGTCTTTACTCCATCTTGAGTTAATGTTTGTATAAGGTGTAAGGAAAGGGTCCAGTTTCAGTTTTCTGCATATGGCTAGCCAGTTTCCCAGCACCATTTACTGAAGAGGAGATCCTTTTCCTATTGCTTGTTTTTTCAGGTTTGTCAAAGATCAGATGGTTGTAAATGTATGACATTATTTCTTAGGTCTCTGTTCTGCTCCATTGGTCCATATATCTGTTTTGGTACCCATGCCGTGCTCTTTTGGTTACTGTAGCCTTGTAGTATAGTTTGAAGTCAGGTAGTGTGATGTCTTCAGCTTTGTTATTTTTGCTTAGGATTATCTTGGCTATATGGGGTCTTCTTTGATTCCATATGAAATTTAAAACAGTGTTTTCTGCCTCTGTGAAGAATGTCAACGATAGTTTGATGGAAATAGCATTGAATCTATAAATTACTTAGGGCAGTACAGCTATTTTCATGATATTGATTCTTCACATCCCTTGTTAGCTGTATTCTTCGGTATTTTATTCTCTTTGTAGTGATTGTGAACGAGAGTTCACTCGTGATTTGGTTCTCTGCTAGTCTATTGTTGGTGTAAAGGAATGCTTGTGACTTTTGCACATTGTTTTTGTATCCTGAGACTTTGCTGAAGTTGTTTATCAGTTCAAGAAGTTTTGAGGATGAGATGATGAGGTTTTCTAAATATAAAATCATGTCATTTGCAAACTTGAAGCTACACAGTCTGTGGTGTTTTGCTATGGCAGCCCTAGCAAACTGTAACACATGGGAGAGTCAGTTTTGGGTGTTAACATGGCTAGGAGATAGTCCTCACTTTTTCAATTACTAGTCTGTGAAGATATTTTACGAATGTGATTAATGTGCTTTTCAGTTTATTCTAAATAGTGGGGATTATCCCATACATTTCTGCATTGGACATTGTCAACTAGACAGGTCTTCAGAGCCAAACTGATGTTTTCTTGGAAGGAGAAGAAATTCTGCCTGTAGACTGCAGCTTTAGCTCATGTCCCAGAGCTCCGGACTGCCCTTCCTGACAGCCTGCTCTGTAGATCAGGAAATGAGTCTCTTTCTGTCTCTCTGCCTCTCTCTCTCTCTTTCTCTTCACACTCGTGTGGGTGCGCATGAGCGCGCGCTGCGCGCACACACACACGCACACACACGCGGTTCTGTTTCTTTAGTGAAACCCCAACTAACACGGATTTTATTTTTCATTTCTTAAGCTTTTTATTTTGAAACAACTGTATACTTAAGAAACGTTAAGATAGTCCACAGAATTTTCATATATGCCCTTTGCTCAATTTCCCCATCTTACATAATCTTGATACATTTGTCAAAGAAAATTAGAAATAAACGTTAGTACATTCCTATTAACTAAACTAAGGCAACATTTACCTTTCATTAATTTTTGATTCAGATTTTATAGGTGTGGTGGATTTCTTAGTTTCTAGGAGCTGCTGTAAGAAATTAGCATGAACTTGGTTGCTTAAAATAACCAACATTTATTCCATTAATTTTTTCAGAGTTCTGGATGCCAGAATTCCAAAGTCCCTGTCGCTGGACTGAAATCCCAGCCACACGCCTTCCTGAGGCCCTGAAGAAACCGTTCCTGACTCTTCCAGTTTCTGGTGGCTGCCGGCATTCCCTCACATGTGACTCCATCACTCATCTTCAAGGCCAGCACCCTTAAACCCCTCTCTGCCTTTCTCTGTGTGTTTAAAACTTTCCTCTATGCCCCTTTTATAAGGGATGCATATGATGGCATTTAAGTCACAGGAGGGTAATCCCATATAATCCACCATCTGAAAATATGAAATTTAATCACATCCACAAAGACCCTTGTAGTTTTCTTGAAACATAAAGTAAACATTCACAGGCCCCAGAGATTAGGATAAGGCCCTAGATATCTTTTAAGGAGCAAATTTTCATCCTACCACAATGTGATTACAATATTCATAGATACCTACAGTAATAATTGTTTTATTTTAACTGGTATCAAGAAGTAATTTGATGTAAATATCTAATATTTACTTTCGAAACATTTCTAATTAAGATAGAAAAGGATTATAAGGAAGTTTCCTTCAATTGAGAAAGCATATTTTTCGAAAGCACAGCCATCATTCTACATGTGTGCACTGTGAAGATAGGTAATACAAATGAAAGAACTCTTTATAAATCAGTGCATAAATAATAGATATTGTGAAAAATCTAATACTAACAGAGCTTCAAGAATGTAAAAATGTATCATTTTTAAGAAATTATCATAAATCAACAGAATAGGAGGAAAATTATTGTCTAATAACAAATAAAGAATAATAATATTTTATTTCTCAGAATTACGTATTAATATGAGCACAATCCAGTATTATTACACATACATACTGGGAAAACTAGAAAAAATATTATCTTATATATTTTAAAAGTTTACAAGTTACCCTGAAGCAAATACGGGGAACTGGAATTCACAGAATATGTAGGAGAATTCAGTGGGTAGTGGCAATAAATAAATAAATGAAAGGTTGTTATCATTTTTTCAAATATCAAAGTAAACTTTAATGCTGTTCATTCATCTTATTGAACTAGCACCTGATCCACTGAGAAATAGTCTCAATCTCATTAACTTGAGGCAGCTGCCATTCCAAATAAAATAAACTGAGAGGAAGAAAATATTGTTTATAGGTGGTTTTTGTAAAAAGGAATGTCCATCAGCAGCTCTGTAGCTTGAACATGAACAAAAATACATCTATTACATTTAACTAGAATGGGGCACAGTGAATCAGTTTCCCTGTTCTGAACTGCTTAAGGGCAGACATTTCATTTTATTTCTTCCTGGCTTTTCTGTATTAAAAACTGATTCTGTCTTTGACAGGCTGCACTGTAGATGGTCTTGTTACAGTGCACAGGCATTCTGGTGAATGACTTTGATTACTCTGGGACTAGGTTCTGTTGCTGTGAAAATCAGGTTAAAAATATCAGAATAGTTTCCTTTTCGTACAGAGGAAAATGCCAGGAACTTCTCTTAAAACTCTAAATATTCCTTCCTACAGAAATGAGAAAGCAGGTCTAAGCATCTTTTTTTTTTTTTTTTTTTTTTTTAAATGAAATACAATATTTTACAAGTAACTAATAATCTGGCTTCTCAGAATTAAAGGACACTCTATTTTCCTCTCCCTCCCTCCCTCCTTCCCTGCCTCCCTGCCTCCCTCCCTCCCCTCCCTCCCTTCCTTCCTTCCTTCCTTCCTTCCTTCCTTCCTTCCTTCCTTCCTTCCCTCCCTCCCTCCCTCCCTCTCTCCCTCCTGCCCTCCTTCTTTCTCTTTCTCTTTCTTTCTTTCTTTCTTTCTTTCTTTCTTTCTTTCTTTCTTTCTTTCTTTCTTTCTTTCTTTCTTTCTTTCTTTCTTTCTCTCTCTTTCTTTCTTTCTTTCTCTCTCTTTTCTCTCTCTCTCTTTCTTTCTTTCTTTTTCTTTCTTTCTTTTCTCTCTCTTTCTCTCTCTTTCTCTCTTTCTCTCTCTCTCTCTCTCTCTCTCTCTCTTTCTTCTCTCTTCTTCTTTCTTTCTTTCTTTCTTTCTTTCTTTCTTTCTTTCTTTCTTTCTTTCTTTCTTTCTTTCTTTCTCTTTCTTTCTCTCTTTCCTTCCTTCCTTCCTGCCTGCCTTCCTGCCTTCCTGCCTTCCTGCCTTCCTTCTCCCTTTCTCTCTCTCTTTCTCTCTTTCTTTCTTTTCTTTCTCTCTTTTGTTCTTCCCCCCCCACCTTTTTTTTTTTTTTTTTTTTTTTTTTTTGCTTAAATTATCTCGTAATTTTATGTAAATAATGTATGTTTAATTCTTTGGCATTGAGTCTGTTTTACAGACAACACAACCAGCCGGTCTTTACAAATGGCTTTTTGAGATGATGGTAATTTATAAATGCTGAGCTCCATGAATTTAGCACTCATATCTTTGGTAAATTTATAGAAATTTCACACTCTAGAAGCAAACCTGTTCCAAGTAACTGCTAAATAAATATTTTTGAATGAATAAAAAATAAGTCATATTTAGTTTGGGCTGAACATATGACATGCAAATTAATAAAAATCTTTCATTTCATTAATATCTCAGTTCTATCTGGATCCACTGAGTATTAAATAATGTATATTCTGCAACCATGCTAATGCTTTTCTAGGTGGCATACTATTTGTCAATAAACAATGTGCTTGTTAACATACCGTCATTAGTTAAAATCCTAGAGTGGTTCACTATATAACAATGATTGGGCTAGGTGCAGTGGCTCACGCCTGTAATCCCTATACTCTGGCAGGCCAAGTCAGATGAATCACAAGGTCAAGAGATCAAGACTATCCTGGCCAACATGGTGAAACCCTGTCTCTACTAAAATTACAAAAATTAGCTGGGCGTGGTGGTGCACACCTGTAGTCCTAGCTACTTGGGAGGCTGAGGCAGGAGAGTCGCTTGAACTCAGGAAGCGTAGGTTGCAGTGAGCCAAGATCACGCCGCTGCACTCCAGCCTGGCGACAAAGAGAGACTGTCTCAAAAATAAAATAAAATAAAATAAAAAATAAAATAAAATAAAAGTTGAAGTTCATATGCTAAAACCTAACATGGATAAAATATAGATAGCTTCAGGAAATATGCCAGATCAGACATTTATTTGATGAAGGATAATCCTTCCAAGACTATAATTCTGGCAACACTTTGAGCTATCAGCTATTTATTTAATAAAAGCAATCATATGCATTTTATTTTGTGTATTAACCTATACAATAAAATATTTTACAAGGAACCTAATTACTCATTAGAAAGATTATTTTATTATGAACATATCTAAAATATTAATTCTATTGCTCATGGTATCTGAATGTATTTGTTACCCAGTCGAGTCAATGCTGGCATCAAAATGAACCCAATGTCTCAGTTATCCAAAACTAAATCTCAAAAATATACTCTTGGAGTATAACAAACATCAATGACCTTAATTCTTGCATTGAGATTTAATTAAGAGTTAATGAAAATTCTTCCAAAGAATAAGAAGAGACAAATCTCACATTGAAGTTTTCTCCAAATCATGCTTTATCCCTTCTTTTTTCATCTTGGATTGGAATATTTTTGTTCATTTATATTCATATCTCTTTGGAAAAACATTATTCTATGAAAAATTGCTTGAGTATATTTGGCGGCCAAATTCAGAAAACTTGCCCAAATCTGCAAACATCGACCAAAAAAAAAAAAAAAAAAAAAATCACCCCAAGAGGCATTTGAAGAGACTCACAACAAACATTTGGGTTCTGAGACAATCTTTACTAATTGTTTTCTCCAGCCACACTGAGATCACTGATTTTTAACTATCTTCTGAGGTCTGGAGACTAAATATTTGTCAGCTGCCCAATTTGTTCTGAAAATGTTAGCTCCCAGGAGAAATCTTCACCTTTCAGACCTGTCTCGTCTTAACATTAGTCTCTAGCTGTCAATGCTGCAGTATGTATATTCCTAAGAGATGACACAAAGATCTAAGAAATCTCCTAATTAGGATAGAAGGGAATATCCGAGAAAGATGTTGCTCCCTCTTTTTCTCTCTCCTCTGTCACAAACACAGCATGTGGTCAGTAAAATGTGAATTTGTGTAATATTTACAATGTTGCTTATCTGATGTACTCCTAAAATCTTTAACATTTATAAAGCATCATTCCTAGGCAAAGTTGTGAAGTGATAAAAGCCTGCTATTAGTGACATTGGTCTGACACCGAGTACTCTGCCTTTTTTGAAGATACAGATTGTTCTAGCTATTTTGTTACTCCATGTCCTTCATGTGCCTTTCTCCTTACAATTACTCCTTCCTCTTGCATTGGTGCTTACGTCTGTAAAATTAATTCAACTCAGGTATGCACTATTGTGCTATCGAATTAACTAGGTCTTATTTTATGTGTGTTTTTCACTTTAGCAGAAAAGAAAATTTAAAACCTTGATTAGGTTTTCACTTTCAGAAAAAAAATTATACTATGTGTATACCATCATAGTCTTCAAATCTATGACTGAATTACCTACAAATAATTTTATAATGAAGTTATTAATACATTAAAAGTTAAAGTGCTTTGATATAAAATAATAGGTAGTCTTGAACTAGGAGCTTTATAGCATTTGACAAAGTCAATATTCAAATTGTTTTTGAATAACCCAATTAAAAATGATCTAAAAATTTGAATAGAAATTTCTCCAACAAATACATAGAAATGGCCAACAAGTATATGAAAAAAAATGCTCAATATCATTAATCATCAGGGAAAGGCAAATCAAATACTACAATGAGATATCACTTCATATCTGTTAGAGTGGCTATCATCAAAAAGATGAAGACAGCAAGTATTGGCAAGGACGTGGAAATATTGGAACTCTTGTACACTGTTAGTGGGAATGCAAAATAATGAAATCTCTTTGAAATACAGTTTCAGGTTCCTAAAAATATTAAAAATAGAACTACTGTATGATCAAACAATCCCACTTCTGAACGTTTATTTAAAAGAATTGAAATCAGGAACTTGAAGAGATATTATAACTCCCATGTTCATTGAAGCACTTTTCAGATTAGCCAAGATGTGGAATCAACCCAAATGTTCATTTACAGATGAATGGATAAACTTAGTATGTACATATAAGAATATTATCTAGCCTTGGGAGACTGAGGCGGGCAGATCATGAGGTCAGGAGATCGAGACCATCCTGGCTAACACGGTAAAACCCCGTATCTTCTAAAAATACAAAAAATTAGCCTGGCATGGTGGCGGAAGCCTGTAGTCCCAGCTACTGGGGAGGCTGAGACAGCAGAATGGCGTGAACCCGGGAGGCAGAGCTTGCAGTGAGCCGAGATCACGCCACTGCACTCCAGCCTGGGGGACAGAGCAAGACTCCGTCTCAAAAAAAAAAATAAAAATAAAAATAAAAAAAAAAGAAAAGAAAGAATATTATTTAGCCTTTAAAAATAAGGAAATTCTGTAATATGCAATAAATAAACATGAACATACAGTGAAGACATTATGCTAAGGTAAAAAAAGCCAGACACAGAAGGACACTTACTGCATGATTCCACTTATAGGAAATATCTAACATAATCAAATTCATAGAATCAAACAGAGAGATGATGGTTGCCAGGGGCTAAGGAGGTATTAGACGATAGGCATAATATTTAAGTCAAGTGAGATGAATGAACTTTAGTGATCTGCTGTACAACATTGTACCTTTAGTCAACCATAATATATTGTACACTTAAAAATTTGTTAAGAGGGTGAATCCCATATTGTATTCTTATCACAATAATTATTTTGAAAAACCTGAAAAAGTTTTAGATAAAAATTTTAAAATATACATTTGAAAAAATGAATTATTCAAGTTATTTCAAATATTTGCACTGTAAATACATTTTACTGAATATTATTATTTTTCTTTTTTTTAAAGCAGTAACTTAAAATAACTTCAGGGTATAACATCTGGAACTATGTCTTTTTTTCTGAGTCAATTTTATTTTCAAAAATACACTGTATTAAATTATCAGGATAACATTTGATATTTAAAGTATATGTGTTACTATTTTATAATAGTTAAAAGGGTATTTTCTTTTACCTGTACAAAACTGTTGAATGTTTTAATCAATTCTTTATGTTTTAGGGAAGTGATTTTTTTTTTCCTTTTTTTAAAGGTAGAGTCTTGCTCTGTTGCCCAGGCTGGAGTGAAGTGACATGACCAAGCTCACCGCAACCTCTATCTCCCAGGCTCAAGCAATCCTACCACCTCAGCTTCCTACGCTGCTGGAGACTACAGGTATGCACCACAACATCTATCCATGTTTTTTTTTTTTTTTTTTTTTTTTTTTTTAATTAGAGATGAGATCTCACTATGTTGCCCAGGCTGGTCTTGAACTCCTGAGCTCAAGCAATCCTCCTGCCTCACCCTCCAAAAGTGCTGAGGTTACATGTTTGAGCCACCATTCTTGGCCGGGGAAGTTATTTTTAAAGTGTGATTTGATTTTTATTATCTCCTTAGAAATTGCAAGATAATATTTGCTTGCTTTCTTTTCCTTGTGTTCAATTTCTTTGTTTTATCCAATTTACTTTAGCTATATTTTGTTTTAAAATATCAAAATATATAGTATTTATAATCTTTTGTGAATTATCTTTTTTCTTTTTTTTTTTTTTTTTTTTTTTTTTTTTTTGGAGGCAGAGTCTTGCTCTGTCGCCCAGGCTGGAGTGCAGTGGCCAGATCTCAGTTCACTGCAAGCTCCACCTCCCAGGTTTACGCCATTCTCCTGCCTCAGCCTCCCGAGTAGCTGGGACTACAGGCGCCCGCCACCTCGCCCGGCTAGATTTTTGTATTTTTTAGTAGAGACGGGGTTTCACCGTGTTAGCCAGGATGGTCTTGATCTCCTGACCTCGTGATCCGCCCGTCTCGGCCTCCCAAAGTGCTGGGATTACAGGCTTGAGCCACCGCGCCCGGCCGAATTATCTTAATTATTGTTGCATATAAAGAATTCTTCTAAATTATAATGTTTAATAAATTAAAGCAACTCTCTTTGAAAAAGGTGCATATATTTTTGCTTCTTTAATATAAGCACATAATTTATAGTAAAGGTTACCAATAGTTTGAAGTTAATTTTTAACCACATGAAGTTAATTTTTAACACAATGCTCTTTTACATCCCTTGAGAAAATTTCATACACTCAAATAGAATCAATTTCTGAAATGCAGAAGTCATGTCTGTCAAGAATTCAAGGAAATTACTATTGGAAAGTAAAGTGCTATAGCATAATCTTTTAACATTTTCCTGTCACATCCAAGATGACTACAGATCCTAATCAATTTTTTCCCTCAGAACTCTATTGAAAATCTATCCACATGATTTACTGGATTTTGGTTTTCATTTGTGTTTCTAGAGAAGATTCAATTCTTCACATGATATTTTATTTAATTTTTGAAATTATAAAATAAATTTAGAGTGTTATACAGAGTTTTATATTTAATGAATAATAAAACTAAAATGAATTTGTGACTTGAAGACCTTTTTTCAAACTATCAAACTTTGCAGGAGTCATTATAAATAATATAACTGAGTAAAGTTAATATGAACTCTCAAAAACTATTGATAAACTAAGATAGAACGCTGACTTACCTAATCTATATACAATACAATTTGAATATTTGACATAGATATCCATCTCCTTCACCAGACTGCAAGTGGCATTATAGTTTAGCACTTAAAGGCCAAGATACTGATTTCAGCTCCTGACTTTGCCACTTCCTAGTTAAGTGGCCTTGAATAATTCACTTAAATACCCTGGGCCTCGATTTCTTCATCTGTAATACAGAAATAGGACTGAATGTGTGAATTCTTGTGAAACATTTAGTCTCTCAATGCAAGGCATTAAAAAGTAAGGGAAATTGCTCTGTTTTGCTCACAAAGTGGACTTTTCATGATTTAAAAGATTCCTTTCTGTGTGAGTAATATGTGGACACACACATTACTGGAAAAATTCATATGTTACCACAAAATGGTCTGCATCCTGATGCGGCAAGAAAAGCCTGAGAATAGCATTGTAAGTCCCAGACAGCACTTTCTGTTATATGTGTATCTAGAAGATCATTAATAAAGCTTGATATTGGTTGAGATTTTGGTTCATATTCATCTGATTTTACAATCAGTTCTTTGTTATGTCATTGGCCCATAATTTATGATAAATAATTTTTGATTGACTACATGAATAAATGAAGAGAAATATTTTGCTTTTTTAAAAGTGAACATAAAAAGAAATAAAATTGACTACATTTGCCAACTGCCAGAAAGAATTAGCAATTCATATGAATAGTTTAAATAATTTGTCTTTTGCACTTTTGCTATTTTAACTTTATAAATGAAAGGAAATCATATTTCCATGATTGCATGTTTAAAGCACTGTTTTTTACCATACTAATCAATTTTGGCTCGTTTGAAAACATATGAGTGAATATTATTCTGGCCCTTATATGTTTTATTGATCTATTTGCTTGTCATCATGCTTAAGAATTCTTAGCCATAAGGATAAATATCCTTACGTAAAGTATGTTCTCTATCTTTATTTTTCTCCTCCAAAATTGTTTTAGGTGAATCAGCTTGTTTATTCTTCCAAAAAAAAAAAAAAAAAAAAAGGCTGTTAAACGTATAGAAGAATTTAGGGATAATTTCATAATATTGAGTTTGTCTATTGCTTCTCAGCTTTTTGGCTAAGATCAAGCGTGGGGTCTCTCGATCAATCATCATGATCAAAAAATAAAATAACTTTTATCTGAGGAATGCAAATTATTTTGAATTATAAGGCCCAGGGAGAAAGTAAAATGATACAGCAATCATGTCCTGCTCCTCACTCTAAGCTATGTTTCCATCTCTTAAAACTGCTGACTATTGCCACAAGTAGCTGTAAATTAACCTAATCATCATATACCTGATGCTATAACCTATACCCTATAGCTTAACAATGTATAGCAAATCACTAATCAAAGTTATTTCTGTAAAACAATGAGAATTACTCACAAACAACTTTGTATCAGGCCATTCCATGTTCCCAGACTCTAGCCCTTTTTTTTTTTTTCTTTTAAAACCTGCTCAAGTAAACTCTTTATATTTTGTGCCTCAGCTTTTTACTTTTAGATTGACAATGGTATATTTTTCCACCTAAGTTTTCTCTAATTTTTCTCAGCAATGTTTTGCAATTTCGAGTCCCCACAACTTACCTTTATTTTGTCAACTTTGTCATAAAGTATTTTCTGTTTGTTGATGCTATCACAAATGGTACTTTAAATTATTCAATTTTCAATTTTTTAGTGCTAGTATACAGTTTTGTGTATTGACATTGTACCTTGTCTCCTTGATAAACTCACTTGGTAATTCTAGAAGCTTTTTAAAATAGATTCCTCAATATTTTCTACATGCATAAACATCAACCGTGAATGAAGACAGATTTATTTATTCCAATCTAATATATATGACTTTTATTTCTTTCCCTTGCTTAATTCTACCAATTGGTACTTTGAGTTTGTTTTTGAATAGATATAGTTGAGAAATCAAACTAAAATCTGGTCTGATAAATATACTTACTTGCATATTTGAGTTCTTAGTGTGCACTGCAGCCTAACCCATTAGGTGAGCAAACTGAAAACCTAGCTCAGGAGTTTGCCTCTGTAACAGCAGCTGACTCTTAGCCAATCACAGCACAATACTCCATCCACTCACAGGTGGCCAACTGTTCAAACTGTGTTCAAATAAGGGAAATTCGAGCTGTAGCCAACCCTGCATTTCTGTACCTCACTCTTCTTTTCTTTCTGTAAATCTTCAACCATGCGGCAGCAACACCCTGGAATCTCTCTGAATCTGCTCTGATTCTGAGGGCTACCCAACTTGCAAAATATTTCTTCTGGCTCAATTAAACTCTGTTAATTTTAATTTGTCTAAAGTTGTAATTTTAACAAATTAAAAACGGAAAAATTCTGTTGTACCCTATAATAGAAGAAAAGTTTTAGAATTTCACCATTAAAGACAATTTTGACTGTAGCTTTTCTGGTTTAGAAGGTGTTTTTGTTTTGTTTTGTTTTGTTTTGTTTTCAAGAACAAATGTTTCTAATTTTTACTATTTAGGTCGATGATCCATCCATTTTAAGCCAATTTTACATTTGGTTAAGGTAAGGGTTGAGGTTACTATATTTTTAAGGGATATCCACCTGTTCCCACAGGATTCATTTAAAATTTTATTTTTCTTTTGTATAACCATGATACATTCTTAGAGAATCAATTAAGAATGTATAGCAATTTCTCAATCTCATATTCCACTGTTCTATATTTCTATGTATGTATCAATAGTATACCACATTGATTAAGGTGTATTTATAGTAAGGTTTGAAATCAGGTAGTGGAAGTCTCCCAACATTGTTTATCTATTTCAGAATTATTTGGACTTTACTAGGTCTTTTGCATTTCCACTTGTTAATTTCTAAAAAAAAAAAAAAATCTTTCATAGCATTGATTGAAATTACATTGCATCTGCAAATTGATTCACAAATGACGACATTTTCAAAAGTCCATTTAATAACAAAGTTCTCATTTCTTATAATTGTCATATTCCACACAACATACATAAAAATACAATTAGATATAAAAAGCAACCTATAATTCTTGGTATCAAAATGTTATGATCTATCAAATGACAAAGTGCTATTTCTAGAAATTGTATCAGATAACGATTCAAGGTTTGTTTGTTGTCCTTAGAAACCATGAGGATAATTGACACTACATACACACAGTTTTGAAAAGTTAACATCAACTATTTTTAAAAAAGCAACCGGCCGGGCACGGTGGCTCAGGTCTGTAATCCCAGCACTTTGGGAGGCCGAATTGGGCGGATCACGAGGTCAGGAGATCGAGACCATCCTGGCTAACAGGGTGAAACACTGTCTCTACTAAAAATACAAAAAATTAGCCGGGCGAGGTGGCGGGCGCCTGTAGTCCCAGCTACTCGGGAGGGTGAGGCAGGAGAATGGCGTGAATCCCGGAGGCGGAGCTTGCAGTGAGCCGAGATCGCGCCACTGCACTCCAGCCTGGGTGACAGAGCGAGACTCCGTCTCAAAAAACAAAACAAAAAAAAACAAAAAGAGAAAAACATCCAAAACTAAACAAAATAAAAGGTTAGATCAACAGAAGTCCTGAATTCTTTAGGAAGAAAACTGAATTTAGAGAGAAAATGCAGTCTTTCAAAAGAACATTGCAGTTATAGTTTGCAGTGTAACAATAGGGTAGAGTTGACAAGAAATACTTCATGTAAGCAATGGGCTTTCTGGGCCACATACTTTCCATTACACCTTAGCCCAGTAATCTAAAAATTCTGACTCAAACTTATGACGTTTATATATTGTTGAACATTTATTTAGTAGGAACATGGATAAATTGATTTTCAATAAATACAATTACTACAGCACTTTATGAATATTATAAAATATTTAAATATATTGTCACATTTTTTCTTATTTTATACTGCTTGTCATTTTTCATGTATCCAGTATTGATGAATGGAAAACATGAGTCAGAAAGTACTCATACTCTTTAAGTTTAGAGGGAACATAGTTAGACATAGTTCCAAGTCTTGTCCTGGGCTAGGTTTAAAATTTTGTTTCTATTGTTTTTTTAATTAGGTCCACATTAAGAAAATGTTTTCAACTTGACTGATAATTTTTCTGTTCAGTTGATTTGATGTATTTTTCTAAGAAAACATAGTAGGAGATTGAATGTAAACATTTAAATACACACTTCATTCTTGTTAGGAAATTAAAGATGGCTATGCTCATTGGCTCCTCTTTTTTATCAGGAATTGGTATAAGAATCAAGTTCAGTTTGACTCTGCAGCTTGAAACTAGGAAATATGTATGACAAGATAAGAGATAGGAGCTAGCACAGAGGGTTAATTGTTTTAATGACTTATTCTGTTTAGGTGACATTTGGTATATATTACATCTTGTCATATTTCAAAGGAATAAAAAGGGTAGTTGGCAACACATTCAATTATTTTAATTATGTGATAAGGATCCTTAATAGATGGTAACCCTTGAAAGTTGTCTGGCTCACCTATTTCCTTATCTGGCTGACTCTAATGTTGCCTAGAGTTAAAATTCAGCCGTCTCTGCCTGTTTTTCCATTTAGACAGGGCTCAACACCATATATCTCATTGACTCCATGTCTTTTATCCCAAGTTTCAAGGGCCTCTTCTTAAAATACCCCTGACTGTTTGGTAAAAAGGTTTATTAAAAATGTCAAAGAGGCTAGAAGCAGGTATTTGTGCGGAGGAACATGACTTTTCATTCTGAAGTTTAAAGAACTGGGAGCAAGAGGTTATAAGCACCTTTCATATTGCTCTACAATTCCTCTACCTTCCAGAAATAACGGGTTACTTGATCAAGAACTGAGAGTCCTGGACCTGGTGCCACATAAAGGAGGCTCAGTAGCTCAAACATGTGGCTTTGGAGTCTCTGTCCCTATTAAAAGATGTGAGAGAAAAGTCTGTAGCCTCCTAATTATGGAGGTGTCAAATTGGAATAACTGATAATGTATAATAGGAGCCTTTTCTTGAAGGAGAGATCATTGTGGGTGATCCTATGATAAAGCATTAAGAAAAAGGAATCTATAATATACATCTCTAATTTAACATAAAAGAGTCTCTTTTATTGCCCTTTCATTGGTATTGCTAAACAAGCTTTTATGTAATGTAAGGCTGCCTTTAAATAGGCACGGACTTTTCATTGTTTTGTATGTTTCTCATTATCACACTATCCTTCTCTTCAAACTCATTTTAATACTAGGTAAAAATTGAGTTTGTTGTTGCTGAACATGGTGTAAAAACCTAGTTACACATCCCAGAATAGCAAGATTTTCACATATACACATTTTCTTTATAGATGTGAAGAATAAATAATTGTCCATAAAGACACTTCAGCTCCCTATATGTGACTGCGCTGAAACACTCAGTTTTTCTGTTCCTGATTCTTGCTTTATCCATCCTTGTGGAGGAGTTCTAAAATACAGTTTATGTGCAGCTACACTTTATTGCATTTCTACCATTATGAGATTAAAAGGCCAATATCATTTCAAAGGTCAAAACTGACAGGTTATTTGCAATATTTTCAGAGTTCTGCATGGGGAAAAATTAATTTGTTGCACCTGTTCACACTGGAAAAACAACTCTCTTTGGAAAACATAGTTGTGAAAGACTTTCTTAGAGTGAGGATTCACAGTTCTGCTTCTTGGAGTACTGCCTATAGTTTCAATAATATGAGAGCTACAACATAAGTGTTAGTAACTAAACGGTATAAAATTTGTGCCTAATAGTAGGATTATAAAATGCTTAAATTGTCTTTTATCCTGCTGTCAATTTTATCTTTTCTGTTTGTCCCATAAACATTATATTTTAGCATTTGTTTCCTAGAAAGTAGAGCACGGGGTAATTCTTATATGCTAGATTTTTATTGGTGGCATGAAGTTCAGACAAAAGCAAGAATATTAAAAAAGAAAGGCAGAAAATAAAAGATAGGGTTTTATTACACTGAGCATTGTTTCAAAGAAAATAAATAGGATTTCTCTGTCATGTGATATGTACACGAGTTTACTCAGAACCACAGATAGCAGATCGGTTCCTTGAGGGAAGAAGAGAAAGATACATCTCTGTAGTACCTTCCTATCTCCTGTCTCTTATTAATCAAAATATTTGTAGAAAAATAATTCACCAGATCTGGGCCACTAGGGACACAGAAGTTCCCAGCTAGACCTGAGTTTAACGCAGTTGGACTGGATGCTGATGTTGCTGCAGCTCATGCTTAGGAGGGCACAATAGTGGCCTTGCCTAAGACCCATCCCTGGTTCCATGACTACTCTGAGACTGCTCGTCGTGTTCAGAGATGAGAGTCAGTCACCGCAGTCAAGGCTTTTTCCTTGCAAAAGAGGCCCTTGCTTCTTTCTCAGAAAAGAAGGAACAAGTTCAGTTCTTCAGAGTAGTTGTCAATTTCAGTCTCCTCTAGAGACATAAAAAATGTTGGCAAAGGAGATGGAGTCCTTGTTACTGCAGGTGTTCGCAGAACCAAAACTGATATTTATCACCTTCTTCCTTTATCAGTCATTCTAGATTTGACTCACCTTTGGCCAGCACTTGGCTAGTTCTCACTTGTTTGTCAGATGGAATGATGAGAAGTTCATCCTCTTGGTGAATTAGACTTAAAGTATCTTGCCCTTGTTAGGCTCTGATTGATGATACTGAAGGGAGGGGCCAGCTGGACTTCCTGGGCCGAGTAGGGACTCAGAAAGCTGTGAAATTCACTCATTTCCTGCATCAAGACTTACTTCGGTCCTGGATGAATAATATTGAAGATATATGCTTAAAATATTCCTAACACCAGGACTTGTGCATGTGTTTCCTTCTCCAAGAAAGCTATAAACAGCCAGAAGTTTGCTGTAAGCTTCCCTGTGTCCTCTCTCCTTCTCTCCTTTCCCTCTCCCACTCTCTCCTAAAACTAAGAGGAATGTTAAATGCCCGTGTTTTTGTTTTTGTTTTTGTTTTGTGACCAGCAGACCTTATTTATGCTCCCAATTCCAATTCCTTGTAAACATACTTTGTAAAGTCCTGTGAGATCCTGTCTCCTTTGCTATGCTGCTGGAAGGTCGTAAAGTAGATAAAACCTAAGTTGCAATTCCGGTTTTCCTCAAAATCTAAGACAAGTCACAAAATAATTTACTGCCTTTGTTTCTCAGTCTAGTAACGTCTTCCCGCTGTACGTATTTCCCGCCTTAAAGAGTTTAAAAGGCAATCACCCAAAACCAACAGTGGCTACCCCTTCGGGACCCTTTCCACGCTGTGGAAGCTTTGTACTTTCACTCTGCTCAATAAAGCCTACAGCTTTTTCTCTCTATTGGTTCACGTCTCTATCACTCACTGAAGGCAGCCGTAACACCAATTCTTTGGCGTGGGTAGGCAAGAAACCTAGAAGTTACAATATGAAACATTTAGGGTTATCTCCTTTCTTTTCCTGCTGGCCCAGTGGCCGGAGGAACTTAAATAGTCAAGGTGATAGACCAAGAGTTTCGTAAGTGCCCCTTGTGAAATTTGTTTTCTCTATGAACAGAATTTCGGATCCTACTGACTCTAAGTGTATGGTGACAGAAACATGTATTTCTCTGAAGGTCAGAGATGTGACTAAGGACTATCCTACTTCCACCAGTCAGTTCTTAAATTTTTAATTGTTTTTGTCACAGGTCTGTTAACTCTCCTGCTCTCTGTTATAGTATAGTTCACTAGAACCTTGACCATCTTGATATTCTACAAATGTCATGTTGACCCACTATGTTAAGGATAGGTCCTGCTAATTCAACCAGGGAAGTAGTAAGTTGCATGTATTTTATCTATGTACTCTTAGACACAGGCAAACCAGAGGGTAAGATATAAACCTTTCAAATATTTGTTGACCTGCCACACTTGTGATGTTTATGTGGGTCTAGTGGTCCATCCCCAGGTAATTCTCCTAATTTATTAAATTTGTTTTGTAATTTGAACCTGCAGCAGCTAAAATAAAAAGATGTAACTTTTAGTGGGTCTCTTGGATGTTGGAGGTTTCATGGATATTACTCTGACGCTTTACACAGTGTTTTAGAAGGTTGCTAGTTTTAAGTGGAGCACAGAGCAAGAGAGTGCTCTGCAGCGAACTGCAGCCTACAAATTGGGCATATAATCTGGCAGGTCTGATGGTGCTAGGTGTGCCTCAGGCAGATAATAATGCTTGGTGAAATCATGAAAGGTTCCCTACAACTAGTTGGTAGAAGTTAAAAAAAACTCAGGCCTGGTTGACAGTTTGGTGTGCTCTGTTGTTGCTATGGAAAATAGACTGCTATTTCTTAACAGTGACTCCCCTCTCCTCTTAAACTGACCCTAAAGGGCATTGGTGACAAGATACACATCCGGTAGGCAGAGCAGTAAGTGATGCACTTAACCATCCAATATGTGTGGAAGGAAAGTTGGCTTAAAGTATGGAAATACTCTATTTTCTGTGGTATGGTTGAAGATTCGACCATAAGGTCAGAGTCCTGAAATAAATAATTCAAAAGATCAGGGCTAGGGAGTTCTATGAAAAATGAATACGGCTTATGCAGACTCTTTAATAATGGCTAAATTGGAGACTATGGAAAGAGTATCAAAGTGCTTTATTTGCAGAAAGAAATAATATTTATTCTATTTCCCATGGATAAAAGGAAGCCATAGAGGTAGGTGGCTCTTTTTACTGATTTAGGCAGCCAGTGTCACAGTTGAGAAATACTTTTCTAAGAAAATTCTCAGCAATTCTAAATATCTATTTTTTTTTTTTTGGAATATTGATTTGAGAATTTCTCTGTTCTCCATCTACACTTATTTTTTCAAAGGCAGCCACCCACATCCACAACTTAAATGTCATCTATACACTGGAGACACCTATATTCAATATTTAGATCACTGGAGACAAGGCAAGTCTGCTCAGAATATAAAGATGGAGCAGCCAAGGATATAGAAAGATTGTGAGGAGAGAGTACAAGCTCAAAAGCTAGTCAAGAGATGGTAACACTTGTAAAAGGAAGGGGAAATTTCAATTGTATCGAATGGTGTTGCTAGGTCAAATAAAATTAGGAATCAGAAAAAGCTTTTTTGGAATTTCATAATGTGAATTTGTTACAAGATGTTGCTAATATCAAAACAATGCATTGGAGTTGTGATGGCAAAATGTAGATAAAGATTAACTGAGGAGTGAATAAGAAATGTGAAGGTGAAAACATTCTAAATCTGCTAAGAATCCCCAAAATAATTTTAAATGTTATGAAAAATATGTATTACATTTTACACCTTGACATCAGGCATAATTTTGTCATATGTTAAATAATAATGCTAATCTTCAGTATTGCTTTACCAGAATGACTTATCCTTCCAGTCCATTCACACCAACTTTTGACTACCTATATCAAATGAACATTAACCCATTGCTATTTTTCTATTTTAACAACCTCTTCAGTCTCCTATCCTGTCATTGTGAATCTTCTGACTAATCAAAAAATAATAAGCATTTATTAAGACATAGTATCTATTTTACCTGTAATATTTCATTGTATTCTCATAACAATCTAATGGCAAATAAATTATTTTTACTATCATTTTATAGATGAATAATCTAAAACTCAAAGTCATGAAATGTGTAAGTAGGAGAAGTGTGTTTCAAAACCATTTTTTTCTGACTCAGTATCTGTTTTTCGGACCACGGGTCTCTATTAAATCTTCACAAATCATTTCAACTACCTTCCCGTTCAAATTCCTCATCCCATGAGCATCTCATGAATTAGCACTTCCAAGACATCGTGACCGTGGAGAACCCTCTATGTCACTGCTCTCTTCCTTGCTCAGCCATCAACCTGTCTTACACGTCACTAGAATCATCCAGACCAAAAAGACATAAGATTCATAGGCATTCGATTTGCCAATTGCATTGTAATATTCTACTTAAAAACTCAACTATTTGCTTCCTTGCCCTGAGTTTCAAAGGATAGGTGCACTTTTTTTTGTTGTTGTTGCTTTGTTTTGTTTTTTGGAAACGTATATTCATGGCTTCTGCATTGGGTTCTATCCTCTCCTGTCTTAGTATTGAAATGTTTCTCTAGGTTTAGGACATTCTCTCTTCTACCATTTTACTTCTCTTACCAGTCACTCTTCTCTCTCTACATAAAAAAAAAAGTACTTCTGCAGTAAGTAAAATGTAACAACAACAAAATTTCCAAGCCTGTGCACTCCTGCAACTATCGCACTATGTATTTGTTCATGTTTGTCTCTATATTCTGCCTCCTTTTATTCCAATTTTCCTCACCTAGTCTTCTCAATCATGTGCAAACAAGTATCTTTCTCTCTTGGGCAGTTTTAACCAATGGTGCCAATTGCCAAATGTAATGGAAACTTTTATTTCTTACTTTATTTGATGATTGTTATATCAAGTATTAAGCACTTTCACCTTCTTTAAACTCTTTCTTCTACTGAAATTTTGTCATGGTTCACCTTATATCACTAGAAAATATTTCTCTCTATATATTTTATGGGTTCTATAGTTTCGTTCAAACTTAAGCATTCAATTAAACAGAAAGCTCTTAACTGTTAGCAATTGTGTTATTCCAACATATAATAGATATCCAATAAATGCTTGTTATCCAAGGAATATATGATTACTTTCTTTGTCATCTCTTCCCTAGGCTTACATCATTCTTTCCTTATTTTCGTCTTACTTATTTTGTCTGCTTTGTATTTCAATTACAGACTCCACATTACATGTTGTCCCATTTATTTTTTATAGGTCTCTCTTCACTCTACATATATGGAAACCTATGAGAGTTGGAAATTTTTTTCTGTCTTGGTCTTTGCTGTGTACCTAGATCCTAGCCTGACACATAGTAGGCATTCAAAATATAATAATTAATTAATTAATTAATGTAAAACCACATTCACAATATGACTTTAGCCACCATAAAGAAACTATTATGATATTCTCCCTAGGACTCTCCAGCTCAGTTTGTCATGTTTCTAATTCCAAAGCATTTTTTCATTCGTATCTGATATTGTGGGTTCTTGACACATTCATATTAGTCACTTACTTTATCTATCTTCATCTATATCCCACTATCATCAACATATTCACATTAAATATTCTATCTCCTATAAAAAATCCCTTCACTCTGACACAACAGATCTTAAAATGCAAATCTTATGTTCTCTCTTACTTCAGATTCTATGAATTCCCCCTTGGCTGCAATGAAGTTCATTGCATTAATGATGATAAGTTTTTAATATTTGTCTCTACTGACTTAATAGTCTCATCAATCACCCCCCCCAAAAAATATGAAGACAAATTTTAAAAAATAGTATCAATGACCTAACAAAAAGGCAAGCAGATGAAAACAAAACATTCTAAAATATATCACTGCAGTGTAAAACAAAAAAGGAAAAGGAATACGGAGCAGAGGTGTTTCTTCAAGCCTGAGGTGTGAGGAAAACACTGTGAAAACGTCCCTAAGCCCCGCTACCCCAGCTGACTTTCTTAACCCTCCCATATAAAAGTTATCAGCAAATAGCTAGCTTAGAAAGAATATCACTCTGACAATAATTATGATATGTTTATGGATATTTTATCATATAATTTTTTAAAAACTAAAAAATGAATAGATTACAAGACATAAAAATGTACACCCTAATTATTGAATCAGAAATGAGAATAGCTGGGCACAGTGGCTCACACCTGTAATCCCAGCACTTTAGGAGGCTGAGGCGGACAGATCAATTGAGGTCAGGAGTTCGAGACCAGCCTGGGCAACATGGTGCAACCCCATGTCTACTAAAAATCCAAAATTAGTGAGCATGGTGGCACACATCGGTAATCCCAGCTACTCTGGAGGCTGAAGCAGGGGAATCACTTGAACCCATGAGGCAGAGGTTGCAGAGCCGAAATGGTGCCACTGCACTCCAGCTGAGGTGACGAAGTGAGACTCCGCCTTAAAAAAATAAACAATAAATAAAAAATAAAAGAAACAGGAAAAAATAAAGAAATGAGAATAATCTGATACTTACTTGTTTTCTATGCTATGGCAGAGATTAAAGAAAATAGTTTTATTTGACAAAGGTGTTCAAATAGGAGGTACAAGGACTCATATAAAAATAATGAGATAACAAAAGTCATTAAAAAGCATCCTGTCAGAACTCAGGAATGAAAGGAATACGAAAGGAAAAGAAAAACAAATCTATTGAATGCTACAAACTGAAAAATAAAAGAAGGAAAGACTAAAACCGTAGTTAAATAGAGGAATGGTTTGAGAAAATAACAATAGGGAAAATAAGGATTTATGTATTATTTGGGAGGAAATAATAGATATATATGGAACCAAAAAAACCTGAACTTATTCATGATGTTTGTTGTTGAGGAAGAGAGGATAATAAAGAAAAAATTAAAAACACTTCAAAATATAAGACCCATTTATTGAAATAAAGAAAGACCTGAATCTGCAGTGATGCATTAATGAATAATCAATGTCAAGATATATCTGAAGTAAAACTATTGTGCTTTTAGGAAAAAGAAAAAGTCTTAGAGCTATAAAGACAATAATAATAATAATAATAATCAATTTACTGGTAAAAAGGAAAAAAAAATCTTCATCCTTTGAACTTCTGTATGTAGACACAGTTCATTCCATTGCATCATTCCATTGTATAAATATAGCACAATTCATGTATCCATTCTATTGTTGGTGTGCTTTTAAGTTGTTTCTAGTTTTGGGCTATTATATTTAGTGTTGATTCCAAACATTGTTTGTATATCTTTAGGTAAATACACATAGATGTTTTTATATATAGGTAGTGCTTCTGTAACAGTCGACTTGCTCAGTCACATGGAATAAAAGTGTTCAGTTTTAGTTAAATGCAGACATTTTTCCAACATAGTTGGGCCCGTTTACACTAGGTGTTCAATTTCTCTATATACTTGCCAACACTCAGTACTGCTTGGCTTTTTATTTAAGCAATTCTGATGAGTGTAAAAGATTTTTTAAAGTCAGACAACTAACCTTGAGAAGGAAAGTACAATTTTACATAAAGGAAGGGCTTTTTGCTAATCAAAAGACACTATTAAGAGTATAATTTAATTTACCATTCATACATTTATAAGGTACATGTAAAAACATATTTAAATATTTCAATAAATTTGTTAGTAAAAGACGTCCTGGACAAAATGAACACGTGACTTGAGCAGGTCTTGTACAAAGATGTCTAATAACTAATAAATATATGAATACTTACCTTTGATGTTAAGGAAAGCGCACCTTAATACTTAAGTCCGTCAGCATGATTAACATGAAACAGATTTTCTTAGTTTCTGCTTAGATCCTGGAGTCATACCAGCTAGATGTATCTTTAACTTTTGACTTTTTATTATTTTGACTCTATAGATAGTGTATTTTTAAAAATTTTTATGGATACATAGTAGGTGTATATATTTTTGGGGTACATGAAATGTTTTGATACAGGCATGCAATGCATAATAATCACATAATAGAGAATGGGGTACCATAACATCAAGCATTTATCCTTTGTATTACAAGCAATAAATTACATTCTTTTAGTTATTTTAAACTATATAATTAAATTTTTATTGACTGTAGTCACCCTGTTGTACTTTTTAATTTTTTAAATTTATTTATTATATTTTTTAGACATAGTCTAACTTTGTCACCAGGCTGGAGTGCAGTGACACGATCTTGGCTCACACCGATTACAGGCACGCACCACCAGGCCCAGCTAATTTTTGTATTTTTAGTAGGGATGGGATTCAGCACATTGGCCAGGATGGTCTCGATCTCCTGACCTCGTGATCAGCCTCCCAAAGTGCTGGTTGTACTATTAAATGGTAGATCTTATTAATTATTTCTAGTTACTTTTGTACCTATTAACCCTACCCACCTTCCCTGTCAACACCCCACTACTATTCCCAGCCTCTGGTAATCATCATTCTTCTACTTTCTGTGTCCATAAGTTCAATTGTTTTGATTTTTGTATCTCACAAATAAATAAGAAAGGATACTAAATATTTAAAATACAAATCCTAACCCCCCAAAAAAGGCATGATCGATGTCATAAATTTTCTCAAGAAGTTTTCTCCCCTTCTCTATCCAGGGCTCAAGCCACTTCAGAATATTTCTCTTGTGTTAAAAGCATGTACTTATTAATTTTTTTCTTGCTAAATTTTTCCATGCAAGTGTAATCTTTTTAGTGTCCCAGATTCATCGAATATATTCCAATGGACCTTCTTGTGCTGATACAATAGATTATCTCCTATTCCTGAGAGGACAATTCCAACCGTGGGAACTGGGATTAATTTACCATCACATGCCCTCAGGACATTCATGAGTTTATCAGTCATTTACCTGTCAGATTTTCTGTTCATTTTCATGATTACTCCCCTCCTTCTTGGGTTAGAACTAAGTTTCAATAGTTGTATTTGAGTCTGGGCTGAAAGTGTCTGCATATCACCATTCTAACTTAAAACATACATGAAGATAAAATTGTTGCACAGAATATGTAAAATGAGGAGAGAACATAAGCTAGAAAAAAATCTATAGGAATGCCCGTATTTACAAAGCAGGTGGAAAGAGAAAAACTCACAAAGGTAAAAAAAGGAAGCTTAGTACAATTTAATAATCATAAACTTCACAGCTGTTTGTTGATGAAAAAAGAGAAAAAAATACTTCTATAATGGGTATGGAGTTTTCTATTACTCAGAATTTTGATTGATTTGATGGAGCACGAATATGACCAAATGCTGATAAGAAGGAGTCTCTTTTGAAGGTTAGGCAAAAAATACTCTAAACAGACAGGAAAAAGTAACCAATTGAGGTATCTGAAATGCTGTGAAATTCATGTTAGGAAGGTACAGCTGGCTATATTTTGTGAGAACTTCATCTGTATGTGGAGAGAAGAACGTCACAAGAGTAAGCCATCATAAAATGTTGCTATGACATCCTCTTCGAACTGGTCACTGCAGCTACCCTGGAGGGGGGAGCATTCTACAAGTACTCTTCAACATACACTTTGAAGCTCTTTCTATACTATCTTTGCGGGTCAGAGTGTATCAGTAGACATTTGGGGAAAGAAATATCTGCAATCCTGTCTTTTTTCACTTCCACTTTATATTAAAGATCATCCCAAAAATAAGGGCTTTCTGGAAGGAGTAAACAAAAACTTGTTCTTTGAGCATTAAATTTGATATACTGATATGCATTTGAGAAGATAGTTTAAGTGACTCAAAATTTGCATATTTTTATGCATGATACCTACCCTCACCCCACCTTTGGCACTCAAAGTGACAAGTTAAGAATAGTAGAAGGGAGTAAGTGCTTGGAATGCAGTTAAATGCAGTGTAAATGGATCCTTTTAAAGGATTACAGTTTTAATGGTTACTTAACCTACACATGACTCCATTTTTTTTTCTACAGAAGAATAGGAATAATATTTATTATTCATAAAACTCTTTAAATATGTCACTTCATTCATCTCCTATCACTACTTGTGACCTGAGAGAGAAAAATTAGAAGAAATACAGAAGCTTTAAGGCTGGCACTCAATTTTAGATATAGAAACTGATACCCCCAAAGGCTTGAGATAGTGCTAATTTGATCTGTCATAGGAGTTGCAACTTCTCACAAACTAGAATTAAATAAGCTGGACATTTGTCTCACTGAGTTACTTAAAAACATAATGTTAGTATATTAGGACACACCAAAGCAATCAATATTTTATAAAATTGCTGGAGTGGAATATGGTTTCTGACTGGTATTAGTGTTAAATGCATTAACTTTAATGAAGAACTTAGAAGTGATCTCTTAACAACCTTATTGGGATGTGACTGCTTTTAAATGGTTTTTACTATGTCCTTGGAATTAATATGATGCATGTGACAAAAGCTTGTTCAGTGTTAAGAGAGGATTAGATGAAGGAAATTAATTAAAGCTTTCTTGCAACGTTTTCCCCTTGAGCTATTCAATATGCTGAAGTGGTCTGACAGTGTACCATCCTTTTGATAAATCTACTCATTAAATAACTCGATTGGGTTTAAATACACATTCCATTAAAAAAAAAAATTAGACCATCACTTTTCTCCTTGTCTTTCTAACCTGACCCCTTCAAGCCGCTGCCATTTCTGTGATTCGTAATTATCTTTTAGCTTCAATAACAAGATAGACACAAAGTGTGTTCATGTATTTCAGAGTCCACCAATTCACTTTTCTAAGACCTGTCTTCAACTGAAATAGCAAATTTAAATAGCTTAGGGACATTTGTTTAACTGAGCTCCATGACAAGCATCTAGGATGATTTTCTAGACTGGTCATCACAGCCATCAGTTATGTGACATTAGATGGAGCACAATTCTATGAATCATGTTAAACCCTATTCCTCCCATGCTTTAATAACTGCAATAATCATCACTTTTCAATGTTCTATTTTATAAATATTATGAACATTCATAAATAGAACATAAAGACAGATAAATAGCATTATCTGTCTTTAAATTTTCACAAACTGTGATTTACCTTGTTTTAGAAACATTATTGTTATATATATTTTTATATATTTAAATAATTATAATAAGAAATAAAAATGATATTCACAAAAGAAAAATTGCTTTCTTGACAATAAAAGACAACATTTTACTATGGCAATGCTCACAGTCTATGAACTATGAACTATGTCATAGTCTATGACTATGACAGTGTTAAAAATGAAATGGGATATAATACTTCTTTAAAAATTACATCAGATTTGATGTGTTCAGGTAAACAAACAGAAAATTCAGAGTTTCTTACTAATCTCAATCAAATAAAAAGCCCAGGTTTTAAATATCATGATGGCTGCTTTTTTTTCGGTCAGGTATGTGGAGGATGTAGATATAAAGTCTTCCCTCTAAAACTAATGTTGGACTGTGTGGTATTTCTCTTTTCTTTCATCAAAATATTATCTTTTCTGCACACACTGTTGGTAAGCAAAATCAGCCGAGAAAAAGAGGAATATGACTTCTATTTAACATTTTTACTTGGTTAATCAGCAATAGATTATCATAGTTTAATTAACAGTACTCTGACCAAAACAGAAATCAAAACTTGTTTACACAATTTAACTACATGTAAATGTATAATTTTCTAATTAAAACTTGTATAGATATACTGCACCTCTGAATGTGAGCGTGTGCATGTGTGCACACACACATGCTCACACATACACATGAGCACTGTTTAACCAAATTTCTAATATACTTGCTGACTGCATTGTAGTAATAACACTATGAGAAAGCTAGTAAGTTTTTCTTCATTAAATTGGACTATTTTTTCTGAAATAAAAAATGAACTGATCATATTGACAAATTTTACCTAATTTATAAAACTGACACACCAATATAGGAAAAAAAAAAAAAAAAAACCTTGTTTTTATGGTTACTAATTTGTTTATCCTTTGTTTTAATCAGTATAAGATTGGTAATTTTATTGTTCCATGTATCACTTTCAAATTTTAAAATAACCATGATAATAAATCTGATGTCTAAGATTAAACATTTAAAATAAGAATATAAATTTGACCAAGTGAACTACATTAAGTGTATTTCAGGATCATGAAAATTAAGATAGATGACAGCTATGATTCTAAGATAAAATCTTGCAAATGCAATATTTAATGAGATTCAAAAATAATGCACTCATGGAAAATTTTACAGAAATCATTAGTGAGAAGCATAGTAATTCAACTGTGTTAAAACTTGTGCAGAACATTTTACTTCAAAAAAGACCAGAAACATTAAAGCTCTCATATAAATCTAAATTCTCTATCTTGTTATGCATGGTAATGAATGCCGTATTTTACCTAACAAAATGTGAATTGTAAAATTTTAAGACTTTTGTAGGAAAGTGTAATCTGAGTTTCTTTATGGAGTTTCTAATACATAGGTTAACAACATAAGTACAATTGCAAACTTTATCATCTTTTGCTTGCACCTTAAAAACATTTTACCTAAGTTAAAAAAAAAATCTGTTTTTTATTATTATTAAATAACTGTGTTCTGACTAAATAATCTGGAAGTTCTGTCTTTGAGTTTTTTTAAATAGGATGAATTTCAAAATAATTCTAATTAATAACGATAGTGCCCTGTGACATTAAAGTCCTTAATTTAAACTAAAATTTAGATAATAAATTGGCAACAGAAAGGAAGCCCAAATACAAAGATTATTCCCATAGAGTTTCCTAGATTTAGGTGGACATTCTAGTATGGTGTGTTTCCCAGAAGTTGCTGTGATTTCAATGTATGTATTTTTTGCAGCAGGACTTTGTAGTATGTAGTCTAACAGCACTTTCATTAGAATCAGGAAGAGTGCTTACTTCAAATATGGATTCCTGGATACCACCAGAGAGCAACTGAATCACAATCTATTTAGTAGAGCATGAATTTGCATGTTAACGACTTGTCCTGTCCAAGACCTTTATGCACATTAAGTTGAATATTCTGTCAATTAGTTTACATAGCTGTCAGTCACAAATAGGAACCGGTGATCAAGTGTGGATAAAATTTTGTATGTAACAAATTTTCTGCTTCACAAACTTTAAGTACAAATAAAGAATAATAGAAGACTCAAGGTATGCCAGGGACATGGATCAGCGCAGTGATTTTCAAGCTTGCTGCAAGTCAAAAGTAAATCATAGATAGGTAGATCTCCAGACAACCTACTGAATGAGAACTCTTGGGACATAAGTTTGATAATCAATATATTTAACTATCTTGACTGGTGACATTTATCATTAAGGAATTTTGGATTATACTTCCTAGCATATTTCCAGGTTGGCACTACAAAATAATCATAATTTTGATATTGATTGTAACAATTTCTAAATTGGGAATGTGGCATTTTATTCTTAGTTATGCAAGCACTTTAATCTTTTAAATTATGTTCCTGATATCTTTTGACACCTTATATGCCCTTACTTTTTACTTATGATAGACTTAATGCTGATTTGCTGTTGTTATTCCTATATTTCCCCAGGGTTGTTTTTAATGAAGAATCATTAATGTACTCAATATTTGTGCAACCTAGTCTATGAGCTATTTGAGTCCAGTCATAATATAGTCCTATGCACATTTGCAAGATATGAAGGTTATTTTACACATACAAACACACTAAAAGCACTTAAAAGGAGATAGATATATTTCGACAAATTCAGTAACTTGAAAGATATGCACAATTTATGTCATGATATAGAAAGAAGAGAAACAATTATTCTTGTTAACACACACACAAAGATGATTGATTCCTGGCTTATAATTTAGAAAACAATTTAAGAAACACAAATGAAAACAGAAAAACTACAATTAGTCATTGCTCACTAAAGCAAACAATTGTGCAACCGTGTAAAAATAATTACAAAGTTTAGTTCTTTACAGGGTTCATTATAATCCATGTAAAACCAAAAAAGCAGTTCCTTAAAAGAGGTTTCATTAAGAATAAACCATTATTTAGAGTATAAAAGTGTGGCCACCTCGCCTGTGTTTTGTCAATATATTTTGGGTGCTGAGAAGCAGAGAATACAAAAGACTGCACCATTTACTGATATTGCAAGAAAAATAGAATGGTAAGATTTAGAAGGTACATGCTATAATAATTGTGTCAAGAATATAAAAAATACCACCATATACACTGTGAGAAAAACTAATTTTTTAATTTTTTTTTTCTTTTTTTAATTTAAGACGGAGTCTCATCCTGTTGCCCAGCCTGGAGTGCAATGGCAGGATCTCGGCTCACTGCAAGTTCCGCCTCCACTCCGCCTTCCAGGTTCACGCCATTCTCCTGCCGCAGCCTCCTGAGTACCTGGGACTACAGGCGCCCGTCACCAAACCTGGCTAATTTTTTTTGTTGTTGTTGTTTTTGTTTTTGTTTTTTGTTTTTTTTGTTTGTTTGTTTTTAGTAGAGACGGGGTTTCACCGTGTTAGCCAAGATGGTCTCGAACTCTTGACGTCGTGATCCTCCCACCGCGGCCTCTCAAAGTGCTGGGATTACAGGTGTAAGCCACCATGCCTGGCCAAAAATCAAACTTTTAAATTAGGACACATCCTCTTGGAGATCTTGAAATGTAGTGATTGTTTTTCATTATTTTTCAATTAAGTAATTTAGACAATAAATAGCATTAAATTTTCAAAAAAAAAAATTTTTACTTTAGCAGGATAAATTTGAGAACAGTTCTAATATTTTAGACCCCAAACATGCACATTAGGGAAATAGAGTCTCTGCATCCTAAAATTACTAATTGTGTTTGTCAGTGTAACAGGTCAAATTCAGCACAAAGGCATGGGAATAGAAAGAAAGGTAGTATAGACAGCAACTAGGCCAACAGCAAAAATACTCATACAAGAGCATTCACAGACTTTTACCCAGGCTAATTTCACATATAGATTCTCTGAGTCTGATCAGCATCAGCCTTAGGCAATGAAGAAATGGAATAGGGCATTTAAATCAAATTTAGAATACGTAAGATAACTAACTCAAATTATAATGGGGTTACAGATAACTAAACTACAAAGTTCCTAAAACATTGAAAGAAAGACCAAAAAGTAGGAATACGCACAAATATACCTTCCAGATTGGGTTGTGGAGCTCACTTTCAGGAACTGGGGATAGAGACTTTGGAGCAAGTGTCCCATGTGATAGATCTGATAGATATTACAAATGAGAAAAGATGATGTTAAGTATGTGTTCTTTACATTGTAAACACATTTCTTCTTTGCTGTTACTGAAAGCCTACTGTCAAGATTTAAGTTAATATTTAATTAATTTTCTCCCTGTTGATCTGTTGCTTTCCATGATACCATTCCCTTTTCCAGATAGGTCATCATGCAACTGTACATTTTTTATGTTCATTGATAAGCATAATGCTAATGGTAATCAGAACAGCCTTTGCAGAGATTATGACAGTGAGAGATGTCTACCATGGCTGACTCCAACTTGTTTCTAGCCTCACAGGCTGACTGGCCTCTCTCATCCAGGGCATAGACCAAGCTAACAATGGGAGGAATTTAGTTTATAGTTTAATTTTGAAGCAAGAATCATAATAACCCCTCCTTAAAACTAATCCACTCCTTGCTCAGGGACTTAAATCACCTTTGTAAAACTAATGAAAGGCTATGAGATTAAGATTATGGGAAGGCCTTGAATTCTGCTAAATGCATAGGAATTAAAGGATAACCAGCCATTTTTCCTTAGCTTGCTTTTCCATAATCCCTTCCTGCTCCAAATCATGCAGGCAGAGGTCACAAAATTTGTGACTTCCCCAAGTGCTTGTAGACATGCCGTGATGACTGTAGAACCTAAGATTGGTCTTTTGAAATGGCTTTCAGATTTTTGCATTCTGGTGACAGACTGATTCCATCTGGACCTGTAGCTCATAACTCAACCAGTCCTGTGGCCCCCACCCAGAGGCTGACTCAGTTCCTAAGTTTTGTTTTGTTTTGTTTTTCCACACTCTCATGATGTTATCCTCAACCAATCAGCAGCACCCATTCCCTAGCCTCTGTGTGCCAAATTATCCATTAAAAACCCTAGCTTCTGTGTTATTGGGGAGATGAATTTGATCATTCTTCCCCTTAACTGCCTTGCAATAATTAAACTCTTTCTCTACTGCAATAATGCTGTCTCAGAGAAGAGGGTTTATCTGTGAAGCAGGTAAGAAGAACACATCAGGAAATTACAATAATGATAGTAACTGGCCATTTCTATGTACTGTGAATTCCGTTACTAATAAGTATTTTACAAGCTGTATTACTTCACATGATAAGACCTGCACCATTTACCACAAATAAAATAGATGAAGACAAATACATTACTCAATAAGAGATTAATTTGTGAGTTTTTTAAACTCTACTAGCTTCAAATATTTTATTTCTTATGATTCTGAAATAGACTTTATTGGTCTTATATGTAGTGGAATAACCAAATCATGCCAACTCTAATAGTCAGATATACTTTGACACATCTAAATAAGAGTGAAGAAAATTCTGCCAGGACATAAAGTCCTTTCTTCAGTGGAAAATTGAGGAGAGAGGATTACTCTGAATAAAGAGAAAGTGGAGCCTAGAAACGTTTATTGGAACAGTAGCGAGAAAAGATTAGTCTGAAAACAAACATTTTTATTCCCAATCTTCTCCAGTTCAGACTGAAAGAATATACTTCTTAGAGCTCGGCTCTAAGAAAATGTATATGAAGAAATCTAATCTCTGATATATAGTCTACAAGTGACATTGACAAAGTAAGACAATACCATTGACAATGCTGAAGTGTTGCCAATGAGAAGGGCTGCTGTATAAGTTATGATAACATCTTCGGTAACAAAAACATCAATTTTGTGTTGGTGAGGGAGGCTTAAAACTTAGATTGTCAATCAAGCCGCTCTGCATATATGTACCCATGAGGAAAACCTATTTTTCTTGAAGGCACCTATATTATAGCACTGTAGAGGTCAAGGATATTTTTCTCCTTGTTAGATTGTCTACGACTAACACATTTTTCACTGGAACGTCTCAAGTTGTTTCTGTTTTTAAGTGGAAAGATCCCAGGTGCAGTAAGAGAGAATCTTCAAAAATCTACAGAAAATATTTTAGTCAGAATTATTTCTTCCATGAGAGAAAAAGATTATAAACCACATCAAGTCATTGGGTAACTTGTAGAATGGATGTCACTAGAGCATCTAAATAAGAGTTGATGAGTAAGAAAGGTAAGATTCACCAAGGTCTTTTCCTGGAATATGTATACCAAGAGTCTATGAAGCTTTTAACTTTATTTTACCCGAGAATATAATAGTGCTTGATTGATTGACTGATTGATTGATTTTGAGACAGAGTCTTGCTCTGTCGCCCAGGCTGGAGTTCAGTGGTGCGATCTCAGATCACTGCAAGCACCGCCTCCCAGGTTCAGGCCATTCTGCTGCCTCAGCCTCCCCAGTAGCTGGGACTATAGGTGCCCACCACTACGCCCGGCTAATTTTTTGTATTTTTAGTAAACACAAAGTTTCACTGTGTTAGCCAGGATAGTCTCAATCTCCAGACCTCATGATCCGCCCACCTTGGCCTCCCAAAGTGCTGGAATTACAGGTGTGAGCCACTGCGCTTGGCCAATCGTTCTATATTTAAAAATTTATGTAATTCATATTACAATTTTTATGTGAAACATGTTTTACATAGTATTCTTACAACTCCTAAAGTATTATAGTTTCTGTTTAGCTGCTGTGCTATCTCTCTACCCTTCATTAATAAAACACACACACAAATACTTTCTTTTATTTTTATAGCCTTTACATTTTTAGAAAAATCTAAAAATTACTACTTAATTACTTCATCTATAAAAATAAATTTATCATTTAATGAGATGCAATTTAAGGTATATTCGTTATTCATTTTGTTTTCTCATTTGTTCTGTTTTATTTCCTCTTCTCTTTTAACACTGCTTCATAATTCTGTCACCCTTTTGCTCACAGGGAAAAAAATGTGACATTTTGAAATATCAAGTATTATGTGTTATAGCTTTGCTAAACATCTCATCATCAGTTTGTTGCAAGAGGTTTATAATTCAGATTTTCATTAAAAAAGAGAAAGAATCAACACCATATGTTGTGCTAAATCCTATGCAGCTGCTGCTACAGCAGCTTAATAACATGTAAACTGGAAGGCATTCAGTACTTTGTATAATATACAGGACTGTAACTTCTCTCAAATGTTGTGATATTTTTAAATATTAAGATTAAAGTCTAAGAAAGCGTGGTAAAATAAAATAACTTAAAAGTGTTCACATTTATTTTACGGAAAAGAGAGTTATTTGAATCAGCAGCTAAATGAGTATCTATAACTGAAATTAAAATACCCAACTACTCTTGAAATTGAAGTAGAAAAGCAGACTCAAAGAGGAATGTTCTATATTAATGCATCTCCTCTAGTAATCTTAACTTTATTGCAATGTGCTGTTTGCCTAAATATCAATCTATTTGGCATTTTTATTACAGTTCCGCAAATGGAAAGAGAGCAAATGAACCATTTACTGCCTTTATTTTCTGGGTATAATCATTTCTTCAGCATTAATGATCAGTTATGGTAAGAGCTTGATATTGTACCCTATGTGCATTTATATTATAATGTATACAATGCCAGAATCAGTTCTTTATAAACTTTAGTCAAGAGGTTAGAAAATAATATCCTAATGGAAAACATTATATATTTTAAATAATGTTTATGGGCCAGCCAAATATAAGACAAACACCACTGTACATATATATTTTAAATTTACTGTATTTAAAATAGCAACACTGAAGAAGGAAGATCTTTCTTTAAAGCACTATAATGTAGACTTAGTAACTTTTTAAAAATGTGCATCTTTCTATAGAAATTGCATGCATTTTCCACATTAAAAAACCTTGTAATTATGATTAATTTTCCTATATCAATGCAAGTTTTCATAGTCTCTGTATCATGATAAAAACAAAATAAGCTTATAAGTTAATGTGAAAAAAAAGTTTCCTTTTCATAGATTTAAGATAGTGGGCTATTTGTCTTTCAATGTCATATTACAAGCACAATATATAGATCAATATTCTTTCTGAATATAGATACAGAATCCTGAAAAAATTTTGCATAGTGAATCCAATAACATATAAAAACATTTTTATATGACTAAGTGGATTTTATCCAAAGAATGTGTCTTTGATTTAATTTATGAAAACTATCAATATAACACAGTATATTAATAGATCCAATTACCCAAAACATGTGATCATCTCAATAGACACAGAAAAAGCATCTGCAAAACTTTAACACTCAATAGTAATAACAACACTCAGTAAAATAGAAATAGAAGGAAAATTCTTCAGTTTGTACAATGATACCTGTAAAAAAACTCACAGCTAATATCAAAGTTAATGATGAAAGACTGAATGCTTTATACCACAGAAGAACAATTTTACAATAGAATAAAAATAATAAAAGTATTCAAAAGAAACTAAAGAAGATAAAACAGAAAACTGCAAAATATTATTTAAAGAAACTAAAGAAGATAAAATATATACAAACATCTCATATTCATGAATATCCCATGTTTATTATTGGGTGGCAATACCGTAATAGACCTACATAGGCAATGTAGTCACTATAAAATCTCAGCTCTTTTTTTTTTCAAGTATCGACAAGATGATCCTAAAATTTATATGAAATGCAAAGGACACAGAACAGCCAAACAATCTTTAAGAAGAAAATAAATACTGAAGGACTCACACTTTCTGAACTTAATCCCAAATTGTAATAAACTAGACTATATGGTACTGGCATAAGGGTATTCATGTAGAACAATGGGGTAGAACTGACATTCCAGAAATAAATCTTTACACTTATTATAAATTTATTTCTGCTAAGATTGCCAGGATAGATTTGGGAGATAGTAGTCTTTTCAGTAAGTTACTGAGACTATTGGATAACCATATGCAATAGACAGAGTGGACCCTTTTCTCTTCACATCATGACTAAACGTAACTCAAAATTGATCATTGTTCTAAATGAAAAGAAAAAATATAACAATTTTAGAAAAAATGTAGGAATACATTTTTATGGCTTTGGATTAGGCAATGTTTTCTTAAAGATGACGCCAAAAGCACTAGCAACCACAAAAATAATAGATAAATTATACTTCAAAATAATTCAACATTTTGCTTCAAAGGACACCATCAAGAAATTGAATATCAATGTACAATGTTTGCAAATCTTATGTCGGATAAAATATATATACTAGGATATAAAAAGAGCTCTTAGAACTTAATAAAAGTTTACTCATTTAAAAAATATGTAAAGGATCTTAACAGGCATTTCTCCAATGAAGATAGATGAAGAGCCAATAAACACAAGCAAATATGCTCAATATCATTAGCCATCATGGAAATGCAAATCAAAATCACAGTGATATACAACTACCTACCCACTAAAATGACTATAATGAAAAAAAAAAAGGTCATAGTGGTGAGTGGTGAGATTGTAGTAAACTGGTAATAGGAATGTAAAATGGCACCGATCTTATGAAAAACATTTTGAGGTTTTCTTAAAACACTTTAAAATATTACACATGGAATTACCATATGTTATGGTGTGAATGTTTATATTCCTTCAAAATTCATGTGTTGAAATGCTCATCCGCAAGGTGATGGTAATAGAGATAAGGTTTTGGGGAGGTTGTTGGTTCACGGGGTGCAGCCTTCATGAATAGGTTTAGTGTCCTTATTAAAGAGGCCCCAAAGAGACTACCGCCCCAGCATATGAGGTTAGAGTGAAAAGATGGCTGTCTATGATGAAGGAGGCCCTCACCAGATACCAAATCTGCTAGCATCTTGGTCTTGCCCAGGCAAGCTAATGCATGCTGGGCTCAACACCTAGGTGATGGGTTGATAGGTACAGCAAACCACCATGGCCCACGTTTACCTATGTAACAAACCTGCACATCCTGCACATGTATCCCGGAATTTAAAATTAAATTAAATTTTTAAAAACGGTTCAAAGATGAAAATGCTGCCTCCTCAAGGAAGGTTTTTCTGATTCCCATCTGGGTCACTATCTCTGGGTAACAACGCTCTGCCCTCCTCTGTAGTGCTTGTAGGCTTTTAAATAAATCCGTGTGTTTATCTGAAAAAAAAGAAAAAGAAAAAAGAAAAAAAAATTTCATGCTCATGGGTTGGAAGAATCAATATGGTTAAAATAGCCATACTGCCCAAAGCAAATTACAGATTCGACACTATTCCCATCAAATAACCAATGTCATTTTTCACAGAATTAGAAGAAAAAAAAAACTATTTTAAAATTCATACAACTAGAATGGTTTGTTGGTTTGCATAGTTAAGAAACAAACATGATTCTGAATTAAAGAAAATTCTTAGATGCCATACAAAGGGGTTTAATAGATCACAGAGGGCTTTATAAAATAACAGTATTTTATAAAATTAGTTAAAGCAGGAACACAAGCTCAAAATAGAGCCAATCAAAGATACCTGGGGTAACTGGACCTTAAGATAAGGAATTGAAGCCTTTATATCTGGGGAGTGAGTATCCAGGACATGACACAAAGATGAAAGAGGGTAGGACAAGGTGGCTCATGCCTGTAATCCCAGCACTTTGGGAGGCAAAGTTGGGTGTATCACTTAAGGTCAGGGATTCGAGACCAGCCTGACCAACACGGTGAAACCCCATCTCTACTAAAACTACAAAATTAGCTGGGTGTGGAGGCTCATCCTTTTAATCCCAGCTACTTGGACGGTTGAGGCAGGAGAATTGCTTTTCTTTCATGACTATTAAATATGTGTGGTTGAGAGAAAAATAAAGCACAAGTATTTTGAGGGTAGCTTTGAATACATAACTAGAAAAGCAAAAAGTTAGATCTCTGCTTGTCAAAGTGAGAGTTGTCACCACAAAGGTGATATTTGAAGTCACAAATGTAAATGAGCAATTTGGGAGAAGAACTATTCAATGAAAAGAACGGAGCCTTGAGCTTATTCTGTGGGCAACACTCTCAGAGAAAAAAGTCACACACTACTCAACAGAAACTTGCTTAGTACTGAGAAAACTGTGCCATAGCAAACTGCCCCAAGAGTCTGCACTAAAGAAAATAAATGGTTTGAACACTTTTACTACTTGCCTGGCATTTGTTATTAATTGCAGTGACTGAGTGAGTGACTATTTGTGCAGCTGCTATAAAGTGAACTAAATTTCAGAAATAAAAAATATATAGCATTCATTGAGTCAAAAGTAAGGTTGATGATTAAATGAAATGCATAGAAAGGCATCAGTTTTAAATTGCACTTTAACTTCTTCTGGGGTTGAAAATATTTTTTATACTTGCAGCAAAATCCATTCAACTATATTTATAACACAAGAGGACAGAACTAGACAGACATAATTCAAACTAGCAGAGTCTGGAAACTTTCTATAATATTTGACAAATTCCTAGAACTTGATTAAGGACATCTATCAGAATACAGAAATGGTTAAATTTTCTTTTTGGTTTGTTTTAATAAATAATATTGGTGCCTTTTTAAATGAAAAAAATCAGTCCAACTATTAAAGCTATAATCATAAATAGTTCAAGTTACATAATAAATATATAAACACTCTTTTTTAGATTAAATCATGCACACGACAAAAAAAAATAGACAAATGTGATCAATTTGTTGTTTTTGAAGGAAACATACCAGCAACCTAGCTTAATATTAATGAAAAATTGAATATTATTATATCATTATATGAAGATTTTGAAAAATTCTCATAAGTACATGTGGAAATTCACCCTGCCACAATTTCAAATAGGCAAATAGAAAAACAGTGAAGAATCATTTACATAATGGACAAATGTAAATTCATTCTAGTTGTAGAGAGAAGCTCCCTGCTGCCTTGATTATGTTATGCTTTCCTGCTGCTACATGAGCTCACAAAAAAATGAAAAAAAAAAATTAACATTGTGCCATTATGAGTTCAAAGCAAAGAAACAGCAGTGCAATGTTCCATTGATTTCTTCACTCTAAAAATCTCAGCTCATGAATTACCCTTGCTACAGATATTTGACACATAAAATCATCTGCTTGAAAGATAAACTATGTCAAATGGCATATATGAGAATCCAGCTTTAACTGCTAACTTTAAAGAATTTAAGATAAAGGAAATTACATTTTATTGTGGTTGCTCCTGATTGTTTGTTCAATGAGTTGTCACAGAATCCAATTTCCACATTAGCCATTTTCTGTGTAAAGAATTGATTCTCTTGTTTCATTTATAGTGAAGTGATAGTTCTACAGCCTTCTTGACGTATTATGAAAAGTATTTCCTAAATCACCAGTCTTATGGCAGATAAAACTTGTCTGTTTACACAACAGTCCTTGTTCAATTTTAATCAGTCTTAAGTGCATAACTTTGCAATGAATCAATAATGTGAAAGTATATTTCTAGTGATGTTTATTTCATAACACAATTATGTTTCACATAAATAAAATGGAAAATAATTCTACTTAATAAAAGATAAAAAATAAATATAAAATAAATGCAAATGTAACATTCATAACCCAAAGAAACTCAATGTTCTAGAATTACCCTGCCAGCTAATATATAAATCAAATAAGAATTTTCGTCTCAACATTATATGAATGGAGGGGGGTATGAGCAAATTGTCTAGTGATATTCTCCACTGATAACCTTCCTGGTATCCTGCAGCTTTTTTTGTTAGAAGTTTGACCTTGTCAAGTTACTTAATCTTTTAATGGCTCAAGTTCTTCACTGAGAAACAGAGGAAATAAGTGTTCTTGCCTCATATTATCTAGTAGCAATAAAATAATAATGCAGATACAATAGTATTACAACTACAATTATGGTTGTTTTTATTATTACAAATATACTTTTTAGACAAAAAATTCAAGGCAGATTGATTCTTGCCCAGAATATTTCCAGCTCAATCTGAAATCATCAACATTGAGACTTACTGTTTGCAACTGCTGACATCATACCACAAACGTGGAAAAGGTCTTTTGTATTACTTCCCAAATTGTCAATACCAACTTTGATTGCATGTAGTAAATAATTATTTAAGATTAGGACACTTATCTTAAATAAGTTTGGGCTGCTGGAACAGAATATTATACACTGAGTGTCTTATAAACACCAGACATTTATTTGTCACAGTGCTATAGACACTGGAATTTAGAGATGACGGTGCCAGTCAGTTGGGTTCCGGTTATAACCAACTGGTTATAGCCTGAAACTGCACTTTAAAACTTTATTTTACCCCTTTTCCTCTTTTCTCCTTAGAATCAAGGTAAAGATGTAACCTTGAAGCTTACTGCAGAAATTCCCTTTTTTTCCCCTTAGTCTTAGAATATAGCTTTGAAACGTACTTTCTTTGAAATACCATGTCCCTCCCTTTTGCACGATATACTCCCTATACTGTACACATCTATACTGTATGCTTATATCTAATTATGTGGTTACTTAGAAGTTCCAGGGGCTAATCTTGGTACAGACCATGTGGGATACCAAAATGCAGAATTCCAGAGATTACCTCAAGGCCTTTAGTCTACAGCCCGGCCATTTTTAGGATGATGCCATCCCCTTCTGACAGCCACCGGAACAAGACACGCAGACCTTGTACTCAGCACCACTCCTGCATCCTCCATTCCAAGTTCCCCTATTTAACCCGTTTTCTCAGCCTAAAGTTTGAAGCTGTTTCTAAAGGTGCAAGCCAGCCAGTTCCCCACGGCTAGCTTTGGAAAATAAAATCACTTTTCTTTGACTGCACTTCACCCTTGTCATTGGCTCCACAAGCGGTGACAACCAAGCCTGAGCTCCGTTTCATGGTGAGGGCCTCTTCTGGGTTGTGGAGAGCAGATTTCTCACTGTGTCCTTACATGGTAAACTGAGGCTGAGAGTGGTCTCTAGTCTCTTCTTCTAAGGGCCTTACTAAACTCATTCATGAAGTTTCCACCCTCATGACCTAATTGTCTCCCAAAGGCCTCATGTTCGGCATCAGCACTTTAGAATTTTGACATATGAATTTAGTTAGAGCACAAACATTTAGTTTAGAACACAAACATTTTGTCCATTGCAGGCATAAAGGAGTAAAATGATAACCAAAAACATCTTGGCAAATGACTTCACCAGGGGCTCTCTGGCCTCCATAGAGCACAGTTCTACATGTACAGTAGTATAAGTAGTGGTAGTAAGTATGAGTAGTATAAGCAGTGTATCACAGCCTTTAAAGCCTTTTTTCTCCCACATCTTTTTTTCTCTTCCATGTTACCTGAAGTTTTATGCTTCTCATGGTCTAGAGGGAAAACAAAAATCCTTTTAGAGGAAAATCAATATAATATTTATTATTCCAATTCCCCCCATCTATCGGTTTACTAAAAAATAAATAAATAAATAAATAAAGCACATTTTTACACCTATGAAAAATTCTATAAGTCACCAAGAAACTGAAATGGTTATTTTGTATGCATTTTAATGTAGAAACTTATTTTCTATCAAATAAATTTAAAGTGTTCTTTGCCTAATTCGAGCTTCATTGTGTATACAATTTTGAATATTTGAATTTTTGTATTTATTTACTTTATTAGATATAATTGATTTCCTTCAGACAAATCCCAGTTCATGGAGGGCATCACAGGTCTCCTGATAACTGTTTTTGCCATGTTAAAGCACTTAATCTCTACCAAGGCTACCAATCTTTGAATCATTTTTACCATCTTGCTAACTGCTCCCTATGCCATTTCTTTCCACCACAGACAGTTGAAGCAAAATTAGTTCTGTTGGGTCATGTGCTCCAGGAAGCATAGGAGCTTTCAGAAATAGTAGATGGACTCTTCCTAGAGACTTATTCTAGGTCTCACTCAAAACAGGCAGTTTTCCAGGATACCCAGTAAATAAGCAAGAACAATACAACCAAACGGAGATATATATGGCATCCCAAATCTAGAGAGGCCCACAGATTGTTACAACTTTTCTTAATGGTAGGAGGGGCCAGACATAGCAACTTGGTCTTCAGCTTGGAAGGCATATTTCAACATGTTCCATGAGGTCGACCCCAAAAGACTCCACTAAGGTGGCAGGCCCCCGAGTTTCTATGGGATGTATTCCCTAACCTCTGACATGCATATGTCTTCCCAAAGTCTCTGGAGTACCTGGTACATCTTGTTCACTAGATTCAAAATCATTACATCATAAACATATAGAAGAAACATGACATCTTTGTAAACTAAGAGGTGTTTGGGGTCATTATGGACTGGATTATGATAGAAAGTTTAACAGCTGATATAACCCTGTTCTAGAACTATACAGATGTATTTCTGGCTATGTCTGCAAGCAGACTACTTCTAATATTCTTTACTGAGATATACAGAGAAAAAGATTGTTTTCCAGATATACTGCTGCATATCAGTTGCCAGGGGATATGATGATTTGCCCTAGCAATGAAACAAAATCAGGATTAGCAGCTACAACTGGAGTCAGGGCATGATATTATTTTATTTATTTATTTATTTATTTATTTATTTATTTATTTATTTCATTTTATTATACTTTAAGTTCTGGGATACATGTGCAGAGAATGCAGGTTTGTTACACAGGTATACATGTGCCATGGTGGTTTGCTGCACCCATCAAACCGTCATCTATATTAGGTATTTCTCCTAAAGTTATCCCTCCTCTAGCCCCTCACCCCCTGACAGGCCCTGATGTGTGATGTTTCCCTCCCTGTATCCATGTGTTCTCATTGTTCAACTCCCACTTATGAGTGAGAACATGTGGTATTTGGTTTTCTGTTCCTGTGTTAGTTTGCTGAGAATGATGGTTTCCAGCTTCATCCATGTCCCTGCAAAGGACATAAACTCTTCCTTTTTTATGGCTGTATAGTATTTCATGGTGTACATGTGCCACATTTTCTTTATCCAGTCTATCATTGATGGGCATTTGAGTTGGTTCCGAGTCTTTGCTATTGTGAATAGTGCTGCAATATTGTGCATGCCCCATTACTGGATATATACCTAAGGGATTACAAATCATTCTACTATAAAGACACATGGTATTATTTTTATTAATCCAATTTCATAATTGTCATTTCCATCCATCTGCTGAACAGGAAAAACAGGTGAACTGAATGATCTATGATAGTAATTACAACTTCAGCATATTTTAAACCCTTAATGGCAGCATTAATCTGTGTAATTTCTCTAGGGATGCAGTGTTGGTTTTGTTTTCATATTTTGTATGTAAAGGAAGGGCTAGTGGTTTCCACTTGACTTTCCCTATCATAATAACCTCCTTTTCACGGAGTTAGAAAATCATGTGGGAATTCAAGTCAGTTGCTGATATGTGTAACACAAATACACATTTTAAAACTCAGAAGGTTGCAATAGATTGGGTTTAGGTACCCACTGGGCCCGGGATGGGATGGGTGCACTCTGTTGATCATCTGAGCTTTCTAAGTCTCTATTCTGACTAGTGCACCATGGTATTATTTCAGTCTACAGAAATTTGTGAGGAGTCAGAGCCAAGATCTAGTGTCCTTGAGAAGTCTGATTAACTTCCATTTGTTAATTAATGGTAAGTCTAGTAAATATTTGCAGATCTTTTGGGGAAAGGTATGAGGAATATTTACAATATCCATGTTTGGCTATGTAGCTAGGTCTTTCCTCAAGGGCACTCAGACTTCTCTCCACTAAAATGGTTCTGGTACCACAAGTGGATTGAGGAGTGGCTGTAACTCTATTATAATCTAAGGCAGATCCCACTTAACAGACTTGGAGGTTCCTACTTAAACAAATTTACTAGATTGCCCATTTATTTTAGTTCTGTGGATATGGTGATCAACTACTCAACACAAAAGATCTTTGAAGCATGGACTAGTCTGCTTGGGCCCTGATCTACAATAAATTTACATTACTGTTTTTTCTTAAGGATTAAGTGCCATTATTTGTAATCTGCCATGACAGTAGTTGTTACTTGTACAATATTTCTAGCCTATAAAAAGTAATTACCAAGAAGCTTGTTAAGATATCAGAGAGTCCACGTAACTCTTTTTCTTCTACACCTAGTAAAGGTAAAGTATCCTGGAACTACCTGAGAGGTATTTCAGGAGATAACTGAACAGGCATGATATGATAAATCCACTCAACTTTCAATCTCTCTGACTTTGGGTACATTCCTCTAAAATATGACAGGGAAGTTCTGGTGTTTTAATTTCACTTAATGTAAGCCACTTTTGAACCCAGGTTTTGGTCAACAACAAAGCGAAATGTTAAATCTATTCCAGTCTCCTTGATTTCACGTATTGAACCCAGTTTCTCTGCTTAGTGAGTCCATGTTAGTCTATTATTCTGGAACCAAATCAATATTTTTTTTTCTACCTTGACTAGACACATTTAGGATTATCTCACACTTGTTACTTAGGTTTCTACAAATTTAGAATATCAAAATCCTATGTAAATTTATGGTATGTATAACCCATTTTGTGCAATGCTTTTTGTACCACAATTTATGTATTACCCTTTGTTTCCTTTTCTTGTTATGAATAATTACAAAGTATTTAACAAAATTTCTCTTCTCAACAAAAAGAAAAAAAGAGTTATTAACTATAAACTCCTACTAGAAAATATGTAGGAAAACTACATTTTACAATTCTCTTTACCTTTCTCACCTTCTTATTTTCAACTGGTCATCATTAATGTTCAAATAAGAATGACATTGTCATTATGCCAAATCAAGAGATTCACAGACTGTTGAAAGTTAAGTCTGGTTACAGATATAGGAAGACTAAGAGTCACTGGGGATAGGACATGAGGATGATGGGAAGTTCTTTTCAAGGGCAATTAGCTTTTTCTGGAATCTTTCTGTTTTTATCCATCCTAACTTTTAGGGCCTCAATTCTTCCCAACCAATTTCCTGGGTTTATTATAAAAGGCCTTGGAAGTTTGAAAATTCAGTTTGCATTGTGAGTCAGCCACCTGCAACCTTACAACTTGGGTCTGGTTTTCAAAACTGTCAGCTGGGAAGGAGATGATCATTCATTATCTCAAATGGGAGATGAGGTTGTCTTTAGTGGTAGTAATAAAAACTTCCTTAGAGGAAATTTAGGCTGAAAATGAATGTCCTGAGTTCACTACTTTTTTTTTTTTTTTTTTTTTTTTTTGGCTTTAAGTAATTTTTTTTCCAGTCCACTTAGAAACAATAAAAAAACTTCAAAGTATAAAAATAATTTTTCTGCTGCATAATTCTGCCTTCTGAGTCTTGCAAAATGTTTTATTTGGACCATGCTAACCTACAATTATATAGGAAAGAGAATTTTGGGAAAAATCGTTTCGGCCTAGCTGAGTTGGCAAAGTAGAATTCCACTACATGATGGACTATCTAGAAATAGTGTCTTCTTGGTAAGACTTTTTTTTTTTTTTTTTTTTTTTTTTTTTAATAAGAGAGTGGTAGTCACAGGACTATTTGATTTGTTACTATGGGTAAATGGTTTTGTAAGCTTTTAGTTTCTTCTTAGGTTCATTTTTGTAGGCTGCCTATTTCTAAAAAGCTTTTAATTTTCATCTTGTTCAAATTGTATTTATTGACATAGAGCAGTGGTTCTTCATGGGGGCTACTTTACTCCCTCCCAAGAGGAGGATTGGCAATTTCTGGAACATTTTGCTTGTCACAATAGTGGTTTGTTAGTGGCATTTAGTAGGTAGAAACAAGAGATGCTGATAACATGCTAGAATGTAGATGACAGCTTGCCTTACCAAGGAAAATCGTATCTGACCCAAAATGTTAATAGCGCAAAGTTTGTGAAACCTTGGTCTAAAGTGTTTCATAACTGTTAATATAATTTTAAAAATCTACTGCATAGTTCATGTTTCCTCTTTGTATTTTACATAGGTAGCCTCCTCATTTCCCTTAAATTCTGATCTGATAAATTTTTATTCTTTTGACAATTTTTCAAATATGTATACCATTTTTGTTGTTCACAACAGAGTTCATCTGAAACATATCCGGACATATTATTGGAATTTTTTTCATCCCTTTGTTAAGTAGATAATACCTTCATAATATGTCATATGTGAATGGGAGAGGAGGCAAAAGATGAATTAATGAGAACCTGAAGGGGAATATCATCAAGAGAACAGAAATCTTTCAATATATAAGATTCATAGATAACATCTTGATTTTGCATAATGATAATATCCTTCTTATTTGGATAATAGCAGTGGACACTTGAAAATAAAAAGGAGAAATGTGAATTTCTTCTGATAAAATCAAATTTTTCTTACTTTTTTAGAAGGAATTTACAATTAATCGTTTATTTTTCTCTCTGTAATGAGAAGTCTTGTTAAATACTCTGTAAGTGTTAATAACAAAAAAAGAAAATGACCTCAAGTTCAAAATGGGATTTGGAACAGAAACTTCTGACTATCAGCTCTATAAAATTCAAAGGATAGATATATTAATCTGAAGGATTCTAGGATTTTCTTATATATTTGAAAATTTTACATGTATATAAATTTTATGAATTTTAAAGTGTATAATATAAATTTTAAATGATACGTAATTTATATTTTTGTAACTTCACTAAATTTGTACATATTACATATAAATTTTACTAAAATAAAATTATTATTGTATATAAATTTAATTTTTCTTCTTTGTTATATAAAAAACTTTTAATAGTCAAAATTATTTCTGACACTATTGCATCTTTATTTTAATGAATTGAAAAAAGATTTAGATGTTACTTTATTTAACAACAGAGCTAGAACTTTGGTGTACATTGTGCTTGTTTGGGTAAGGCTGATAAAAATGCAAATTGCTGATTCCTCATTTAAAGATTGTGACTAAATTTCAAAATGGATCTGCTCTCTCTTCTTTTCTATCTATCTATACACACCTTAGAAATTTCAGAAGCTTGAAATGTAAGAAAAATTATATTTTAACCTAAATACCAAAAGAGAAAAAATTAGTATATATAAATATTCTATGATAGGTTTGTACTCAATACTTGACAAGGAAATTCAGTCATAAGAAAAAACATCTATCAAGCATCTAAAATTTGAAAAAGGCTTTTTTAAGACAGTATCGGCACAAAAAACAACAACTAAACTACAACGTGCATTTGTTGGCTTTTGCTAAATTATGTTTTGGTTACAGACCACAAAGTTCCAGTGGGACACATGTATAAAAAGTTCTATTTCCTGCTATTGAGACAAGTTCATAGTGGGTTGACTGTGGGTTTCTTTACCATATTAATTTAAGGACCTAAGCCGTAAAAGTAGTCACAATCAAAGGAACTTCTGCCTTGATGGAAGAGGGAAAACTATGAAAAGACTTTTAAAGATTTCCCTTGGCAGTGCCCATCCCACTTCTGTTTATATTTTTTTGATCAAACTGAATGTGTGCCTGACGGCAAAGCCTGGAGTTCACGGAATATGAATGTACCTCCCTTACAGGGAGATGCAATACATATTTTGAAAAATTAGTACAATCTTAAAATCTACAACACTGCCTTGCAGAAATTTTAAACATGACGTTGGAGAAAAGTACTGTCTAAAATGTATTTTAAAATATTTTAGCAAAGACATAACTAAAATTGTAGATAGATGTGTTAGTTAATTTTAGCAAACATCCTAGAGTACATTCATTTTAAGTGCCATATTCACATATTCATGAAGTAATGTTGAATGTTTTGGCAGGGAGAGAAGAAGGGAGCCAGTTAGTATTATAAACTTTATTAATATTGGATCCGTATACTAAAAGTTCTAGGTTTCCTGGATTAATGTTAGTATTTTATTAATAAGAATAAAGTTACCCTAGAAATAAGCTCTATTTATTTAAATAAGTGATGGTCAACATATGTTGATTTTTTGGTAATCTTATAGGTATAATTTTGAATATATAGATGGATGCATTGCAAGACATACTTCTAAGTGATATTATTGACCTAGGGTTTAGATTCAGAAGATTTTTGTCACTTGAGTCTCTCCAGAAAGCAATAAAGTTTAATTTATGCCTTAAAATAATATTATTTCTGTCAGAAACTAAATTCTACATGATTGTGTGAAGGCGATTAAAAGATAAAAAGCTAGAAATGTGTTGAAGCTTAAAGAACAGATAGTATGAGATTTTTTATCTCCTTATTGATAAATACATATATATGTGGTGGAATTTTTTTTTTCATTACTTGCTTTTATTTTTAACATCCACCTAGTAATGGGTTTATGAAAGAGGAAACCTGTAACTATTATCACCACAAGGTACCTTGTGATTTGACCTGGCTCAGATCAGTGTGCAGCAGAAAGAAAAGTCGGACCTCGAAAAATCATGCTAAAAGACTATTATAGTATATGATAAAATGTCATGAGTGTACTTTTAAAAAGAAGATACATTTATTTAAAAGCATCTACTATAAAAAAAGTGGAAATAACTGGTTAGTACAAACTGGATAATTTTTAAATAATTCACAGGAGACGTGACTTTTAAATGGGGCCTTGAAAATTGTTTCATAGCTGGATACAGGCAGAATAAACAGGCAAGAGTGACAAAGCAGAAAATAAAAAATTATGAAAGCATCAAAGTATGCTCTCTGTTACTAATTTCACCAAGCCAAGGTTCCTGTTCTTTTTCAGTCAGGACTTAAAATCAGTTAAAAGTACACATATGCAAAAATAAAACTGTTCAGGCTGTGATAGCATAGACAGACATTTATAGTCTCATTTATATACTCACATAATTTAAATTTTAAAAATTATGAAGAAACTCACTTTTTTATATGTTATAAATTAATATTTATTAATGTGATTAATATTTATGAATATATAATTATATATTCATATATCATCTGTTTTTCTTTTCAATTAGTAGGAATTGTTAAATCATTAATGTATAAATAGAATTGAGATGAAAATCTTTCAAGGGCCTATAAAAGACTAAATATTTGATATATTACCTCCAAAACTTTATACCTTCAAATAGTTGTACCATTCTTATGATATATATCATAAATGACTACAGGCTTAAATATTTAATTTAATCAGGAAAGATTAATTCCTGAAAAAAAAAGTCTTTCTCATTTGCACTTGCATTTTTTCTTCTTCTATCTTTAAATTTTAGCCAATCAACTATAAACACAAAGCATGACATAACGAATGTAGTCTCTATCTTGGAAGCCATTTTCAATCTCTTTAAGCTTGGCATTGAGGCTACTTTTCACTATTACCTATCTCCAGCTCTGGAATTACTTCCCGTTTTGTTATTTCACTGTATGTCCCTTGGCTCATCTGATATGGGTTTTCAAATTCTTCCTTCTAGTTTTCTAATTAGGTTTATGTCATTTGGAACTATTTACTATATGTCATCTGTCTCTGAGGAAATCCTAGATAAAAAATTATTATATTTCATGCTAGTTCTTTAATTGTCTGGAAAGCAGCTCTGAACTTAGACATTTTTGTTTTATCTAGAGATGTTAGTGGGGTATGGAGTTAGATGTGTGAGTTTTTTCACAACTGTTATGAGTATAATAATTAAATGCCCTTAGTAGAATGAGATTTTGTGTGGCAATTCAAGGTCACTATATTATGATATTCCCACAATGCTGTAAGACATACCTGAGAGACTGAGTAACTTATGAAGAAAAGAGATTTAATTGACTCACAGTTCCACAGGCTGTACAGGAAGCGTGGCTGGGGAGGCCTCAGGAAACTTACAATCATGGCAGAAAGTGAATGGGAAGCAGGCGCTGTCTTTACTTGGGCAGAGCAGGGGAAAGGGAGTAAAAGGGGAAGTGCTACATACTTTGAGACAACCAGATCTTGTGAGAACTCACCAGCTATCACAGAAAGAACAAGGGAGAAATCTCTCCATGATCCATCACCTCTCACCCCAACAACGGAGATTACAATTCAACCTGAAATTTGGATTGGAACACAGACCCAAACCATATCAGTCACCATCCAGAAATTGGACAACCTTCTAAGAACAGCATCCAAGACATAAAAATCATAACTAATTAAACACCATATGTAGAAGATGCATGAAGAAAGAAAATCTACACTTTCAATTTTCTTCAAGCTGCTATAACCCATAATGATCATAAAACAATCTGCCACGTATCCATGTGCAACTTTTATTCCTCTAACAGTTTTTAAATTTTTTACTGAGGATACCTTTGTGTTTTAAATACATATATGACATATCATTCTGCTTACATGCTGCAATAAATTCCCATTAAAATTAGAATCCCGTTAGAATACCTATACAGAATAATTTTTAACATTGCTTACAAGACAGAATTCAATGTGGTTTACTTCTGTGTCTTCACTTTCATTTTGCCTTTTGCTATGGCTATTTTTTTTTTTTTTTTTTTTTGACGGAGTTTCACATCTGTTGCCCAGGCTGGAGTGCGATGGCACGATCTCGGCTCACTGCAACCTCTGCCTCCCGGGTTCAAGCAATTCTCCTGCCTCAGCCTCCTGAGTAGCCAGAATTACAGGCATGTGCCACCATGCCCGGCTAATTATTGTTAGTAGAGATGGCGTTTCTCGATGTTGGTCAGGCTGGTTCATGGTTTTATTATTCTACTTTAAACCTGTGTTTTCCCCTTCCTTCTGATAGTGTTCTGAGACCAGGTGTCCCTGAGACTGACTCATTTTTTTTCACATATCTGTTCAATTACACCTTTTCAAAGATCATTTTTCACCGTAGAATTCTCTGGAATATTTTTCAGTTTATTTTTTCTTAACATTTATGCCAATCAAATATTATTCTGTTCATTTTATTTTAAATGTGTTTATCGTAGCTTATATCTATAAGCCATAGTCTTCTGAATTCCAGATATTTGAGGATTGGCATCTTACATGATTTGTATTTGATATAAAATATGCACCTGCTTTTTGAAATCATATGGCAGAAATTAATTTATAATTAAAACAATGATCTTCTACTTCACTATTTCTCACAAATTGCACAATTTCCTAGCAGCAAATGCTTTTGATAGTTCTATTTTTGTTTTTTCTTGTGGATACTTAGTTTTTGCTCTGCATATTGAAAAGTGAAAACAAGAACCAAAGTGAATCATGTGATTTTCAGTAACTTAATGGAGAGGTTAACTACATTTTTAAAATATGAAAGAAAACAAAAATATTATATTAGGCACTATATTATGTATTTTTTTTCTTACCAACTCACATAAAATTTATTTATAATGCTTTTTTTCCAAACTAATAAAAGAAAATTTAATTTCATATAGCAAATATTAAGTGGGAGGTAAAATATTACCAGGCATTATGTCTACTATGCAGGTAAATTATGTTGTGTTTCAAGAAAAGTAGCTCTTAGGTGGAGACAAATTGAATTTAAAGAGATGAATCCAATTAACAAAGGATTCTTGTAACAGGTTGAAATGCCCAAACCTAAAATGATGCATTAAAGAGCTTCGTTTTGCAACCATAACAAAATTATCTTTTTTAAAAGTGTTAGCTTTTCTTAAATTTTACTCTAGCTGTTAATTACTTTCTGATAAAGACTAAATAAATGAAGAAATGATGCTATGTATATATATTTAAAATGTAAAACAAACAGTGTCTTACTATAAATATGGCTTATTGATGGCAAATAGTTTGTGCTAGGGTATTAATAAAATATATTTTAAGAGTATGTATATTTATGGTAATTATTGTATTTGTCTATTATTTTATTTTCAAAGACCATTTGAAATCTATTTTTGTTACAAATTTCTGAATAAATTATAAAATTTTATGGCTGGAATTAAGATATTCCAATCAATAGTATTTACAATCCAATAAGTTCAATTGACATTAAAAAATGCCTAAATAATTTAAAGTTCAGAAATCCAATTTTAATCCTTATTCTTAAATTCAGTTCAGTTAGTTTTCACGCTTTTACTTACAATTAGTGTTAACCATCATAAGCAGTGACACAACAGAGACTTTTTAACTAAATTTATTTTAATAAAGATTGTTGGTCATTTTCAATAACAACAGTTATATTTTAAATTAGAGTAAAACACTGAACTCTTAAATTTTGTCAAGTTTAAGAATATTTAAATAATATGGATTTCACATCATCTGAATTCAGATTTGCAATGGAAAAACATACAATATAGGCTTTTCAATACACAAGTTGTGAATGCTAATCATAATTGTCAAAGAGGATGCCTTAGATCCTAAAGGTTATGTTTGAATTAAAGTTCCATTACTAATTTTTAAATTCATTTGTTTATTTACTTATTTCTTCATTCCACAAATAATTATTAACTATACTTTATTATCTGGTCAATGATTTACTAAATGCCTACAATTTGTGAGTCACCATTATACATAATGGTGTTAAGATGGTTAAAAATTCAGATAGGGCTGGTTGCGGTGGCTCAAGCTTATAATCCCAGCACTTTGGGAGGCCAAGGCAGTTGGATCACCTGAGGTTAGGAGTTCAAGGCCAGCTGGGCCATCATGGCAAAACCCCTTCTCTACTAAAAACACAAAAATAGCCAGGCACTGTGGTGGGCACCTGTAATCCCTGCTGCTCAGGAGGCTGAGGCAGAAGAATCGCTTGAGCCCAGGAAGTGGAGGTTGCAGTGAGCTGAGATTATGCCACTGCACTGCAGCCTGAGTGACAGTGTAAGACTCTGTCTCAAAAAGCAAAAACAAATAAAACAAACAAACAAACAAACAAAGAAGTCAGACAGGATTCCTGCTTTTATTGAGCTCACACATCTACAGCTAATAGTATAAAGACGAGCTAGGTAGCAACAAACTCAACAAATTCATTTGGGCTAATTCTAATATATTTTTTAAATTTTTGATGTCTTAATTCTTTTTATGTTTTAAGATTTGCTTTATAAAAATGAAAATTAATGAAAATTAAACCTATGAAAGAGCAATGGGATGGCAACAAAATGTTCATATTAAGATTTTTTTAACGTAAGAAGTCACAGCTGGGTTTACTGGTCCAAATTTTGTTTATATGTGTTTCAGTTATATTTGTGGAAGGAAAAGCTAAGAATTTATGTAATATCTGTGTGCAAAGGAAAGAGAGGAAGAAAGAGAGATCTAGAAGAGCTTGGATATAAAAGCTCCCATCAGTAGTACTGGAATGATATCTATCCCCAAGTAAGTTGGTACATGTTTGGACCTGGCCAGGTCACTTCAATAGACTTGATCACATAAAATTAATAAATAATGGATAAGGGAAATGCAAGGGTTCAACAAAAGTAGAGTATTTTCAGTCTTGACTTGTTCCTAGTATTTCTCAAAATAAATGAGATAGATGTAAAATAACTGGAGGCAAACTACAAACAATGTGAAAAAATAATTTTTAAAAACATAACTCTTTTAAAGAAAATAATTCTACTAAATCCAGGAAGTAGTGTAGAAACCCTTTTGTTTAAGTAGGTATCATTTGTCAATTTTTCATTTTGTTGCAATTGCTGTTGAAAACTTAGTCATAAATTGTTTCCCAAGGCTGATGTCCAGAATGGTGTTTCCTAGGTCTTCTTCTAGGATTCTTACAGTTTGAAGTCTTTTTTTTTTTTAATTTTTATTTTTTGAGACGAAGTCTCTCTCTGTCGCCCAGGCTGGAGTGCAGTGGCGCGATCTCCACTCACTGCAAGCTCTGCCTCCCAGGGTCACACGTTCTCCTGCCTCAGCCTCGGTGTAGCTGGGACTACAGGCGCCTGCCACGGCGCCTGGCTAATTTTTGTATTTTTAATAGAGACGGGGTTTCACCAGGTTAGTCAGGATGGTCTCGATCTCCTGACCTCGTGATCCGCCCGTCTTGGCCTCCCAAAGTGGTGGGATTACAGGCGTGAGTCACCGCGACTGGACAGTTTGAAGTCTTACATTTTAAATGTTTAGACATCTGGAGTTAACTTTTGTATATGGTAAAAAGTAGGAACCCAGTTTCATTCTTTGGCATGTAGTCAGCCAGTAATCACAGCAACATTTATTGAATAGACAGTCCTTTCTTTAGTGCTTATTTTTGTCAACTTTATAGAAGATCAGATGGCTGAAGGTTTGTGGTTTTGTTTCTGGGTTCTCTATTCTGTTCCATTGGAGTATGTGTATTTTTGTACCACTACCATGATGTTTGGTTACTGTAGCTTTATAGTATACTTTGAGTCACTTAATTTGATGCCTCTGGCTTTGTTATTTTTGCTTAGAATTGTTTTGACTATTTGGGCTCTTTTGTTTTCACATGAATTTTTGAGTATTTTTTCTAATTCTGTGAAGCATGACTTTGGCAATTTGATAGCAGTAACATTGAATTTGTAGATTCTTTCGGAAGTATGAACATTTTAATGATATTGATTCTTCTGATGTATGAGCATGGGTATTTTTCTATTCATTTGTGTCATGTCATTCTTTCCACAAGTTATACTTTCCTTGTAGAAATTTTTCACCTCCTTGTATAGATATATTTATAGTTATTTTGTTTTTGTGACTATTGAAAATAGAATTGTGTTCTTGATTTGACTCTCAGTTTGAACATTATCAGTGTATAGAAATGCTACTGATTTTTTTAAAATTTATTTTGTATACTGAAACTTAACTGAAGTTGTTTTACGGGTATGGAAGCCTTTTCATGGAGTTTTTAGGGTTTCCTAGGTAAAGAATAATATTATCAGTAATAAGAAATAATTTGACTTTCTCTTTTCCTATTTGAATGCCTTTTATTTTTTCCCAGGCTGATTACTCTGGCTAGGACTCCCAGTACTATGTTGAGTAAGAGGGGTGAGAGTGGGCCTCCCTAGCTGGTTCCATTCCTCAAGGGAAATGATTCCAGCTTATGCCCATTCACTATTATGTTGGCTTTGGGTTTGCTATAGATGGCTCTTACTATTTTGAGGTGTATTCCTTCTAAGTGTGTTGTATTTTATAGAATGCTTTTATTGCATTTGTTGAGATTATCATGTAGTTTTTCTTTTCAGTTCTGCTTATGTGGTGCTTATTATGCAATTTATTAATTTGCATGTGATGAAGCAACTTGAATCCCAGGAATGAAAGCTACTTGACTGTGGTGAATTAACTTTTTGATGTGCTGCTAGATTCAGTTTATTAGTATTTTTTTTTTATTTTTATTTTTTGAGTTTTGCATCTGTCTTCATCAGGAATATTGGTCTGTAATTATTATTTTTTCTTTTTGATTTTTCAGATTTTGGTGTCAGGATGATACTAGTATTGTAGAATGAGTTAAGAAGCAGTGTCTCCTCAATGTTTTAGAACAGTTTCAGCAGAATTGGTACCAGCTCTTCTTTGCACATCTGGTAGAATTTGGCTATGAATTCATCTGGTCCAATTCCTTCTTTTTTTTTTCATTTTGGGTTGGTAGCTTGGTAGGTTTTCTTCTATTACTGAATCAATAGCAGAACTCATTATTGGTCTGTTCCTTGTTTCAATTTCCTGATTCAATCTCGGGAAGATGTGTGTTTTCAGGAATTTATCTACTTCCTCTGGATTTACTAGTTTGTGTACATAAAGGTGTTCATAATAGTTTCTGAGGATCTTTTGTATTTCTGTGGAATTGGTTATAATATGACCTTTGTCATTTCTGATTTTGGTTATTTAGATCTTTTCTCTCTTTTTCTTTCTTTATCTAGCTAGTGATCTATTAATCTTGTTTATCTTTTCAATGAAACAACTTTTTTTGTTTTAGAATGGATTTGGGGTCTCAGCTTCTTGCAGTTCTTCTCCCATTTTGTTATTTATTTTCTTCTGCTAGCTTTGGGGTTTGTTTGTTCCTGTTTTTCTAGCTCCTCTAGATGTGATGTTAGATAGTTAATTTGAGATATTTATAACTTGTTTAGGTAGCTGTTTCGCGATATAAACTTTCCACTTAACATTACATTTACTATATGCAGTCCAGAGATTTTGGTATATTGTGTCTCTGTTTTCATTTAATTTAAATATTTTAAAATATATGCCTTAATTTTATTGTTCACTCAAATGTCATTCAGGAGCAAGTTGTTTAATTTCCATATAATTTTGTGGTTTTGAGAAATCTTCCAGGTATTGATGTGTATTTTTATTCCTCTGTGGTCTGAGAGTATGGTTGGTATAACTTCAGTTTTTCTGAATGTATTGAGACTTGCTTTATGTCTGAGCATGTGGTCGATCCTGAAGTATGTTCTGTGTACAAATGAGAAGTATGTATATTCTGTGATTGATGAGTGGAATGTTCTGTAGATGTCTATTAGGTCTAATAGGTCAAGTGTCAAATTTAAATCTAGAATTTCTTTGTTAGTTTTCCACTTCGATGATCTAACATTGCAAGTGGGGTACTGCTATCTCCTACTATTAATGTGTGGCTGTATAAGCCTTTTTGTATGTCTAGAGGTAGTTGTTTCATGAATATGGGTGCTTCTATGTTGGGCACATATCTATTTAGGATAGTTAAGATTTCTTGTTGAATTGAATTATCAGTATGTGATGCCTTTCTTTGTTCTTTTTTACTGTTGTTGGCTTAAAGTTGGTTTTATCTGATATAAGAATAGCTACCCATACTCTTTTTTTCTTTTTCATTTGTGTGCTAGATCTTTGTCCAACCCTTTACTTTCAGCTTATGAGTGTTATTTAGTGTAAGATGGTCTCTGGAAGACAGCCAGTGGAAGGGACTTGTTTTTTTAATCTAATTTAGAAGTCTGTGCTTTTAAAAGTGGAGCATTTTGGCTGTGTACATTTAAGTTTAATATTGATATATGAGTCTTTGATCCTATCATGAAGTTATTAGCTAGTTGTCTTGTAGTTTCTATTCTGTGGTTGCATTATAGGGTCTGTGAGCTATGTATTTATGTTTGTTTTTGTGGGTAGCATTTTTTCTTCTTTCATTTTCATGTTTAGAACTCTCTTAAGAATCTCTTGTAAGACTCGTCTACTGGTAATGACTTTCCTTAGTGCTTGATTGTCTGGAAGAGTTTTTGTTTCTCCTTTGCTTAAGAAACTTAGTTTGGAGTAATATGAAATTCTTAGTTGGAATGTCTTTTCTTTATGGATACTAAAAATAGGTCCCTAATCTCTACTGGTTTTAAGTTTTCTGCTGAGAAGTCCACATTAGCCTGATAGGATTCCCTATGTACATGATCTGACCATTTTCTCTAGCTGCCTGTAAAATTTTTTATTTGATGTTAAACCTTGGACAGTTTGGTGACTATATGCCTTTGTGATGATAGTTTTGCATAGCATCATGTATATGTACTCTGGATTTATTGTAACTGATGTCTACCTCTCTACCAAAATAAGGGGAATTTTCTTGAATTATTTATTCAAGGATGTTTCCATGTTAATTACTTTTTCTCTTTTTCTTTCAAGAATGCCAATAATTCAAAGGTTTGTTTACAGAATCCCACACTTCTTGAATAATTTGTACATTTTTCTTAATTTTTTTTTTTTTTTAATCTTTGGCTGTCTGGGTTTGTTTGCAAGACAAACTTTCAGGCTTTGAAATTCTTTCTTCATTATGGTCTAGTATATTGATAAAGTTTTCAATAGTATTTTGAAATTCCTTAAGTGAGTTTTTCAATTCCAGAAGCTCTGACTAATATTTTTAAAGATGTTTATCTCTTCTTTTCATTTCCTGAATTGATTTAGAAGTTTGTGTTGATTTTCAACCTTATCTTGGATCTTGCAATCCATGCTTTGAATTATTTACCTGTCATTTCTGAGTTTCCATTTTGGTTAAGGACCATTGCTGGAGAGCTAGTGTAATCCTTTGGTAGTATCACTACCTTCAAATGTTTTATGGTGCTGGAATGCTTGCACTGGTTCCATTTCATATAGAGATAATGACATTCCTAATGTTTGTAATTATTTTCCTGTTGGTAGGATTTTTTCCTTTTTCTTTCTTTCCTTGTAATATGATTATTATTTTTTTCTCGTTTCCTTTCCCTCTCCCCCTAGGGGTTGGGACTGTAGGGAATGTTGAGTAGGGGCTTTTGATTTTGCTTCTATTGTCCTATGCACTTTCAGCAAATTTTATATTGGGCTGTGTAGTTGGATCTATAAGCCAGTAGATGACTTTTATGGGTAAGAGCCAGCTGAAACTAACATGGTAGGAGAAGCCTGTTTATTGGGAGAAGATCTCTGTTACCTCAGGCAATAGGCTGATCCATGGAGTGGTCTGAGCTCCCTGCTCAGCCTAGGATGGGTGGGAGACAAAATGAGAGGGGCCAGCTTGGATAAGCCCACCTACAGGTCTCCTGAGGGCAGCTACAAGCACTGGTGCTGAGGGACAGTCCAATGGTGGTCACTGAAGGGCCAAAATTGTGTGTAGGCATGGAGCTGGGAAACTTCCAGGGCCTCAGGTTCTCTGTCTGAGCAGAGTGGGGTGGCCCAGGCTTCAAATCCAGGACCGTAGGTATTTCAGGTACATGGAAATCTGCCTGAGCAGAGAGCCCTGCTGTACCGCTGTCTCTGCACAGGAACAGTGGGACAGCTCAGGATGCTGATTCAGGCAAGTGGGTGCTCAGAATGCCTAAATAGGTGCCTGAGTGTGAAGTGAAGAGGGCACTGTTTCACCATAATCTCTTCACAGGAAAGGCTATACAGCTTAGGTGCTGATCCAGGTTCATGGGTGCTCTGGCTGCTACGGTTAATTAAAAATATGTTTTTCTTAATTTAATGTTTTAGCTTTCTGGGATAAAATTATAACAATAAAGTAAAATTAACAAATGTTATCTCACTAAGGCCTCAGTGCTTTCAATGCCCATCTGTCTTAGATATTTTTCTTAAGTCTTAAAAACCTATGTTGTTTTTCATTATATGTAAAATGATTATTTCATCATGAGATAATAAAACATAAAAACATGGAAAATAGGACATGTGTTAATAATTAACTATAATTTTAAATGGGTAATATAATTTTTTATTTGATTTAGACATAAATCAAACATTATTGTTATTTATTATTTTATTGGTATCAATAACTTTATAAAAGAAGATTTTGTAAAGTCACACTTAAGTACTTACCACAATTTCATGATTATGGAATGGTAAAAGATCTATAATTCTTTTTATTTGTGCTATTTTTTTCTTAACTATGTCACTGTACTCAAAATAACACTGTATTTATCCTTTTTATGTTTCTTATTTATTTGTCATCATTAGACTATGCTTTTTAATTAATTGATACACTAGATATTAAATTCTCCGAATCACTCTTAATGTGGTTAAGTCAAGTGCACAAAAAGAATATGAATTGGTAAGTTTCATTAGCCTTTCTCTGTATGATTTATAGTCTTGTCTGTTGAATAATGCAGTTTAAGACAATATGTAAGGTCCTTCACAGTGAAGGTGCCTTTCCTCTCTTGCTACATATAAAGTATCACTTATTCCATTTATGAATATTAAAACATTGCTTAAATTATAACAGCGTCTTTCAGGGGTTATCATTAGTACTTCAAGAACAAATAGAATATCTTTCATGGTAGATGATCACAATAAATGAGACAGTAACTTAAAAATTCAAGTGAAAAATCTCGGTCTTATCCCATCTGTGACTTTTGACCCTAAATCAATTATTTTACTCTAAAGGATGAAAGTCAATACACAGATTGATGTTAAAAATTTATATTTAAGGCCATATTTTAAAATTGTATAAGGATTGTGGAGAAAATTTAACAAAATTTTTCTAACAAAATATTAACAAAAATATTTTCTAATTCTCATAAAATGTAGTTTCTGAATATATAATCTAAACCTCTTAATGTCTTGACAGCAACACGGATGGAACTGGAGGCCATCATCTTAAGTGAAACAACTCAGAAACAGAAAGTCAAAACGGGCATGTTCTCACTTATAAGTGGAAACTAAATAATGTGTACACATTGGCATAGAGTGTGGAATAATAGACACTGGAGGCTCAGAAGGATGGGAAAGTGGGAGGGGGCAGAGAGATAAAAAATGACTTCATAGATACATTGTACATTATTCAGGTGATGGCTACACTAAAGGCCCAGAATTCACCACTACCCAACATATCCATGTGACAAAATTGTACTTGTACTCCTTAAATGTATACAAAAAGTCTTGCCTCTACTTCCTATTAACTGTATAATCCTGAACATAACTTTCATTTCTGTGAGCTTCAGTTTCCTTATTTTAAAAAGTTTATTATACTTTTGGTTCCTTTGAGATTGGATGAGACCATAAGAAAAAAAAGAAATGTGGAGACAAATATATGTTGATTTTGAAATTTTAGAAGGATAGGGTAGTTACCAGTAACACCGTGGAAGTTTTGCATCATGGGAAAGAGTGTATTCGATGAAGCCTGCAAACCTGGAGAAATTCGGATCCTTTAATTGAGAAGTATTAGCCAAAACATGCTCAATGACTAAATAGAAAACATATTTTGCAACCAAGTCCACCCTGTGCTATTTTAATTTCCATATTAAAGTTGTTTATTTGTTTTCAATTACAATACAGTACTCACTGTATTAGAAATAGAAGTCTCACATGGAACAAAAACTCTCTGAGAAGTCCCTATATTAATGATTGATTATCTCAAAACCTGAAACAGAAATGTTTAAAACTACTGTTGTCTCCTCAGTAGGTTATTTTCTGATAATGAACTAGACTTTCTTAAACTGTATTTTTCTTTGAACATAGCTTTCAAATTACATAATTACTTAAGGTTCTAGATCATCTGGCTGCTTGTTAGTGTTTAAATGTATTTGTAGACATATTATTTTGTTTATTTGGTAATTATTGTTGAAATACTTGTCTGTCTTTTGGTCAGCATTTGCGTAGTAACATTCTCTGGGAGACTACAAATAATACCTTTTCTATTGCATAAGATCACCTTTAAATAAATAATTAACAACACACCAAATCTGTCTTTTTTATATCTAGTGGTTAGGGACAAGAATAATTACTTTATTTTCTGATATTGGTGATGGTGAGCTATGTTCTCTTGTGAATATTGCATTTTTTAGAAAGAAATGAGTGTCAATTAATAGCAGTTGCCTGAGATATATTTGCCACATGTGTGAGTATTTACTTCCTTTTCAGAATCAAGGGTAAAGATACATGTAGTAAAGTGACTGAAAATAACTAAATATACTTGTATAACTTAATAATGCTTGCATGTTGTATGCCCCATGTATACCCAAATCATGAGGTAGAACAATCCCAGCACCCAATAAGATACTTTCTTGCCACCTAGAGCTAACTACTATCCTGGATTATCTCATCATCTATCAGTCTTGACTATACTCGAATTTCCTATACCTGGAATGATATAGAACAAACTTTTTTTTCTGTCTTGGGCTTATCTCATTCAGTAATTATGTCTGTGAGGTTCATTTATGTAAATATCCAGGAGTTTATTCTTTTGTATTGTTCTGTAGTATTCCCTCATAATATTTATTCCAATTTATTCATCCTCTATTTGCTAGACAATTGGTGTTTTCAAGATTTTAACTATTATAAATAAATCTGTTGTGAATATTTTTGGTTTTGTGTGGACTCATTTCTCTTACGTATACAGGAGAAACGGTCAGTTGTCCAAAAGGGTTTTATACCTCTACTAGCAGTGTATGAGGGCTTGAGTTGCTCCTATATTACCCACATTTGGTATTTGCAGTCTTAATTATAGTTACTCTGGTGGCTGTATAATAATACATTTTTTTGTATTTTTAATGTATAATTTCCCCACAAATAGTGAAGTTGGCTTCCTTTTATTACACTTATTAAATAATAAAATAGCCCTTTTCCTGAAAGCTCTTTGCAAAAGTTCTTTCCCACTGTTATTATTATCATTTTTCTTTTTTATTTGTAGATGTCCTTTTTATGTTTGGATATGAGTCCTTCAAAAAATGTATATACAGCAAATAATTTTTCTATTTCTTGGTGTTTTCACTTTCTATATGATGTCTCTGGATGGACAGGAAATCCTAGTTAGAATAAAAGCCAACTTGTTATTTTTCTTTTTTGGAATGCTTTAGTGTTTTTGACTCCTATATTAAAGATCTTTGCCTATTGTAACTTCATGTAGATAACTTTCTGTGTTTTCCTCAAGACTTTAGATTGTTTTTTCTTTTCACAGTTGTGTCAATTTCATTGAATGTTGTAAAATAGGTGTCAGGTTTCCTTTTTTTCACTATGGATATCAAACTGCTTGATTCAATATCTCTTACTGACTGCTTGTTTCAACATCATTTACATAGTTTAATTCCATTGACACCTTTTATACACATCAGGTGAACAAATAAATAAAGCAAGCAATATATATTTTCTATAAAATGTTTCTGATAGCAGCACATGGAAAGTGATTTAGTAAATTAAATAAAGTAGTATTGATCATAAATATAAAATTAAGAATTCTAAAATGAAAATATCAATAAATACTGATTTTATCTTCTTAAGTAAAATAATATATGAATTTAATTCCTAGATAATAGATGGTTAAATTTGTACCCACCACTAATAAGAAAATAGCAGTCTAAAAGTAAACTTGATGCTACATGAACTGAGAAGAATCTATGGCTAAACATTCAACTTCCGTTTCCGATTTAAAAAGGATGCAAAGCACACAAATATGCACACACACAGGCCTTGTTCTAACAAATAGTAACTAAAGTGTGTAAAATAATACTATTCCTACATTCTTCTTCATCTTCCTCCTTCTACATGCTTTTACACTGCCTAACTTTCCCAGTTTATGATTATCTTTTTCTGGTCCATATCTTTAAAATATGTTATTATGCACCAAAGTATGTTCCCCCAAAATTTGTATGTTGAATCCCTAACCCCCAATATGACCAATTTGTAGATAAGGCCATTAAAGAGGGAATTAAGGTAAAGAGACATCATAAGAGCGTAATGCATAATACTGGTGTTTCCATAAGAAGAGAAAGAGATATCAGGGCTATACATGCAGAGAAAAGGCCACAGGAAGGTGCACTGAGCAGGTGGCCACCTGCAATTCAAGGAGACGGGCCTTGGGAGAAATCAACACTGCTGGGTCCTTGATCTTAGATTTCCATCATCCTGAACTGTAAGAAAATAAATTACTGTTTTTAAGTCACTCTCTATGTGGTATTTTCTTAAAGCAACCCAAGCATCTAACAAGTGTCAATCTTGTTTTTCTGTGTTATTTACATACAATATTTTATTATTTTACTTGAGAGTATTATAATTGGACACTAACATGTCTATGGTTCAGTTCCCCTGCCTCCAAACATACAGTCAAATCTCAATTATCTTTTTGAAGAGAAGTGTAGATTCTTATCACATTTAAAGTAAGTTAAAACGTGATAATTTGGCTTTTGATTCATTCTTATGAAATAATTTGAGTAGCAAATACTGTTTTAACGGGCAGGATTATATGCAAATTAAAATCTATTAGTGATTACAGTGTATGTATAGCACTGCATTTGAAGTAAATGTAGAATCTATCTCATTTCATAAATTGAAAACTTTTTGTAAATAGAAAACTATCAGCCACTTAAAATCACCGTCAAAATACTACAGATAGAACAATAAGTATGCTGTATGTCTTTTAAAACAATTTTTAAACAAATTTTCTTTGACAACTCATACTCAAGAGATTTACTCTGGGGTCAAACTCAAAACTTTTAAAATCATTTTTTAGGCTCTGTAAGCACGAGCACCTGTTTTATTTCACTTTCTGTTATACTGATGGGATATGTAATGAAAGATTATTAGTGAATAGGAGCAATGTTAAGTGAACATAAAGTTGATGTTTCATTTCACAAGAATGGCATGGAAAATCTGAAATATTTGTCCATCAAAGCTTGCTAGGTACTCTATTTCAAAATGACAAAGTCATCTGGGTTTTGATGTATATTTTACCAACATTGAAAAACGTATAGTTTAGTTAAACATTCCCCTCTATGCCAATTCTATTCATTTCTTACTAAATAAGAAATGATCTAATCTAAATGTGAGAACAAAAAGAGCAAAATATTACTATGACTTCATAAAGTATCATAGGGTAAGTGCTACATACTATCCTATTTTTAATGTTTAAGAATAAATTAATTGACTTATCCTCAATAAAGTTAAACAGTTATGAGAGAGCAATAGACAGAAAGAGCATGAAGCTGCTGTCCTTCACAATGAGTGGATTCTATCTCACCACAAAGGACATGAGAAGAATTTACTGTGCAGTGCAAGCTTGTTTATAGATCTGTTAAGTATCACGGCTGAACCTGGTAAAGATGCAGATTGATGTGCCTGTGTTGAAGCTAGTCTATCCTCAGGAGCTAGACAAGCCAGAAGTAATTTGTCGACATGATCAAAATGAATTGTAGTTGAGATGGAAGGTCTGAGGTCAGAGCAAATGAAGTATGTCCTAGTCCTACGGGAGAACAAGGAATGATCGAGGAGTTCATGTGGATTTCACAACCAAATCTCTCTGTTGACATGGTCCCTTCTTTTTCTCTCTCTTACACACACATGCACAATATACATCAGAATCTATTAAAGAGGAGGAGATTTAGAGCAAGGCAAATTTTGGGGAGAACTGTTTTATTTAGGGAAATTACCATATAATTTAAGGACTAGCATGGAGTAAACAATTATACACAACTAAACCTCATGGCCATTTAAAACATCTCTCCACACTCTGCTCCCTCATCAGTAACTTATTAAGAGAGGAAAGTAATTTAAGCGTGTTTGCATACATCACACACTTAAACACAAATATATAAAATTAACAATTGTAAAATGAAAACATCAATAAATACTGATTTTATTTTCTTAAGTAAAATAATAGGTGAATTTAATTCCTGGATAATAGATGATTAAATTTGTACCCACCACTAATAAGAAATTAGCAGTCTGAAAGCAAACTTGATGCTACATAAACTGAGAAGAATCATAAATAAAATAAATAATAATAAAAATGATAAAAAATAAATAAAATAATACTTAAAAATGATACTTAAAATTGCCCAATAGCTAGGAAGAACAGCTGAAAAGAGCTATACTATGCTAATACAACAAACAGGTCCCCAAATCTCAGCGGTTTTTATGAAAGTTTATTTGTTACTAGTCTTACATGTACATATTGCAATAACAAACAGTGCTTCATTTCAATGTATTCTTCTATATTTTAAGATGCAAGAAAAAGAGAATGTGATAAAACACTCTCTACTTTTTAAATCTTTAGTCTGAAAATAACGTATGCCAGTTCCACTCTCATCACATTAGATAAAACAAGTCACATATCCATGCCTAAATTTAACCGGGAAATATGTATAATGCTTTTGCATGAACTGATACCACAGATAGAGTAACGAAGATAGTTGAACACGAATATATCTGCCATCTAAGTATAGCAAAATGATAAGCTCATGAACCATTGGGTTTGGAGAGTTAGAGGGCAAAATCAGTTTTAAAAATTGGAACTAATATTACTATTATGTAGTATAAAGACAATTTATTAGTATTTTATAAATAATAAATTTTTAAGAACTATAATTTTTGTCAGTCACTGCTACTCTACTGAGAGAGAAAAGAAAACTTTCATTTTCACACCAACAAAAACAACAAAAATTCCTACCCCGAGCCGCAATCCATAACATTTATTGGCCACATATTAAAGATTGCTGGATTAAAGAAGAATATATGTTCCTGAGGTATGACACCTGCGACTTGGAGTAGAATAAAGAGTAGCCTGTACTTAAGATCACAGCTTAAGTAAAGTTTCTAGTAGACAATATGCAGAATGGTAATATGGGCTGCCCAGGATCACCACCCCTTCCTGTGTGTATGCCTTTTATAATCTCCTTAAATCTGGGTGGAGTGTGTGAATATTATGGATGTAATTTCCATGATTGGATTATGTTATAGAGCAAAAATGAAGAGATTTTTGCAAATGTAAATGAAGTTGTAATCTCTTGATTGTGATTAATCAGAAGGAAAATTATTCTGTGGGGTTTACTTTACCAGATGGGTTCTTTGGAAGATACTTAAAGCAAGGAAGACAATGGAGCAAGAGAACACTAATATACAACATTAATTTGGCCATAATAATAAAATGCAGAAATGAAATTGATTAATGAAGGCATAGAATGGCTTTGTTGGGACTTATTTCAACACTTGTATCACTAGGAGAGGTGACTGTACTGAAAAGGATATTTCAGTACATAATAAGATTGCATGAAATACTTCAGTATAAAGGAGACATGTACCTTGCGTTAAATACCAAAAGCACATAATTATATAGCACATACAATATGTAGGATACAGCTCTAAAACTTTACATATGTTAATTCATTGAGGGGGCACACATTAAATGAAATATAGAAAACAATAGATTTATAGAAAGTATATTTGAACAATGAACTAATTTAAAGTGGTAAGGTTTACTTAGGTGTCTTTATCAGATTGCAATAGGTGCATTTTAATTTTTAGGGAAAAAATTTTCTCATGAATGGGTGTTGAAATTTTGCAAAATGCATTGTTTCCTGCATCTTTTGATGTAATCTCACATTATGTCTTTGTTATATTCTTAATGCAGAGTGTTGTGTCAATTCATTTTGAATGTTGAACTAACTTTGCATTCCTGAGATGAATCGTTCTGTTTCAGGCATGCATTATTATTTTTTATATATTTTTGGATTCACTTAGCTAATACTGTGTTAAAACTCTACCTAAGTTTATGAGAGATATTACATCCTAATTTACTTTGATTATAATGTCATGGTCACATATTGGTACTAGGCATACGCAGGTCTCATAAAACAAGTTAGGGAAGGTCCTCTCTTCCTCTTTTCCAAAAGCTATTTAGTAATATGTTTGTTTTTCTGTCTTTTAGGTTTTATAGAAGTGGAGAAATTCAGTTTAAGTGACAAATATCCTAAGAGCTAAATGAAGAAATTAATTTATAACTGAAGTTTAGTAACTACCATTGGTAACTAAAGCTTGCTCAAAATGTTTAGCTCTTAAAAAGTTTACAAAATGAATTACATTTTAATTATTCAGTGCTTCTTTTTTAAATAAAGAACATTGGACCTTGACAAAAAAAAACAATTTTTATTAGGCATTTTCAATTTTCTACCAAGAAAGTTAAAAGCAACTATGTATATCTATACACACAAACAACCCAGGTTTCATATATATGTATATATATAGCAGGTGTTGTTCAAGGGACAACTATATACATATACACACACACACACACAAATTGGCTCAACTATATATATATACTTGACCCTTGAATAACGCGGGTTTAAACTATGTGGGTCCATGTATATTTAAAACATAATTATATTTAAAAATGTTTTAGAGATTTGCAAGAATTTGAAAAAACTCACAGATGAACCACATAGCCTGCAAATATTTTTTTAAAAAAAGGAAAAAATAAAGATGCAGTATTACATCATAACTGCATAAAACTAACTATAGTACATACCGTACTATTGTAATAATTTTATAGTCACCTCCCGGTGGCATTGCGGTGAGCTCAGGTGTTGCAAATATCCACTTAAAACACCCTATGATGGTCTTTCTTCCCAGCTGAGCAGTTCATCTCTCCAGTAAACCGTGTAACACAGTAAAAAGTGATCTCTTGCAGTTCTCAAGGTATATATATACACACACACACACACACATATATATATATAATGTTTAGTGAAATGTCATAAACCTTGAATACACTTTGGGACTCATTGAAGCTGCCACTACTGATGCTGGAAGTGCTCCCAAGAAGCAACAAAAAAGGTCATGACATTAGAAGAAAAAGTGTAATTGTTTGATATGTACCATAGATTGAGGTCTTCAGCTATGGTTGCTGCCGTTTCAAGATAAATGTTTTCAGCGCAAGGACCATTGTAAAAAAAAAGAACTGAAAATTAGTGATGCTATTGCTGCAACTACACTAGCAGGTGTAAAAAACTCGTAATTTTTGTAAAATAACTTTTTATCTTGTATTAAAAATGAGTTTTTTTATAGGGATGCAATATTGCTATAAAAAAGCATACCTATAGACTTGACAATGAATTGAGAAAAGGCAAATTCATTATATAACAACTTAAAGCAAAAGGAAGGTGAAAGATCTAAAGGTGAAGATTTTTTTGCAAGCAAAAAGATGATGATTTGATAATTTTCTTTTTTTTTTTTTTTTTTTGAGACGGAGTTTTGCTCTTTTCACCTAGGCTGGAGTGCGATTACACCATCTCGGCTAACTGCAACCTCTGCCTCCTGGGTTTAAGCGATTCTCCTGCCTCAGCCTCCCAAGTAGCTGGGATTACAGGTATGTGCCACCACACTCGGCTAATTTTGTAGTTTTAGTAGAGACAGGGTTTCTCCACATTGGTCCAGCTGTTCTTGAACTCCCAACCACAGGTGATCTGCCCCCCTCGGTCTCCCAAAGTACTGGAATTACAGGAGTGAGCCACCGTGCCTGGCTTGATCTGATAATTTTTGAAAGAGCTAACAGACACTGCACCAAAGGAATTAACAATAGAAGACATAATGGAAATGAATGCTTCTCAAGCAATGCCAGATGATGTGAAAGAAGACATAGAAGAAGCAGTACCAGGAAACAAATTGACACTAGTCAATCTGGTAGAAAGGTCCCAATTATTCAAGACTGGTTTTAACTTTTTTTATGATATGGACCATTCTATGTCATGGGCATTGAAAGTAAAGCAAAGAGTGAAGGATTAGTACAGAATGGAGACATTTTCAGAGAAATTAAAAAGCAAAAAATTAGATAAAATTTATGATGTATTTCCATAAAGTTATGCCAAGTGTACCTACCTCTCCTGCTTTCCTTCTACGTCTTTATTCTCTGCCGCCCTTTAGCCTACTTAACATGAAGATGAGGATGAAGTCCTTTATGCGATCCACTTTCACTTGATAAATAGAAATTATATTTGCCCTTCCTTACGAATTTCTTAATAATATTTTTCTGTAGCTTACTTTATTGTAAGAACACAGTATACAGTACATATAACATACAAAATATGTTAATTGAGTATTTTATTGGTAAGACTTCCGGTCAACACTAAGGTATTAATAGTAAGTTTTGGGGGAGTAAAAAGTTATACATGAATTTTGAATTTTCAACTTCACAGAGTGTTAGCACCCCTAAGCCCCACATTGTTCAAGGGTCAGTTATATATATATATGTGTGTGTGTGTGTGTATACATATATGTGTATATATAGTGTATATATATAGGGTGTATATATAGTGTATATGTAGGGTGTGTGTATATATAGGGTGTATATATACACACACATATACACATACACACAGACATATATATGTATGTATATGTCTACATTTTTATATACTTATATATATACACACTTGAAATTGTCTCATATTATTATGAAGGCTGAGACGTTTCAAAATTCACACTCCTAGGGCTTGAGAATCAGGAGAGTTAATGATAGAGAAGTTCTAGCTTGAGTCCATGGAAGGAGAAGACAGAGGTCCCAGCTTGAAGGCCATCAGGCAGAAAAATGAATTCAATCTTGCTCAGCCTATTGTTCTATTTATGCCTTCAGTGGATTGGTTGAGGCCCACCCACATTGGGGAAGGCAATTTGCTTTATTTAGTTTATCAATTCAAATGCTAATTTTTGTGTAGAAACAGCCTTACAGACACACTACTAATTTTGGATACTAATTCAGAGCATATAGTGCTTCTTGAAAAACCTTACACCAACCTTACAAGGTATTGTCAACTAGATGGTGCTATAACTCAGTCTTCAAGTGAGCATTTCAGTATTCTATCAAGCCCGTTGTTTCAGGATGGTGGGAGAAAATCACTGTCTTAATTAGCTCAGGCTGCTATAAAAAACACCATAGACTGGGTGATCTAAACAACAGAAATTTATTTCTCATAGTTCTGGGGCTGAAAGTCCAAGATGATTTGGTTTGGTAAGGACTCTCTTCCTGTCTTACAGATGGCAGCCTTCTTACTCTGTCAGCACATAGTGGAGAGAGAAAACTGGCATCTCTTCCTATTTTTTATATAAAGGCACTAATCTCACCATGGGGGCTCCACTTTCATGACCTCATCTAAACCTAAGTACCTTTCAAAGGCCCCACCTCCTAATACCATCATATTGAGAGTTGAGCCTATAACACATGAATTTTAGGGGGACATACACATGCAACCCATAACAGAAATTAAGTAGTAATAAAATATATAATATTGTTAAATATAAGTTCGATATCTTTTCCTTTATTTTATTTATTTATTTATCTTTGAGACAAGGTCTCACTCTATCATCTAGGCTGGAGTGTAGTGGTGTGATGACAATTCACTGCAGCCTTGAACTCCCCAGGCTCAGGTGATTCTCCCACCCCAGCCTCCTGTGTAGCTGGAACACAGGCATACACCACCAAACCAGGCTAATTTTTGTATTTTTCATAGAGACAAGGTCTCACTATGTTGCCTAGACTGATCTCAATCTCCTAGTCTCAACTGACCCACTCTCTTCAGCCTCCCAAAATGCTGGGATTATAGGTGTGAGCCACTGTGCCCGACCTAATTTAAATGAAATAATCTTAAACATTTTGAGGTACATAATTTTCTTATTAATTATTATTTAATCAAGAAAACAGATACAAAAAACATTTCTAAGTGGTTAGCCTTACTTGGAATATTTAAGTGATTATAATTACTGAACATTAACAGTTACATGAAAGTGGTATATATAATGCATGTCCTAACAAGAAAAATGATGTGATAAAACATAAGTTATTTTCTCATTCTTTTTCTTCTCTGGGATAGTTTTGGTGAAGTACCAAGAATAAAATTTTTCTCGGCCGGGCGCGGTGGCTCAAGCCTGTAATCCCAGCACTTTGGGAGGCCGAGACGGGCGGATCACGAGGTCAGGAGATCGAGACCATCCTGGCTAACCCCGTGAAACCCCGTCTCTACTAAAAAATACAAAAAAACTAGCCAGGCGAGGTGGCGGGCGCCTGCAGTCCCAGCTACTCGGGAGGCTGAGGCAGGAGAATGGCGTAAACCTGGGAGGCGGAGCTTGCAGTGAGCTGAGATCCGGCCACTGCACTCCAGCCTGGGTGACAGAGCGAGACTCCGTCTCAAAAAAAAAAAATTTTCTCACATGTTATATAAAACAGCTTGTATATAATTGCGTGTATTTTTAAAGCAGTAAGTCATGTATTGTGCTTATTCAAAATACAAAAACAGTAAATTTTTCTAAATCTCTAAAAGTTAGTGTTATTTAAATTTAGTAAGTGAAATAATTTTCTGATTAGTTTTTATTTTAAAATATTATAAATAATAGTTTTCTGGCAGTCTGCTTTCTATCTCTGTCATACAGTATCTTTTAAATAGCATAATAACAACAGCTGTTGATAATCTAGAAAATACCACCTCAATTCAAATACCAACTGAACAAAGCACACCCTGCTAAATAAAACAAAGTCAACAATGGAAAAGTATTCTGACTCAACTTTTATAGCTTTTAAACTAATAATTTTAAATTTATGTTTTTATTTTATCTGTCATCTATATTAATTTTCTTCAAGTTTATCATCTATATTTCCATGTAGTTAATGGTTAATATTTGCCTTAACTATAACCTACAACATTTTCAGGTTTTGAAATTATCAAGAACTACTAATGCTTTAAACTTTTAGTAATATTCATAGTTCTTGAGGCTGAAAGTCCTAGACGAATAAATTTTATTTATTAAATGGAATAAATACTTCTCAAATTCAGTCCCCTCATAAAATGAAATGAGATTATATATCAAATTTGGTAAGTAGCACCATAGTGCTGTCGCTAGAAGAAGCTTATTCAATAACTCAATTGTTCCAATTATTCCACATAAGTCTCAGCAAAGATGATTTCACTTTTACTCTGAACCCAAGTACTTGGAAGACTGAGGCATGAGAATCACTGGAACCCAGGAAGCGGAGGTTGCAGTGAGCTGAGATCATGCCACTGCACTCCAGTCTGGGTAACAGAGCAAGACTCTGTCAAAAGAAAGACAGAAGCAAAGAAACAGAAGGGAAGGGAAGGCAAGGGAAAGGAAGGGAAGGGAGGAAAAAAAAAAGAAAAAGAAAAAAACCTAATAAAAAAATTCTAGTTTAGAGATATTAAACACATAAAGCCAGGTTATTTCAATCCAACTGAGAAAGATAACTTTTGCTACAAATGAACACACAACAAAAATAATAGAATATAGGGTTAAAGACAGTGCACATGTCCAGCAAGTAGAGAAATGATCTAAGAAGTTATAAATCATGAAAGAAAGTTACAGTCTTTATAAACTGTTCTGAATTACAGAAGATGAAATAAGAATCCTTGAAAATGACTTCAACATTGTAAAATTAAAATCAGTGAATTTGAAAAATAACCAACAAATATTATGTTTATGAAAAGTACACACAATAAAATTATACTGAGAAGAAACATAAAACTTAAATAATAGGTTAAACTGAAATAACGAAGCTGAATAGAAAATTAATACATTGAAAGACATAACTAAAACAACTTTTAAAAATTCTAAAGAGATACTGAAACATAACACAAGGAAGTTCGTAAAGGGACAAAAATAAGGTGCTTAGAAATATCTTCAATTAAAACACAAAAAGAGATAAGAGGTGGAGGGCTTAATGTTGTGATTAAAATACCAGAAAAATAAAATGCATATGTGATGGCTTAGGTTTTTTTCAGAATTAAGAAAAGGTATTTTTTTTTTTCATACTGAAAAACATACTGAGTCACTAGCAGAGTAATTTTTAAAACAAAACTATTGTATCATTTTTCACTGTCACTTTTTGGACTTTGCTGCTTCCTCCAAGTATTATTTATTTTCATGATAAATATCTAGAGTGAAGAATAATTAATAACAGCTCTCTCATTACATTTGAGGGGTATTCATTCTATTTTTACAATAAATGACAGTGATTTGGGTATGGAATTATAGTTTAACAATTATTTTTCTTAGCACTTTAAATAGATTATTCCACTGTAGTTTAGTTTCTATTATTTTGTGTAAAAGTTATCGTCAGCATAACTGCCTTTCAATTGTATGGAACCTGTCTATTCTCTTTCATGTCTTTCAACAATTTTTTCTTTATTAACCCATGTGAGAAATTTAAAGATAAAATTTAATACAAAGGAAAATAATATAAGAAAGTAGAGGTGGGATGCGAGAAAAACTGACAAAAAAGGCATGGATCAAATTTGTATAAACTTTCATAATTATCAATAGAACATGCTCACAATTATTTATATATTTTTAAAACAAATGTGGATTAAATATTTAAAACAATACTATGCAAGATAGCAGGACACGGAGAAAGTTTCAGCTTCTTAAAATTAACCTTACTGAAAAGAAGATAAAGATGTGAATTAAAATTAAACACGAAAAGGCCTAAATCAATGTAGACATTTACCATATTTGTGGTTTAAAAAGTCTAAATCAAAAAGACAGATTTGAAACATTTTGTTAATTGATATAACTCAGGAATTCTCAATAGGATTGTATTTTATAGTAAATATAATGTAATAGGTATATGTATACATCTTAATATATAATTCAATGTCATTTTGTACTCTTCAGGTTGTTTAAAAAAAAAAAAAAGTACTAAGTATGATCAAATTTCTCAATCTTGGCATCCTTAATATCTTGGGCTGGCTGATTTTTAGTTGTGGAAAACTGTACCGTGAATTGTAGGATGTTAGCAGCATCCCTAAACCCTACCTAGTACATGCAAGTAGTACACCTCAGGTGGTGACAGTCAAACCTTTCCAGGCTGGGATGGTTATTATGAAGTAAAAAACAGAAGATAAGAAGTGTTAGTGAGGATACGGAGAAATTGGTACCCTTGTGCATGGCTGGTGGGATGTAAAGTGGCACAAACTATATAGAAAACGATATAGCTATTGCTCCAAAAATTAGACATAGAATTACCATATGATCCAGCAATTACACATTTGAATATATATTCAAAAGAATTGAAATCAGTCTTGAACAGACATTTGAACAGCCATGTTTCTAACAGCATTATTTACAATAGCCAAAGATAGAAACAACTCAAGTGCTTACTGATGCATGAATGAATAAACAAACGTGGTACAAACATACAAAGAAACATCATTTAGCTTTAAAAGGAAGGAGGTTTCTGACACATGCTACAACATGAATGAATTTTGAGGACATCATGCTAAGTAGACAGTCACCAAAGGACAATTACTGTAGGATTCTACTTACATGGAGTATGTAGAAGAGTTCTTCCCATTCATAGAGACAGAAAGTAATATAGCCATTGCCAGGGGATAGGGGAGCGAAGGGTAAGGATTTAGTGTTTTTGGGTTCAGAGATTCAGTTTAGGAAGATGAAAAATTCTGGAGAAGGAGAGTGGCAATGGCTGTACAACAATATGAATGTTCTTTCTTTTTTTTTTTCTTTTCTTTCAAAATGGGAGAATGTCTACAGAATGGCTCTTAATACCACTGAGCTGTATACTCAAAAGTGTTTAAAAAGGTAAATTTTATATTTTGTACATTTTAGCACAATAAAAATGAAAACTTCTAGGAAACACCCCAGAGGAAACAACAACAAAACCAAAACTTCTCTAGACGATACCAAATACCCCAGGGGGCATTATCCTCCCTTAAGAATCACTGAAGTATGACAATGTCAAGTACTTTCAAATACGTAGAAAAAGATAAAAACGATGTTTTTGTTGCAACTGTTTCAACTTTTAGAGAGAGATTTGGCAATATCTCATATATTTAAAAATACATATACTGATTCTACAAAACAGCAGTTGTATTCCTAAGTGTAAATTTGAAGAAATTTTCACATCCATGCCCAAGGAGAGAGTCATAGAAATGCTCTTATCAGTGCAGCTTGTATGGCAATAGCAGTGGCAACAACTTTAAGGTTAATCAACAAAAAAATTTAAAATATAACCTAGTATCCGTTTAACATGGAATACACCGTATTCCTACCTAAAAAGACAATGCCACAGATAATAGATACAATAGGCACCAATAATTTAACATTTAAAATATAATAATGCATACTATCTAGTTATTGACAAACATATATACTTATATAGTAAAAACCTGTAGAAATGAAATTAGGTGAATGACAAATTATATATTCTAGAGTGTTTCTGTGTGTTTGGTGATTGAAGGGTGGGGAAAGGAGTTAAGAGAGTGATCAGAGAGTGTTACAAAGACAAATTTAAAATTATTTTGATTATTACTCAAAATCCACAGTGGATAAACAAATGCTTGCTATATCTTTATCATGCTCATGGATTTTGTTTTGTCTTGTTGAGACAGGGTCTCTCTGTAACCCAGCCTGGAGCTCAGTGGTGCAATCATAGCTCACGCTCCCCAGTAGCTGGGACTAAACGCATGCCCCACTTGGCCTGGCTAGATTTTTTAATTTTTTGCACAGACAGGGGTCTCACTTTTTTTGCCCAGGCTGATCTCAAACTCCTGGCTTCAAGAGATACTCCTGATTTGGCCTCGCAAAGTACTAATATCATAAGCATGAGCCACCACACTTGACAGACTGTGATTCTAAAATACTGTAAAATGTGTTTTAGAATGAAATAAAATACTGTGTAAACCAAATCATGTCATGATTCCATACACTTAATGGACTATGGAACATTTTTAATTTTGGTATTCATTAACCCAAGAAATCATATGCAGCATTGTATTGATTTGGGCAAATGCCATTTTATAATTATCATGTGATTTGAAATAATATGAAAACAAAAGTGTTTTTATGAAAAAAACATTTAAATAAAAAGACAATTCTATGTTGTTAAGCGTTTCTCTTAAGTCGTATTTGCCTGTGTAGTTACTAATATATTCTACTGAAGTCTATTTGCCAAGAAAATAATACGCTGTTCTACACATGGTTATTAAATTAAAATTCATTTATACAAAAATTAAATAATTGTAGGGGTGAGGTTTTCAGACCTCATTTATAGCAATGTGAATAGTGATATGCACTGTATTTAAAGAACAATTGATAGTAACACATGTATTATGAAAGTGTAGAAAATAAGGCTCAGAAGGCTGAATAGTTTATCGGGGAGAGGAGTGTTTTTGACTGGCAAACTATAGAAAATATTCTGAAGGTGTTTTTTCCTCTGTAGTGTACGTTGTTAAAACTTGTATCTAAAACCGCAACAAAATTTGATGGTGAGTGAGAATTGAAAATGAAAACAGTAAAAAGGATTTTTCTCCAGGTTCAAAGCTGTTAGAAATTCAGGCAGTGATTGATTTTGACATGCATGACAGGTCAATATGCTATAGGTTATAGAATAGAGTGAATTTAAACTTTGGTATTTTGCCATATTTTCCTCATATTGATAAATATCAATTTTAAATTTGTCAGATGAGAAGATGTCCTGTGCACTTGGTTGGAAAAGATATCTGTTTATTTTTAAATGTCTTTTGCTCTAATATTAGATCATAAATTACTTGACAGTTGAAGATAGCAATGCATTTTGCTGATAAAGTTTCTGGCTTGATGAAAAAAATTATGGTGTTTTGCAATTTAAAATAGTAAAAAAGAGGTCAAAGTGATTTAGATTCTGAAAAAATTGCCACTGTCAGAGTGAAGAATCTGTCATAAACTTCATATTATCTGCCAAGAATATTTAACTTTCACTTCAATTTCAACTTTTTAAATGATTTTGATCAGTTAGATGTCTTATTAACACCAAACAGTACTGAATGATAAGACTGCATTACCAGATCATGCACTAGGTATTGAACCACTCCATAAACGTAGTGAAAAGGTAAAGTAACTTCTAAATGTGCTCTTCACATAAGCACATTTCCTCCTGTTACTTAATTTTTAATGAGTTGAATAGAAGATAAAAGTCTTCCTTTTTCTCCATCATTAGTGTAAAAATATCTGGATTGTATCCACAGGTGGAGAAAAAATAATCAGAGAAGTAAAAAATACAGGTTTAAAAATTCTATAGGCCAGGCGCGGTGGCTCACGCCTGTAATCCCAGCACTTTGGGAGGCCGAGGCGGGTGGATCACGAGGTCAGGAGATCGAGACCATCCTGGCTAACGCGGTGAAACTCGGTCTCTACTAAAAATACAAAACTAAATTAGCCGGGCGTGGTGGCGGGCGCCTGTAGTCCCAGCTACTCGGGAGGCTGACGCAGGAGAATAGTGTGAACCTGGGAGGCGGAGCTTGCAATGAGCCGAGATCTCCCCACTGCACTCCAGCCTGGGCAACAGAGCGAGATTCTTTCTGAACAACAACAACAACAACAACAAAATTCTATAGATAAAGCTTGTTACTGTGGAAGTGTGTAATGGTCTAACGACTCTTAAATTTGTATCTCAGAAACATTGAGACTAATACTACATGTTCTCATCTATGAGTGTAAGCTAAATAATGTGTATATATGAACACAAAGTATGAAATGATAGACGATGGAGACTCAGAAGGGTAAGGGTGGGTGGGAGACAGGTGAATGATTAGAGATTACTTAATGAGTACACTAAAAGCCTTGATTTCACTGCTATAAAATGTATCCACATAACAAAATAATTCTTCTACTCTATAAACATATTTTTTTTTAAAAAAAGATTTTGTATTCTATAAGAACCAATAAAATTGATGAGTTAGGTGCTTCCCTTTTCAAACTCAATCAGATATTATCCGACCTAAAGTTCAGCATGTTGTGTCCTCATCTCATCCCATAGAATAATTTTCTAATCAATTATTTGTTCACACTTGTTAAAGAAAATTAAAGCATAAATGTATCCCAATTACTTTTTTTTTTACTTTAAAAGAACCTCATAAAAATTTAACCTTTATCATCATAAGAAATTGCTATTTAATGACCACATAATAACATAGATATGAACTATTTATTTAAATACCCAGTTTAGGAAGAATTATTCTTCTTCCTATGTAAATGGACAAGACACCATTCTGCAAATTGTTTAATAGGGTCCCTATTGATAGAGATATCATCTATTAGTATAAAACTGTATATTGAAATTCAAAGTCCGAAGGGTATATTGAAATCTACTTGTCCATTTTTGTGTTTCCAAGTACTTACCAAAGATCAAGTATGTATTTGATCCATTTACTCCTTCATCTCACTGATTAGTCTTCATAAAATTTCTCCTAAAGAGAGAAAATCATACATGAACAAAACAGATGAAAAACTGACAAGTGAAAGTCTTTCTGCCATTGTTGCATTTACATAATATTTTCTTTTTAAACATATGTATCCCTATATATCAGTTCAATAACAGTTTTTAAACCATCACCAACAATGGACTTAGCATTGTCAAACTCAATGACTTTCTGTCATCAAGTGTTATCTGTTTGTTTCAATTTTTCCTCTCTTACCTACTTTCTCATAAAATTCCTATTACTTCTCTGCCTATTTCATTTATTTTTGCTTAGTCAACATTCCTCTATTCGTCTCTTAAATAAGAATGTACCAAGTGTGTCCCAGTACTTTATATTCTACTGTGATTATTATGAAAAAATAAATTATAAATTTCATTTGCATAGACACAGGTTCAGTAAGTCCAAAGAATTGCAGAAAAGTGCATTTTTAAAATATCATAGGAGATTCTGATAGCTAATAATAGGACCCCACTTTGAGAAAAAAAATCTTAAAAGTAGAAATAATTAAAAAGTTTTATTTCAAATATGATCCTTTGTTATTCTGTATATTTCAAATTACTTTTTTAAAACCCATAAAACTATATGTATTAGAAATCCATTAAATATCTGTCAAGTGCAAGCCAATCTTGTTTAATTTCATGGCTTTAACTTTATTTGCATTGCTTTAAAATGTGGACAACACAAAGAATCTTTCATTGGGTACATAGTGAATATTTTTGAATAATTATATCAATAAATGCATGATTTTATCTTAAGCTAAAGTTTGCCACTGATCTTTAAAACTCGATATCTAATATTTATCTTTCTCTATTTGGCATTTTCAATGCCATCTAAGATAGAAATCCATCCAAACGGCATAGAACAGAATAGGGGATTGTTTAAAAAAAAAAAAAAAAAAAAAAAAATTTCTTCAATGAGAATTCTTAAAGTACTGGAAGGAAGATTTTATTCAGGACCATTGTGATAGATATAAAGACCATTGCACAGGAGAGAGATTGGACTCAACTCCTAATATAGATAGCATGGGCTAATGGGAATTTACAGCCAAGAGGAAGGGTAAAGGTCAATGGATGGAAAAATCACTAAAAGGAAATATCAAAGGTAACGATAATTTTGGATAAGCTGACCTAATAAGATTGTAACTGAAGACAGGTCAGGGTGATCAGTCATCACCTGGGGGATAAAGGATGAGAAATCTAATGAGGTATGGTGATCTGACGATGATCAGATATTGTTTGGATTAGCTGGATTCTTTAGCTGGGTTCTTTGCTAAATTTGTTTTTACAAACAAAGTTGCCAGTGGGTCTAGAAGAAGCTTGGGAATCTGGCTAATGTTTAGCTATGCAAAGAATTTTTTGTCAGGATAAATAGATACCCAAACAAAAATAGATTGATGGGAAAAATAAAAGTGGTATACATTTTTTTTAATTGTTAAATCAAATTTTTAAATTTGTTTTTAAAAGTCAGTATTTGTGCTCCCAAATTTTCAAATGATTCCTGCATCTCACAATTCATTTTTTTCTTTGTTTTTTTCACATAAATTTTTAATATCAAGGAAGGGATTTTGTAAAATTTTATGAACAGTGAAACAATGGCATGTTGGTAATTTGAAAAAAGAACATTGACTTATTTATATAAGGCCTAATTGTTATACACAGATGGTAGCTGAGTCATATGTTGATATACACTCATTGAAAATGCTGCATGAGAAAAATAATAATAAATAAGAATAAATAGAAATAAATTGGTAGTTATTATTTTCCTACAATTATTTGCAATTTCTCAGAAACAAATCTGCAAAACAGAATCAGCAAAATGAGTTTTTCAATATGATTTGGGAAGAAAATTGCCAGCTAGAACTCTATTTAAAAAATTACTAAGGGTTCTAAATTAAACCCAAACTGTGAAACAATTATTCTTCTGCATCTTGTTATTTTCAGCATTGTAATATTATTTCATTCTGAATATATCTCTTCTTTCTGAGTGTGACTTGATTTTAGATATCCTAATGGAATTTGTTAGAGTTGTTTCCTTGGAATTTTTGGAGTCTCAAGAATCTGAAGATGTGTCTATTTCATACCCAGATATGTTATAGCCCCATGCCAGGCTGCATAAAGCAATAACACAGCTCTTGTGACTGCATCTTCCCCTAGTAAGCAGAAATTCCAGTAATAGCTCTCCATTCTGTCTTCTTAAATGATTTCACCTTGTCAGTAGTGACTATAGAGACCACATGCAATCCTTTAATTTTGCTTAGTAATTCATGATGGCCCCCAGAAGGGAGTGGGAGATGGGTGGCAGGAAATAAAAGACCATAAGATAGGTTGATTCTAAAGATCATGCTATTCAAGAAGCTTATAAAAGAGAAAATATGCAACACGTTTCCTCATGAAATGCAATTTTTTCATAGTAAGTAGATTTACACATATACTTACACACACTCACAGGCTGGGAATGAAAATGCGAAAACGATTGATAATTAAAATGAGAAAATGATTATACAGAAAAAGCATAATTTTTAAAAAGTTTTCAATCTTATGGCATTGTTTCTAATACCTAAATTTGAAAAATGATTCAAGACTGCCTCTTTTATTGTTCTTTGCTGATCGAGCAAAAATAAAACATCCTAATTTATTCCACAAAGAAGAAATATATTTAAAATAATCTCAATTAGTCATAAATGGTAAATACTGATAGATTGAACAGATAAATTAGTAAAATAATTTAGATAATTGCATTACTATATCCTATTTGAGGGAAACTTTCTTGGGTTTATGATGCACCAAAAAATAAACAAGAGTTGAGTGATAATTAAAACATATGATTCCATTCAAAAACACTGTTTACTTAGTAAAATGAGGTTAAAAGTTTCCTTGCTAATTATGTAAGAAGCCATGTGAGAAAAGCTGAGTTAACTGGCACCGCATTTACAATTCAACACCTCATTATATTTTTATTTATCTTTCCTTCTTTCTCTTTTTTCTTCATTTTCTTTCTTCTTCCTTTTCTTGCTTCTGTTTTCCTTTCTTCCTTTCTTTCTTCATCCTTCCCTTCCTCTCTTTCTTCCTTCCCCCCTCTTCACTTTTTCTTTATTCTTTCTCTTTCTTTCCTTCTTTTACATTTTAGTTCCTATTTCAAATTGAGACACAGCTATGATTTTTCTAAAACTTCTGTTTCTACTATTCAGATACTATTACTAAGACCAGACATAGATTTTATTAATTGTGGTTCTTTTGTTTCAAATAATAAACACTAAAAATACTTACACAAAATGATTCTACAAGCTCATCTATCATAACAAAAGTCTAGAAGGAATCTAGTCCTTACTCAGAAAAAAACCAAAGCCAAAAACAATTAAATGGTGTCAGGATCCCAGTCTGTACTGTATTTACATAAAATCTTTATTTTTGTCTTATCCTTAAAGTTACTTGTTTTTTTCCCCAGGAGTCAGGAATTTTTTGCCCTTTGATTCACATGGTGGATTTTGATTTGTCCTAGATCTCATATGGACATGGTGAGTCACATAGAAATTATTCATCTCTCACTTCCTCTTACAATTTCAAATCCTGTAAAAAGAACCCTAGTTATTCCAGCGTTAGTAATTCACACTTCATTGAACATGGAATTCAAGGTTGGTGGAAATATGAAAGAAGAAGATACTAGAAAGTAGTAATTCACATTTTTAGATCTTCAGAACTACTGAAAGTAAATGTGAGACTCCCTATAATTTAAACATAAAACCCAGCATCTGCTCATAACTAAGCATTGCAGAAAAGTTGAAAAAATGTTCTCAATTTTCAATAATATTGCAACCTTGTATTAATAAAGAAGTAAATTTAAAAGTAACATTACTATTATGTGTGATTTAAATTTCATGAGAAGGGTCAACATTGGAGGCCTTGCTTGGACACTTGTGTGCTCAGAATCCTGACCATGCTCACTGAAAACCAGAGATAAGTCAGTCTGCCAAAAATAAATAAATAAATAAGAAAAAAAGAAGATGTTATTCTGGAGATTAGCAGAGACTTGAGGTCTCTAGAGTTTGAACTAGTTATTCTCTTGGCAGTTTTCTAGTTTCCACTATTGTGTTTTTCTCAAGCTGGCTAAATTTTATTTTTCTTAATCCCAACCAAAAAAATTTTTGACCAGCACAAAAACAAGATAAATAGGGCATTTGGCAAAAGCCCTGAAGAACAGAATTATCTGATATCTTTTTTGGTGTCATATCTTATTGATGAAATGTTTTTAAATATTAATGTTTGACTGTACTAGTGCAATGTAATACTGGTAAATAAAGAAAATGAAATAGATTTCATAGTAAAAAGAAAACCAATTTTACTGTAATCTATTTTCATGGTAAAGTAAATATGTAGAGTATTTTTACAATTGTTTAGCCAATTAACCGAAAGTAAGTATTTCTTTGCTTCATCATACTATGACACACATAAGAAATAGGAAATTACTGACTACTGACCTTTTAAATGGATGGCTCCATAACATGGAATGCACAGGAGAGACTATGGCAAAGTGATATTCACTTACTAATATTTAGAAAATGTGTAAGCCCTTAATAATTAACTCATCAAAGATTGAATATAAAATGTGCTTTTATAAGAGAAAAATTCTCTGCCTGTATCAGAATTTCATTAGAGAAACAAAACGTGTAGGATATGATAGATAGATAGAGAGATAGATAGAGAGATAGATAGATAGATAGACAGACTGTTTGAAAATAATTGTGGAGGCTGCCTGGGCAAGTTCAAAATCTACAGGGCAGGCCATCAAGATGTGAACAGTGGAAGTCTGAGGCATGAGCTGGAACTTCAGTCCAAAGGAAGAATTTCTTATTATTATTATTTATTTATTTATATTTTTTATTATTTATTTATTTATTTTGAGATGGAGTTTTGCTCTTTTTGCCCAGGCTGGAGTGCAATGGTGCGATCTTGGCTTACTGCACCCTCTGCTTCCCGGGTTCAAGGTTCAAGCGACTTTCCTGTGTTAGCCTCCCAAGTAGCTGCGATTACAGGCATGCACCACCACTCCCTGCTAATTTTGTATTTCTAGTAGAGACAGGGTTTCTCCATGGTGGTCAGGCTGGTCTCGAACTCCCTACCTCAGGTGATCCGCCCCCCTCATCCCCTCGCCCCGGTCTCTCAAAGTGTTGGGATAACAGGCGTGAACCACCACTCCCTGCAGATTTCTTCTTCTTTAAGGAAGCTTCGGTTCTGTGTTAAAGACCTTTTGCTTGATCGAGTTAGGCTCACTGGACTATCTAAAAGAATCTAACTCCTTAATATCAGATGTAGAAAATGTGATAATAGAAGCAAGAGATTGGAGTGATGGAACCGTGAACTAAGGAAAGCCAAAACATACCAGAAGTCTCAAAAAATGTTAAAAGGCAAGGAACAGATTCACTCCTGGAGCCTCCAGAAGAAATTGGGGCTTCTGACATTTTAATTTAACTCACTAGGACTCATTTCAAACTCCTTGTGTCCAGTTACAGAAAATCAAATTTTGTTATCTAAGTCATCAAGTTAATGATAATTTGTAATAGTTATCATAAAAAATTACACCTATATTGTGTGTGTCCTTTTTCATAGATTACATATTTTATTCTGAATTTTAATACTTTTTATGATTTCTTAGATGATGACAGAAAAAACAAACTTTCCAATTGTCATTGAAGAGTTGTGAAAATCACTTTCTGAACATCAAACATATTTAAAAATAACAGTACCTCCTGAAACTTGTGTCTAAATAAATAATTTAATGGGCATTTATTAAAATAAAAATATATCTACTTTATGTACCTGGTAAATGTCAGGATTTTAAAAATGAAATAAGATGTAAAAGTACCAAGAGAAAAAAGTCAATTCAGAACTCTGTATCTCGTAAAACTGTGCTTTACAAATGAGGAAGAACCTGAGCCATTTCCAGATAAACAAAAAGCAGAAGTTTATTACCACTATACCTTCCATACAAGAAATACTAAAGGGAGTTCTTCCAGTTTAACTGAAAGGAAACTGGATACTAATTTGAAGCCATATGAAAGCATAAAGTTCTCCAGGAAAGATAAATATGTGGACAAATTCTTTAAAAAATTATTATTGTAATTTTGGTTTGTAACCATTTTTTATTATACTATAAGATTTGAAAGGCAAAACCATAAAAATAAAATTATAAATCTACATTAATGGCATACAATATATAGAAATGTAATTTGTGATATCAGTACCATAAGGGGGAGATATAAAGAAATAGAATTTTGTATGATTTTGTATGATGTTGCAGTTAACTTGGTATCAACTAAAATAGATTGCTTTAACTTTAGGATATTATATATAATCACCAATGATAACCACTAAGAAAATATTTATAGCATGTACACAAAAGGAAATAAAAAGGAAATTAAAACTTATTACAAAAAATAAGAAGGCAGTACCAAAGGAACTGAGGGATAACAAAAAGCTGTAAAATGCATAAACAAGTAACAAAATGGCAATAGTAAGTCAATTATTTTAAGTGTAAATGAATTAAAATTACAAATTAAAAACTGTTTCAAAACAATTAGTTAAAAACACAAGAATCAACTATTTGATGCCTACAAGACTCACTTTACATCCAAGGATATGCATCTTTTAAAACTGAAAGAATGGAAAATAATTTCCATGCAAATAATAACCAAAAGAAAGCAGGTATAAAGAAACCACAATGCAGAGGATGATAGAGGCTTCCAGAATGACCTCTTCATGAGTTATTGGAGGCTCCACTTTTTTAGCATTACCAAAATATAATCTGAAACAAAGTTAATGTTTGAGATTAAGGAGGATTTTTAGATTGATTATACCAGATAAAATGAAAATATAGAAACTGTAGTAATAGCATGGTCAGCCCTTTAACTACTAGGGACACACAAAGCAAGAGAACGTTGCATAACTTAAAAGGATTCACTCTGGGATATAAGGGATTGAAAATACTATCATGACTGACACATAGAGAAGTTTCATTGATGAGAATGCACAATGAAAACATGAATCTATCACACTGGTGAAGGCTGGTTTACAAACGTAAGGAACATTTAATCCTTAGGAGCAAAAGAAAATCCACAGAATTCACCATATGAGTAAGAAAGTCAAGGCCCACAGAGAAAAATTATAAAGTCTTTCAAATTTAAAGAGGTATCTATTTTGTTGAAATATGTGTTTTGAAAAAGTAAAATATATCTTTAGAGAAAAATTCTTTTAAGCTTCAAGTTATGCTGCAACTCATGTGATTTATAGAAACATTTCATTCATCTTTGATAGTATTATAGAATAAATGTTAGTTAGGTAGAATATTCCTAAAGAGTACTAGATTCACAAAAAAACACAAACAAATGTGCTGTCTTACATGCGTTAGGTTTCACTTATTTCTTCATTACATATAAACATGTTTGATTTTCATATAGTTATGATAAAAGCAATAAAATGATTATGATAAATGTATTAGCTGATAAGATTAGTTGTGTTTTAAAGCTAAAATAAAAATAATTCTTTATACTTTGAATCAATAATTTTACCTCAATGGATTAATTTTGTCTCTACTGACTTCTGTTTTTCAAGTTATTTTTCTCTAAGATAAGTGAAATTTCAATATGTCTCAATAAAACAAAATATTGCTGTTTAAATTTTAAGTGATGATCCAAATTATGTGAATCCTAGTTAATTACAGACTGTAAATTTGAAATAATGAATTCTCAAAGTTTGTTCTATATTCAAACATTATTAGATACTACTCCTATTGATAATAATTGGCATACAAAATTTGCACCTTCACTTTGTAAAAGGAAAGATGACAGAAATAATTAGGTATTTTTGGTATGCTCTAGATTATTTACATGAACTCAAAAATCTTGTAAGCCTATCCCGTTATTTGATATCCAAAGTGAAAGTCTCTCAAACCAGAGAGACAAGGTCGATATTAACTAGATTAATGTTGCACAGGAAAGTGTTACTAGTTGGACTATTTTTCAATAGTTTTAGTTCTCTTTCTTGGGCGGATGTGAAGTGACATGCAAATATTTAAGTAACTGGAAAATTGATATAATCATTGTAATAAAATTGCTTATAAAGAGATTTAATTTATTGTCTATCTGACCATGAATAGAAATTCTTGCTCAAACCCTACAGATTGTGATGAAACTTCTCAGGGTTGGAGTTGCATTCTAGTGGCCCTATACCTCTGGAATTTCAGAGATAGTAATGCACCCACAGATCCATTAGGTCTAGTGGGAACTGTGTGGGTGACCCCACTTTCTCCAGTTCCTAATACCTCTGACAGTTCTTTGCATGGCCTCAGGCTATTGTGAAATCCTTTGAAATCTGGATGCAGGAAGCCATGCCCCGATAGCTCCTGCACTTTTGAACTTGTAAAGTTAACACTGCATGAATGTTGCCAAAATTTGAGACTTGCAACTTCCAAAATAGTGGCGCAAGCTGCGTCTGGGCTCTTTGAGCTGCACCTGAGGTAATCAAGGAGTTCTGCCAGGAATTCAAGGAGCAGAGACTTGAAGCAGCCCTGGTCAGTGAGCCAACATACCAAGGGTACTTGAGGCCTCTCTTTTGACATATTTTCTTGCTGTAGGCCTTGATACTCTGTACCTGTGATGGGAGGGATGGTACCAGTGATCTCCAAACTGCCTTCAAGATAAGATCATTCTTCCATTGCTCTGATAAATAGCCCCTGGCTTTGTTCTATCCATACTAATCTTTCTATCAAACTTGGTTTCCTCTCCTGAAAATGCTCTTTCATCCTCTGCCACACCTCCAGGATGAGATTCTTTCAAACCCTTAAATTCTGTTTCTTTTTTAGTTAGAAAGTCCCTATCTTCAAATCATTTGTTTCTTCTTGAATTTTACTGTATGCAGTTAAAAGGAGCCATGCCACAATCTGAATGTTTTGCTACATAGGTATTTCTTCTCCCAGATATCCTAGTTAATCACTAGCAAAGCTCAACCTTCCATGAAGTCCTAGGACATGGCCACAATTCAGCCAAGTTTTTTGTCATTTGTAACAGGGATGATTTTTTTTCTCTAATTTCCAATACCTTTCGTCTGAGATCTCATTTGAATGATCCACATTCTGATCATGACCACCTAAATAATCTCTAGGAAGTTTCAGACTTTTCATACAGGTCTTCTCTTCTGAGCTTTCCCCCAGAAATTCCCTTAATGCTCCATTTATGGCAAGCTAGCCTTTTTCTACCACTGTCCATTACCCAGTTCAAAACTATTTCCACAGTTTTTGGTGTTTGTCATAGCAACCACCCCACCTCTCAGTACTGATTTTCTGTCTCTGTCAGTTTTGTGCTGTTATAACAGAATTTCACAGACTGGGTAGTTTATAATGTACACAAATTTATTAGCTCACATTCTAGAGGCTGGGCAGTGCACTCTATGGGACGAGCATTTGGCAAGGACTTCCTGTCAGTGTTATCCCATGCTGGAAGGGCAGAGAGGGCTAGATAAAGTAAGATACAAAACTTGAAGCCTCAAGTCCTTTTATAATCATCATGAATACATTCATGGCGGGGGTGGGGGCGGTCCTCATTACTTAAACACTTCCCATTAGGCCTCATCTTCAAACAGTGTTGCACTGGGGATGAAGTTTCCAACACATGCATTTTGAGGGACTCACTCAAACTGTTGCAATAGTCTTACATTAAAATCCTCATCTTTAATGTTAATCATGGTTACATACATATATATATATACTCCAAATAAGGATTTTTCTCTGTGTCATTCTGATACTGTCAGTTACTGTAATAAAATAACACAATCCGTGTATTATTTCATCAGCAGGTGTTTTGGCTTGCCTTTCATGTTACCTGGGCCCTGCAATGCAGTAGAAGTCTATTTTTAATTCCTCTGAAAGAAACATCTAACAATTACGGCCTTAGAACTTTAAAGCAGAGGACTATACCAAGGATTCTGAGACTAAGAATTTCCAGCACACTCTAAGTACAAAAGCAGACGAGTTCTTGGCCGGCCGACTAATAACCTAGAAACAACAAAACAAGCAGATGACTTTGAGTGGTAGCCTGCTACCCCAGAACCCTCAGATGAGAATCCATTAAATACAACTGAATCAGAATTATGAGCAAACTTTTATTTTGATTGTTTTCCTTGGGTTGTTTAGGTACACTTTTTGATATTCTGTATATTGAGTTTTTGTTATTATGATGTATTAATTTTTCTTCCTGTTTTATTTTTAACCCTCAATTTAATAGGATACTTGAATTAATCTTTCAATAAACTTACTCCACTTACTTGTTCTTTTTGCTTTTACACTCTACAAATGTGCTCTGAAAGACTACTCATTGAGAGATGATCTAACACAACATCAATTGCACGATTTCAAGTTGTAGGGAATGGAAACTCTTAAGTCCTAAAAGGAATAGGAAGTGCATAGGGTTTACTTGTAGCAACAATAAAATGTAGTTAATTATGATATTTGGAAAAGCTAGCAAGATTCAGTAAGAATTCCACAATTATTTACCCAATACTGTGATGCTATGTTTTTAAGGGGTAAAAAAGTGGGTAAGATCCAGTGTACATTAAAAAGTCATAAATATAATCAGCTATAGATAACAAATAGAATTGGGACTGAAAATAGCTCTCTATATAAATGTGTGTATAAATATGCATATATTTACATATGTATACCATATACCATATACCATATATTTAAATACATAGGTATACATATAAATTACCATCTACAGACTATTTCAGATATTAGAAGACATGTGTTATGATAATTTCATAGGCATTTTAATCTAATTCTATTGAAAGGAGACACAGATGTGTCTTCTTGGTTGTGACTGACTACTTGTCCAGCTCTACTACCCTCCTGCCTCTCAGGGTTTTATGCATATGTGTATGTGTGCTGATGAATATGCTGTTATGCATATATGTTATGAATATGCTGTATGTGTCTTTGTGTGTGTGTGTGTGTGTGTGTGTGTGTATTTTTAAGTTTTCTCCTGCCTCATAGTATTGCCTTTTGTATTAAAACTTTGCTTGCTTTTGCTAGACTGCTATGTGCTTTCATTTGCTCATAGTAAAACTGTCAAATGGTAAAGATTGGCCATATTACAATACATGTTTAGGACTTTTCCTAGAAACATTTTTTAAAAAAATCCATCATTTCCTAATACTGTTGTTTATAGGAGGCACCACAAGTAATGGACAACATTAATGCATTTGCCTAATTGGATAGTGATATTTATATCTGTGCTCTCACAACTAGTAAAAAATGTCAAAACATTTACTTTATTATTATTTTCAAGAAACTCATGTTGTAAGTGCTTGGCCATATTTGCATTTTTTCTGGATAGTTTTGCATTTCAACTTGCATATATTAATAGTGTATTGAATGTGTGGTCTTTCATAGACTTGCAACCTGAACGTACTTTGATAAAAGTTTTTTAACGAAATATACCATTTCTGTTCACAGAAGCATATATTATGTTCGTTACTTGGTTTATATATCCTTCATAGTACTTACTCTTGCCTGTTTAATAAAGGCATTTAATTTGAATTTCTCTGAAAAGCATTGTGTTTTTATATAAACATACATAAAATCCTCTATTTTCAAAAATTATGTTTTCTTCTACATTTTCAAATTAAAAAATAATTCACTGGTAAATCGTCAAATTTTTAATCTAAAAAATAGAAATGAAGTATTTTTTACTTTAGTTTTTAAAAAATGATGTAATTGTGATAATATGCCCTGCTTGATATTCTATTTTTTTAATTTTACTTTAAAATCTGGGATACATGTGCAGAACGTGAGGGTTTGTCACATAGGTAAATATGTGTCATGGTGGTTTTCCTGCACCTATCAACCTGTCATCTAGATTTTAAGCCCCACATGGATTAGCTATTTGTCCTAATGCTCTCCCTATCCATCCCCCCAACCCCCGGCAGGCCATGGTGTGTGATGTTCCCCTCTCTGTGTCCATGCGTTCTCATTGTTCAACTCCCACTTATGAGTGAGAACATGCAGTGTTTGGTTTTCTGTCCCTATGTTGGTTTGCTGAGGATGATGGTTTCCAGCTTCATCCATGTCCCTGCAAACAATATGAACTTATAATTTTTTTTTGTCTGAATAGTGTTTCATGATGTATGTGCCACATTTTCTTTATCCAATCTGTCATTGATAGGCATTTGGGTTGGTTGCAAGTCTGTACTATTGTAGATAGTGCTGCAATAAACATACGTGTGAATATGTCTTTATAGTAGAATGATTTATAATCCTTTAGGTATATACCCAGTAAATGGGATTGCTAGGTCAAATGGTATTTCTGGTTCCAGAGTCTTGAGGAATTCCCACACTGTCTTCCACAGTGGTTAAACTAATTTACATTCCCACCAACAGTGTAAAAGCAATCCTATTTTTCCACATCCTCTCCAGTATCTGTTGTTTCCTGACTTTTTAATGATCTCCATTCTAACTGACATGAGATGGTATGTCATTGTGGTTTTGATTTGCATTTCTCTAGTGACCAGTGATGATGAGCTTTTTTTTCATGTTTATTGGCCACATAAATGTCTGCTTTTGAGAAGTGTCTGTTCATATCCTTTGCCCACTTTTTGATGAGATTGTTTATTTTTTTTCTTGTAAATTTGTTTGAGTTCCTTGTAAATTTGTTTGAGTTTGAGTTTCTTGTAAATTTGTTTGAGTTTCTTTGAGGGTTAATATTCTTGATATTAGCCCTTTGTCAGATGGATGGATTGCAAAAATTTTCTCCAATTCTGTAGGTTGCCTGTGCACTCTGATGACAGTTTCTTTTGCTGTGCAGAAGATTTTTAGCTTTATTAGATCCCATTTGTCAATTTTGGCTTTGTTGCAATTGCTTTTGATGTTTTAGTAATGAAGTCTTTGCCCATGTCTATGTCCTGAATGGCATTTTCTAGGTTTTCTTCTAGGGTTTTTATGGTTTTAGGTTTTATGTTTAAGTCTTTAATCCATCTTGAGTTAATTTTTGTATAAGTTGTAAGGGAGGGGTCCAGTTTCAGTTTTCTGCAAATGGCTAACCAGTTTTCCCAACATCACTTGTTAAATAAACAATCTTTTCCCCATTGCTTGTTTTTATCAGGTTTGTCAAAGATCACATGGTTGTAGATGTGTGGTGTTATTTCTGAGGCCTGTATTCTGTTCTGTTTGTCTACATATCTGTTTTGGTACTAGTACCATGCTGTTTTGATTACTGTAGCCTTGTAGTATAGTTTGAAATCAGGAAGTGTGATGCCTCCAGCTTTGTTACTTTTACTTAGGATTGTCGTGGCTATGTGGGCTCTTTTTTGGTTTCATATGAAATTTAAACTAGTTTATTCTAATTCTGTGAAGAAAGTCAATAGCAGCTTGATGGGAAGAGCAGTGAATCTATAAATTATTTTGGGTAGTATGGCCATTTTCACAATATTGATTCTTCCTGTCCACAAGCATGGAATTTTTTTCCATTTGTTTGTGTCCTCTCATTTCCTTGAGCAGTGGTTTGTATTTCTCCTTGAAGAGATCCTTCACATCCCTTGTAAGTGGTATTCCTAAGTGTTTTATTCTCTTTGTAGCAACTGTGAATGGGCGTTTACTCATGATTTGGCAATCTGTCTATTATTGGTGTATAAGAATGCTTGTGATTTTTGCAGATTGTCAAATTTTGTAATTTTAGGAAAATAGGAATGAAGTAAATATTTTTAACTTTAGTGTTTAAAAATGATGTAATTGTGATAATATGAACTGCTTTATATTCTAACAAATAGAGAAGCACAGCAAAGATAGATGAAAATGGAGAAATAAAAGAGCATGTGCTACGTATAAAGAACATAGTCATTTCTCAGGTGGTATTGATTTTTGCCTTTCAGTAGGAATTCATACCTACTGCTAGTAGATATATCACTTTTTTTCAAGAACACTATATAATTTTGTTTTATATGGCAGCAACCAACTTGATTTTAAAATTAGTTAATTAAAAGTCTTCGGTTAAGTCAAACACCTCTGTAGAATGGATATTCTCCATATCCCCAAAGTTTACCACTTCTAATTTGAATAGTGAAGAATCTCAGTTATAGTTTATGGGAATAGCATCAAATCTTTAAATTGCTTTGGGCAGTAGAGTCATTTTAACAATATTGATTCTTCCATTCATGAGCATGGAATTTTTTTTCATTTGTTGTATCATCTCTAATTCCTTTGAGCAATGGTTTGTAGTTCTCTTCGTAGATATCTAGAGATCTTTCACCTCCCTTGTTAGCTGTATTCCAAGGTATTTTATTCTTTTTGTGGCTACTGTAAATGGGAGTTGGTTTGTGATTTGGCTCTTGGCTTGACTGTTGTTGATGTATAGGAATTCTAGCGATTTTTGCTGATTGATTTTGTTATCCAAGGCTTTGCTGAAGTTGCTAATAAGTTTCTGAAGCTTTTGGGTTGAGACGATGGGATTTTCTAGATGTAGGATCATGTCATTCACAAAGAGGGATAGTTGGACTTCCTCTCTCATCCTATTTGAAAAGTGTTTATACATTGCTCCTCCTGATTTACAAGTTTGGATATTATTTATTGAGTTATTTTCATCAAGATTAACAATCAAAAAGATGTGAGTTTTGAATCAGTTATTTTTTAAAATTATGCACAGTCAAAATTATACTTACCTTTGTTGTTTTTACTAGGTTTTTATTTTGTTACAAATTATTACAGAAATCTCAATAATTAGATCAAAATCTACCATGAGAAAATCCAGGAGTTTTCTTTCATTAGTCCCAGTTAAGGTAGTTAACAGAAATTACACATGAAATTTTTCATTTGTTTCCTTCTGACAAAATTATGGTTACTTATGCAATCGCCATTCAGAATTTCATTCTAGACAACAAAAAGAAAAATACAACTTTCTAACTCGGTAAATTAACATTCTTATTTTTCTCAGTTTTAATTTCTTGTCCTTTTTTCCTGTTGCTTCCTTCCTCACCTGATTAATCACCTATGAAAATTATTCTCATATTTTTTGAGCTTTCATTTTAAGAAAGTTAAAAAGATAACAACTTCATCTTAAAAATAATTAGAGTAAAACATATTTTAAGACAAATGTTCTGCAGCAAGTTTTTGTAATTTTCGTCAATTTATAAGGTCATGATAGACTTTTTAAAAATTGTATCAATCAATATATTAATATTTGATCTTGTATATATGACTTCCATTGAAGGAGCCTTCCGTTGAAGGAATGCTAAAAGATAAAAATCACATTATATACCTTAAAGGGATTTATTCCTTATTCTGTCCATACTCCTGAACTTTCAAAAAAATAAAAATAAAATAAAACCTAATTTGTATTTAACATTGACTTGATGCATTTTATAGCTAAATGCAATCTTACAATCGCGTATGGTAATCTTGTTCTTCGTCATTTATTATTTGATTAGAGGCTTTCCTCAAGTACACTTTTCAAAAGATGCATGCAGGTGATGTAATCTGAGTTACTGTCTATTTTTAAATACTTTGCTTTCTAATTGACAGAAGAATGCTATTTTGGATGTCCACAGGATTCTTGATAACTTTCCTTTTTTTCTGATAAATTATACCCCTTTCTCCTAACTTCAATATAGTAGTTGTTAATTTCAATGGCAGTCTGATTTGTTATCTTTTGAAGTTAATTTGTTGTTTTATCCTAGCCAGTGGTCATTCTTTTCTACTAATACTTAAATTGCTGTTTTCCATTTTAATTTGTTTTGTAAATTACTGGCCCAATTATCTTTTAATGTGTATGCTCATGTCTTTTGTCAGCTCAGGAAAATCTTCCATTATGTTATTAATTTTTGTTTACTCACTAATTATTTGTTCTGTTCCCGAGACATCAATTATTCCTGTGTCAAGTGAGTTGAACATATTTATCAAATCTCTTATAATTTTCCCAATTCTTTCTCATTTTATTTTGTCTTACTCTGTGTTTTGGGATATTTCCATGCCAGTGAAGTTCAAGTCTACTAACTCAGGACAAAAAAATGATTGTTTTATCTGCTTATTCATTCAGAATATATTGGGAAACTTGATATTCAGCTCCAGGAAGTAATTTGTGATATTTACTTAAATCGCATTAAATGTTTGATTATTTTATTACTCTTATTGCCATCTCTCTCCTCCAGCAGATCCCATTTGTCAAACAAGTTTTGCTGTTGTTCTTGATTTGATGCATCTTTTTTTCCCCAGATTCTGTGCACTCTATAAGAATGAACATTTTTATTTGTCAGCTCATTTTAGCTGAGATATGATTGTTGAAATACACATAGAAAAATACTAAAAAAAAAAAAAAAATGAAAACTTATATGGCTACTAACTCCATGTGCTTGTATTGCAGAAGCAGGTCTACTGAAAAATTGCATGCTTAAGACATTTTGAAAACCTCCAAAAGAAAATCTTTCAACTTTAAGACAGGTAAATTAGGTTAGCCCTAATTTACTCATAAATCTCATAATCTCATAAAAAATAATGAATTAAAGTTGAAGAGTCCTCAACATCATCGAATTCTTGCCAAATGTTTTAATAGGTATAATTTATCACAGGAATTTTACATATATACTGCATAATTAATATTAATCAACGCACATAGTAGATTTACTCTATTTATTAAATGTGCTGATATTACACTTCATGTATTTGGAGAATTTTATTGCAAATATTTATGTTACAATTAGTTAATTATAAATCTCATTTTTGAGGTGGCTATGGTTTAACTGTTTTCTCAAAATTCATGTTGAAATTTTACTGCCAATGTAATGGTATTGGGAGGTAAGGTCTTTTGAGATGACTAGGTCATGAAGCCTCTCCCTCATGAATAGATGAATGCCATTATTGCTGGTATAAGTTAGTTATAGAGGGAGTGGGTTCCTAATATTAGGATGAGTTAAACCAGATTTGCTGTTTCTATCTTAGGCACTCTCTTGCCCTTCTATTATGCCATGGAATAATATAGTATGAAGGCCCTTGCCAGATGCTGGCAGCAAGCTCTTGAACTTCTGAGCCTCAAGAACTCTAAGAAATAAATTGTTGTTCCTTATAAATTACCCAGTCTGTGGTATTTTGTATGGCAGTATGATAGCCCAAAATGAACTAAGACAAGAAGTTGTGGTCAAATTTGGATATTTTTATAAGGAGACACACACACACACCACGCACAAGCACACACACATGCACACACATGCTTGTGCATATATAAAAGCATGTACATGTGTATATAGTCTTTAAAATTACCTTCAAGAGCAATTCATTTTGCTATGATCTTTTTCTTAAAGAATAGCAAAATATTCAAAGTTAACATTCATAAAAATCTGTTATCAGTCTCAAGCTGTTGTTGAATGAAAACTGAAGACAGCAACTTTAATTCCTATATTGACATCTATCTATTCTTTTCCTTGAATGGTATTAATCACAGACTAAAATAATCACCTCTAAGTAAATAAGTAAGCATAAACGTTGAATCCTTTGTATCATCTGGCCATATAACGCAAAGTTTCCATATATTATTTCACCTCATAGAAATTATTGGGGAACCCCATAACAAGATTTTCAAAGTTGAGAAGAATTTGTGTTTAATTAATTCAGACTTCACTGCTAGAGCAAGGACGACATAATTATTATCACTGACTAATATTATTAACATACTAGTTGAATGGAAGATTTGTTAGACTTAGTAAAGCATATTCATACACTACAGCAACACCATCAAGAAGATGTGATAAAGTAGATAAAGACAAATTATTGAATTCTCTGTCTAAAAAGAGAATTTCAGATCAGGTGTGGCGGCTCATGCCTGTGAATCCCAGCACTCTGGGAGGCCCAAGAGGGTGGCTGACTTGAGTCCAGGAATTTAAGACCAGCCTGGGCAACATAGTAAAACCTCATCATTACTAAAATACAAAAAATTAGCTGGGCGTGGTGGCACATGCTTGTAATCTTAATTACTTTGAAGGCTGAAGTGGGAAAATCACCCGAGCTTGGGAGGTCAAGGCTGCAGTGAGCCATGATTGCACCATTGCACTCCAGCCTAGGTGACCAGAGTCAAAAACAAAACAAACAAAAAAGCCAAAGAGAATTTCAAAAATAATAACTATAAAAATAAAACAGCAACTGAAGTAGTAATAAGGAATAATAAGGAAATTGTTGCTTTGACACTTCTTTTTACTTTTTTTTTAGGTTTGGGGATATATGTGAAGGTGTGTTTCATAGGTAAGCATGCAACACCAAGGATTCTTGTACGTATTATTTCAACATCCAGGTATTAAACACAATACCCCTATAGTTATTCTTTTTTTGCTCCTCTCCATCCTCCTACCCTTACTGTTCAAGTAGATCCCAGTGTCTGTCATTTTCCTTCTTTGTGTTCATAAGTTCTTACTATTTACCTCCCACTTACAAGTGAGAACATGTGGTATTTGGTTTGCTCTTCCTACCTTAGTTTGCTAAGGATAATAGCCTCTAGCTCTGTCTGTGGTTCCAAAAAAAAAAAATCTTTTTTTTTATATGACTACATAGTGTTCCATAGTGTATTATGTGCCACATTTTCTTTATCCTTTTAGGTTGATTCTCTGCCTTTGCTATTGTGAGTAGTGCTGCATTGAACATTTGCATGCATGTATCTTTATAATAGAATGATTTATATTTCACTATACACCCAGTAATGTGATTGTTGAGTCAAATGGTAGTTCTGCTTTTAGCACTCTGACGAAATGCCATACTGCTTTCCACTAACTTACACTCCCACTAACGTATAAGTGTTCCATTTTCTCTGCAACCTGCAGCATCTGTTATTTTGTTTTTTTTTTTTTTTTTTACTTTTTTTATAATAGCCATTCTGACTAGTGTGAGATGGTATCTTATTGTGGTTTGGATTTGTATTTCTCTACTAATCAGTGATAATTAAGTTTTTATTCATACGACTGTTGGCTGCACGTATGTCTTCTTTTGAGAAGTGTCTGTTCCCGTCCATTGCCCACTTTTTAATGGGGTTGATTGTTTTTCTCTTGTAAATGTGTTTAAATTCCCTATAGACACTGGATATTAGACGTTTGTCAGATTCATAGATTGTAAATATTTTCTTTCATTATGTAGGTTGTATATTTATTCTATCAATAGCTTATTTTGCTGTGCAGAAGTTCTTAAGTTTAATTAGGAGGATTCAGGGAGGAGTCATGGCAGACAGGAGGCAGGACTAGATTGCAGCTCCAACAGATAGAGCAGTGTGCGGAGGCTCACATCATGCATTTGTGCTCCAGAATGACTGCAGAAATGAATCAGGAAAATTGAGGGGACCCACAGACTCTCTGAAGGAAGCAGATTGCTACTGCAGGACCTGGGAGACACACCAAATGCTGTGAGTGTCCAAACTGTGGAAGTGGGAAAGGGAGATCATCCACTCCTGAAGAAATACCTGCACTGGAGAAACTGATGCTCTAGATTACGGGAGAAGATTCTGATCTCATCTGGAGCTGAGTCAATTGAGAGAGCTGAGTGAAATACAGGGGTAGAGGAAAAAGTGGGAAAAGCCCTGCGAGCTTACTGGCTTCCTTAACAAGGCATTTCGGCTTGACCTCACAGGGGTCCTTCAGAGGGGCAGTCAGAGAGAGGCAATGAGAAAAGGCCACAGGGAGAAGGAAATCTCCAGCTGAACTTTGTAACAATTTGAAGTGATCGAGAAGTCTCCTGGCCAGAACTCAGGGGAGACCATGAATCCAGTGGGCCTACTCAACAGGCAGGGGAAGAAGGAAAGCCATACTTGCTTTTGCAGCTAGGAGGTGGATAGCTTAGGGCAAGTTCTCAGCCCTACTCACCCACTGCCTGGAAATAGATTCAGTGCTGTTGTGTTGGGGCAGGGAGGGGGACATGCACAGTGGGAGTGAAACTGGCCCTTTGGTTTGCGTGGGAGCTGGATGAGGCCTGTCACTGCTGGCCTTCCCCTACTTCCCTGACAACCTACAATGACACAGTAGAGGCATCCCTAATCGTCCTAGGAACATAACTTCATTGACTTGGGAACCTCACCTCCATCCTGCATGGCAGCAGCAGCAAGACCTGCCCCAAGAGAGTCTGAACTCAGACATGCCTAACCCTGCCCCCACCCAATGGTTCTTCCCTACCCACCCTGATAACTGAAGACAAAGGTCATATACTCCAGAGAGTTCTATGGCCCTGCCCACCACCTGTTTTTCCCCATAATATCACAGCTGATGCTCTCTGGAAAGTGCCAGCTTCTGGCAGGAGGCCAACCAACACAAAAATAGTGCATTAAACCACCAAAGCTAAGCACCCTCCCAAATTCTATTTCAAACCCCTGCCACCTCCACCAGAACAGGTGCTGGTATTCATGGATGAGAGACCCACAGATGGTTGACATCACAGGACTCTGTGGAGACAACAGCTGGTGCCAGCTGGGAGCCTGGGAGATTTGCTGGTGCTAGATCCAGAAGAGATATAACAGTCACTACAGCTTGGCTCTCAGGAAGCCACATCCATAGGAAAAGGGGGAGAGTACTACATCAAGGGAACACCCCATGGGACAAAAGAATCTGAAAAATAGCCTTCAGACTTAGACCTTCCCTCTGACAGAGTCTACCCAAATGAGAAGGAACCAGAAAACCAAATCTGGTAATATGACAAAACAAGGTTCTTTAACACCACCCCTAAATCACACTAGCTCACTAGAAATGAATCCAAACCAATAAGAATTCCCTGATTCACCTGAAAAAATTAATTCAGAAAGTTTGTTATTAAGCTAATCAGAGAGGCATCAGAGAAAAGTGAAGCCCAATGTAAGGAAATTTAAAAAAAAATTATACAAGAAGTGAAGGGAGAAATATTCAATGAAATAGATGGGGGGGTGGGGAGGAAACAATGAATCCTTCAGGAAACAATGGGCACACTTATAGAAATGCAAAGTGCTTTGGAAAGTCTCAGAAATAGAATAATAATAATAAAAAAATAACCTAGAAGAAAGAAATTCAGAGCTCAAAGACAATGTCTGAATTAATCCAATCCAAAAAAAAAAAAAAAAAAAAAGAATAAGAAAATATGAACAAAGCTTCCAAGAAGTCTGGGATTATGTTAAATGACCAAGTCTAAGAATAATCAGTGTTCCTGAGGAAGAAGGGAAATCTAAAAGTTTTGAAAATTTGAAAATATGTTAGGAGGAATAATTAAGAAAATATTCCCTGGCCTTGCTGGAGACCTAGACATTCAAATACAAGAATCACGAAGAGCACCTGGAAAATTCATTGCAAAAAGATTTTCCCTAGGCACATAGTCATTGGGTTATCTAAAATAAAGACAAAGGAGATAATCATAAGAGCTGTGAGATGAAAACACCAGGTAACCTATGAAAGATAACCTATCAGATTAACAGCAGATTTCTCAGCAGAAACATTACAAACTAGAAGGGATTGGGGCCCTATCTGTAGTCCCCTCAAACAAAACAACAATTGCCCGTCAAGAATTTTGTATGAAGTGAAACTAAGCATCATATATGAAGGAAAGATATATATGTATTTTTTTCAGACGAACAAATGCTGAGAGAATTCACCACTACCAAGCCACCACTGCAACAACTGCTAAAAGAAGCTCTAAATCTTGTAACACATCCTGGAAACACATCAAAACAGAACCTCATTGAAGCATAAATTTCACAGGACCTATAAAATGAAAATACAGTTTAAAAAACACAAGCAAAAAAACAAGGTATACAAGCAGCAAATAGCACAATGAATGGAATGGTGTCTCACATCTCAATGCTGACATTGAATGTAAATGGCCTAAATGCCCCACTTATAAGATACAGAATTGCAGAATGGATAAGAATTCACCAGCCAACTATCTGCTGCCTTCAGGAGACTCAGCTAACACATAAGGACTCATATAAACTTAAGGTAAATGGTTGGAAAAAGATATTTCCTGCAATTGGACACCAAAGCAAGCAGGAGTAGCTATTTTTTATATCAGAAAAGACAAACTTTAAAGCAACAGTAATTAAAAATGACAAAGAGGGACATTAGATAATGATAAAAGGCTTTGCCCAACGGGAAGATATTGCAAACCTAAGTACACATGCACCTAACACTGGAGCTCCCAAATTTGTAAAGCAATTACTAATAGACCTAAGAAATGAGATAGACAGCAACACAGTAATAGTAGGAGACTTCAGTACTCCACTGACAGCATTAGACAGGTCATCGAGACAGTCAACAAAGAAACGGCAGATTTAAACTATGCCCTGGAACAAATGGACTTAACAGATATATACAGAACACTCCATCAAACAATGACAGAATATACACTCTATTTGATAGCAGGTGGAACTTTCTCCAAGATAGACTATATGATAGCCACAAAATGAACCTCAATAAATTTAAGAAAATTGAAGTTGTATCATGCACTCTCTAGGACCAAAGTGGTATAAAACTGGAAATCAACTCCCACAGACACTTTTGAAACCATACAAATGAATGGAAATTAAATAATCTACTCCTGAATGATCATTGGGTCATAAATGAAATAAAAATGTAAATAAAAAATTCTTTAAACTAAATGACAATAATGACACAACCTATCAAAACCTCTGGGATACAGCAAAGGCAGTGCTAAGAGAAAAGCTTCTTGCCCTAAACATCTACATTTAAAAGTCTGAAAATAGCATAAACAGATAATCTAAGTTCAAACCTCAAGGAACTAGAGAAACAAGAACAAACCAAACCCAAACCCAATGTAAGAAAGAAAATAACCAAGATCATGGTAGAACTCAGTGAGATTGAAACAAACAAACAAACAAAAATATGAAAGAAGAATTAAACAAAAAGCTTGTTCTTTGAAAAGATGACTAAAATGGATAGTCCACTAGCAAGATTCACCAAGAAAGCAAGAGAGAATATCCAAATAAACTCAATAAGAAACAAAATAGAAGATTTACAATGGACACCACAGAAATACAAAAGATCATTCAAGGCTACTATGAACACATTTACGCACATAAGCTAGAAAACCTAGAGTAGGCCGGGCGCGGTGGCTCAAGCCTGTAATCCCAGCACTTTGGGAGGCCGAGATGGGTGGATCACGAGGTCAGGAGATCAAGACCATCCTGGCGAACACAGTGAAACCCCGTCTCTACTAAAAAATACAAAAACCTAGCCGGGCGAGGTGGCGGGCGCCTGTAGTCCCAGCTACTCGGGAGGCTGAGGCAGGAGAATGGCGTGAACCCGGGAGGCGGAGCTTGCAGTGAGCCGAGATCCGGTCACTGTACTCCAGCCTGGGCGGCAGAGCGAGACTCCGTCTCAAAAAAAAAAAAAAAAAGAAAACCTAGAGTAGATGGATAAATTCCTGAAAAGACAAAACCCTACTAGCTTATATCAGGAAGAATTAGATACTCTGAGAAGATCAATAACAAGTAGTGAGATTAAAAGACAATTTAAAAATTACCAACAAAAAAAGTCCAAGACCAGACAGATTCACAGCAGAATTCTATTACAGATTCAAAAAAGAATTGGCACCAATCCTATTGACACTATTCTACCAGATAAAGAGAAAACCCTACCTAAATCATTCTATGAAGCCAGTATCACCCTAATACCAAAACCAGGAAAGGACATAACCAAATAAGAAAACTACAGACCAATATCCATCATGAACTTAGATGCTAAAATCCTTACTGAATCTAACAACATATTAAGAAGATAATCCACCTTTGATCAAGTGGGTTTCATACCAGGGATGTAGGGATGATTTAACATATGTAAGTCAATAAATGTGATATACCACATAAACAGAATCAAAAACAAAAATAACTTGATCATTTCAATAGATGCAGAAAAAGCATTTGGCAAAGTCCAGCACTGTTTATGATTAAAACTCTCAGCAAAATCAGCATACAAGTGACATACCTCAATGTAATAAAAGCCGTCTATGACAAACCCACAACCAACATAATTCAGAATAGGGAAAAGTTGAAAACATTCCCTCTGATAACTGGAACAGGATGGGGATGCCCACTCTTACCACTCCTCTTCAACATAGTACTAGAAGTCATAGCCAGAGCAATCAGAAAAGAGAAAGACATAAAGGGCACCCAAATTGATAAAGAGGAAGTCTAACTGTCACTGTTAATGATATGATCATTTACCTAGAAAACCCCAAAGATTTATCCATAACGCTACTAGAACTTATAAATGAATTCAGCAAAGTGTCTACAAAATTAATGTACACAAACAGTAGCTCTTCTATACACCAACAATGACCAAGCTGAGAATAAATCAAGAACTCAACCCCTTTTACAATGGCTGCAAAAAAAATACTTAAGAATATACCTACTCAAGGAGGCAAAAGACATCTACAAGGAAAACTACAAAACACTGCTGAAAGAAATCATAGACAACATGGAAACACATCTTATGCTCAGGGATGGGTAGAATCAATATTGTAAAAAAGACCATACTGCCAAAGTCAATCGACAACTTCAATGCAATTTCCATCAAAATACCATCACCATTCTTCACAGAATTTGAAAAAAATATAATTCTAAAATTCATATGGAACCAAAAAAGAGCCCACATAGCCAAAGCAAGACTAAACAAATATAACAAACCTGGAGGCATCACATTACATAATTTCAAACTGTACTGTAAGCCCTTAGTCACCAAAACAATATGGTAGAAAAATAGGCACATAAACCAATTGAACAGAATAGAGACTCCAGAAATAACCTCAAACTCTTACAGCCAATTGATCTTAGACAAGGCAAACAAAAACATAAAGTGGAGAAATTACACTCTTTTCAACAAGTGGAGCTGGGATAATTAGCCACAGGTAGGAGGATGAAACTGGATCCTCATCTCTCACCTTATACAACAATCAACTCAAGAAGGTTTAAGGACTTAAATCTAAGACCTAAAATTATAACAATTCTAGAAGATAACATTTGAAAAACTCTTGGAGACATTGGCTTAGGCAAGGATTTCAGACCAAGAACCCCAAAGCAAATGCAATAAAAATGAAGATAAATAGTTGGGATTTAATTATACTAAAGAACTTTTGCATGGCAAAAGGAACAGTCAGCAGAGTAAACAGACAACTCACAGAGTAAGAGAAAATCTTCACAATCTATACATCTAACAAATGACTAATATCCAGAATCTACAACGAACTCAAACAAATCAGCAAGATAAAAACATAAAATCCCACCAAAAAGTCAGCTAAGGACGTGAACAGACAATTCTCAAGAAGATATACAAATGGCCAACAAACATACGAAAAAATCCACAACATCACTAATAATTAGGGAAATGCTAATCAAAACCACAATGCAATACCACATTACTCCTGTAAGAATAGTTGTAATAAAAAAATAGTAGATGTTGGCATGGATGCACTGAGCAGGGAACGGTTCTATACTGCTGGTGGGAATGTAAACTAGTAAAACCACTATGGAAAACAATGTGGAGGTTCCTTAAAGAACTAAAAGTAGAACTACCATTTGATCCAGCAATCCCACTACTGGGTAGATACCCAGAAGAAAAGAAGTCGTTACACGAAAAAGATACTTGCACATCATATATATATATGATAGAATACTACTCAGCCATAAAAAATGAATAAATCGCATTCACAGCAACCTGGATGAGATTAGAAAATATTATTCTAAATGAAGCAACTCAGGAATGGGGAACCAAACATCATATGTTCTCCCTCATAATTAAGAGCTAAGCTTTGAAGATGCAAAGGCATGAGAATGACAAAATGGACTTTGAGGACTAAGGTGCAAAGGGTGGGATAGAGGTGAGGGATAAAAGACTACAAATAGGGTGCAGTGTACACTACTCAGGTGATGGGTGCACCAAAACCTCACAAATCACCACTAAATAACTTACTCATGCGACCAAACACCACCTGTTTCCCAATAACCTATGGAAATATTTTTTTTTAAAGGCAAATTCTTAAGTTCAATTAGATCCCCCTTGTCAAATTTTTCTTTTGCTACAGTTGCTTTTGTTGTATTTGTCATAAAATCTTTGCCTGTTCCTGTGCATAGGATGGTAATCGCCTAGGTTGGCTTCCAGGATTTTGAATAGTTTTGGGTTTTACATTTAAGTCTTTAATCCATCTTGAGTTGATTTTTTTTTTTTTTTTGTATGATGTAAGGAAAGGATCCACTTCAATCTTCATAATATCTTGAAAGATATGTTTCAATTCTGTTGAATAATAAAAAAGTTGAAGTTATTTTTGGAATTACAGCTTAACAAAGTAGATTATTTTTCACTAATAAGTTATCATATATCTCTTCATCCATTTTAGAAATGGAATAATTTTAGAAATGGTGTAGTATTTTGAACATTTTTATGTAAGAATTATTTTATGTTTTAATATGTAATAATATATCACAATGTAGGAGATAAATTATTTTTTCTCATAGTTCAATATAAAGGATGGAGAATATTTTTTCCACATTAAACTGATTAAATAAATTAAATTAAAATAAATGGTACATATACATGTCTGCACACTCATTGACACATGTGCAAAAACACACACAAGCATGCAGAAAAAGAGAAAAAGTTGCAAAATATATTTGTTGATTACAGTATGTGATAAATTCTTGGAAAATAATGTTGTTTTGTGGTCAATACTTGAATAAGAAAACTATATTACATTCTCAAGACTTGTGAATGTAAGAATAATTTGTAGGGCAACCCCCTTTGGGTCCCCTCCCATTTTGTGGGAGCTTTGTTTTCACTCTATTAAATCTTGCAACTGCATGCTCTTCTGGTCCGTGCTTGTTACAGTTTGAGCTGAGCTTTTGTTTGTCATCCACCACTGCTGTTTGCTGCTCTCACAGACTCGCCACTGACTTCCACCCCTCCAGATCCAGCAGTGTGTCTGCTCCGCTCCTCATCCAGCAAGGTGCCCATTGCTGCTCCTGATCAGGCTAAAGGCTTGCCACTGTTCCGGCATGGCTAATTGCCTGAATTCATCCTAATTGAGCTGAACACTGGTCACTGGGTTCCACAGTTCTTTTCCATGACCCACGGCTCCTAAAAGAGCTATAACACTCACTGCATGGCCCAAGATTCCATTCCTTGTAATCCATGAGGCCAAGAACCCCAGGTCAGAGAACAAGAGGCTTGCTACCATCTTGGAAGTGGCCTGCCACCATCTTGGGAGCTCTAAGAACAAGAATCCCCACCCAGTAACATTTTGGCAACCATGAGGGGACCTCCAAAGCAGTAAGTAATATTGTACCACTTTTGCTTGCTATTCTGTCCTATCCTTCCTTAGAATTGGAGGAAAATACTGGGCACCTGTTGGCCAGTTAAAAATGATTAGCACGGCCACCGGACTTAAGACTGAGGTGTGAGGCTGCCTGGGAAAGGGCTTTCTAACAACCCCCAACCCTTCTGGGTTGGGAGCGTTGGTCTGCCTAGAACTAGCTTCCACGTTCAATTTTCCTGGGAAAGCTGAGGGTCCACTAGAGGCAGAAAGTTGTTGTCTTGAACTCCTGGCATGAGCCAGTTGAGATAATGGCACAGTCAGAAGTCTCTACTCAACAGTCGCCCATGCATGCACTCCTACCTTTTCTTCTGACCCATACCTCTTGGGTCCTGACCATGACTTTCTTGAAAGTGTAGCCCCAAAATTCTCCTTAGTTCTGAATTTACTTCCTCCAATCCCTGCCTCCTAGGTAGTAATGCTTCAGACTTTCACTTCCTCTTCCAAGTATTAGAGCAGGTTGTATCTCCAAAGGGATCTAAGGAAGCTCTACACTGTGTCCTTAGGCAACTAGGCTACGAACCCAGGGAATTTTGTCCTTGGTGTCACTCCCAATTTAGGCATACAGCTCTCGGCATGGGCAATTATGTGGGACCTGTTCCCCACCACCCTTGCCAGGGCCCCAAGTTTGTAAATGGCTAGGAGGATTGCTCTCCCATTGTGTAAGGTGCTCTCTTGTCTTGATTTCTACCCAGCTTACCCCTCTGCAATACAATCTCCAAGCCTTGACTCCAAGGCCAGGGCCTTAGAACTGATGACCCAGTACTTCAACAACTGGAACTTGGTCTACAACAACGTAACACATCAAGATGAAAGTGAACTGAGTAAGTCAAGGAGAGAAGAGACAGAGGGAGAGACAGAGAAAAAAAAAAAGAGAGAGAAAAGAGAGGGAGAGAGAAAAAGAGAGATAGAATTAGTAAAGAAAAAACAGTGTGCCCTATTACTTTAGAAACCAGGGTAAATTTAAAACTTATAATTGATAATCGAAGGTCTTCTCCGTGACCCTATAACACTCCAATACTACCTTGTTGTTAGTGTAAACAAAGGCATAGCTTGAAAACACTGAGACCACTGACAACCAGTAGCCTTTGTATCAAAAATCCTTAACCCAGGAACCCATGGATGGCCCAAATGCATTCAATCTGTAGCAGCAACTGCTTTGCTAACAGGAGAAAGTAGAAAAGTAACTTTTAGAGGAAACCTCATTGTGAGCACACCTCACCAGTTCAGAATTATTCTAAGTCAAAAAAGCAAAAAGGTAGCTTACTAACTCAAAAATCTTAAAGTATGGAGCTATTCTTTTAGAAAAAGGTGATTTAACATTAACCACTGAAAATTCCCTAAACCCAGCAGATTTCCTAACAGGGGATTTAAATCTTTATTACCATACAATGGTCCAACCAGACCTAGGAGGAACTGTGTTCAGAACAGAAGGATAGATGGTTCCTCCCGGGTGATTGAGGAAAAAAAAAAAAAAAAATGGGTATTCAATAATTGTTACGGAGACTCTTGCAAAAGGAGAGTTAGGAGAATTGCCTAATAATTGATCTGCTCAAATGTGCGAGCTGTTTGCACTAAGCCAAGCCTTAAAGTACTTACAGAATCAAAAAGACTCTACTTCAATCCTGATTCAAAAGGTTACCTACACCCTCTCTGAAGTGAATTTGCATAAGAACTGTTGTTTATGGGAATGTATCTTGATGGGGCAGCTGGGTTGTTATGAAATACTCAGGAACCCAGCCCAGCTCTAGAACTCATCCTTGAATGCAAAGGCAATGTAGGGCATGCTGGCAAAAGACCACTAGAATCCAGCAGCCCGGATCCCTTTCTTCATCGTCAAGAAAGGTAGGAAAACAGGTGCAGGACTGCTACATCAGTGAGCGTAACTAATCCCATAAGCAGAAGACCATGGGTGGTTACTCACTCTGCAAAGGAATAAGCATTAGGACCATAGTGGATGCTCTAGAACTAATGCTCATTGGAAAATGACCAGGCGTGCTGGTGTCGCTATGTTTTTGTTTTTGTTTTTGTTTTCCCAGTTGGGAAATGTGCCCCCCAAGGCAAAAACACCTCTAAGATGTATTCTGGAGAATTCGGCCCAGTCAGAGTGTATGTACCTTTTTCCCTCTCAGATTTGAAGCAAATTAAATAGACCTAGATAAATTCTCAAATAACCCTAATGACTATATTGATGTTTTGCAAGGGTTAAGACAATCTTTTGATCCAAAATGGAGAGATATAATGTTACTGCTAGATCAGTCACTAACCCCAAATGAGAGAAGTGCTGCCATAACTGCAGCCCGAGAGTTTGGCGATCTCTGGTATCTCGGTTGGGTCAATGATAGGATGATAACAGAGGAAAGAGAACAATTCCCCCCAGGCCAGCAGGTGTTTCCAGTGTAGACCCTCATTGGGGTGCAGAATCAGAACACGGAGATTGGTGCTGCAGACATTTGCTAACTTGCGTGCTAGAAGGACTAAGGAAAACTAGGAAGAAGCCTATAAATTATTCAATGATGTGCACTTAGACACAGGGAAAGGAAGAAAATCCTACTGCCTCTCTGGGGAGACTAAGGGAGGCATTGAGGAAGCACATCTCTCTGTCACCTGACTCTATTGAAGGCCAACTAATCTTAAAGGATAAGTTTATCACTTAGTCAGCTGCAGACATTAGAAAAAACTTCAAAAGTCTGCCTTAGGCCCAGAGCAAAACTTAGAAACTTAGAAACCTTATTGAACTTGGCAACCATTTTTATAATAAACCTTTTTTATAATAGAGAGCAGGAGAAACAGGCAGAATGGGACAAATGAGATAAGAAAAAGGCCACTGCTTTAGTCGTGGCCCTCAGGCAAGCAGACATTGGAGGCTCTGGAACATGGAAAGGCTGGGCAAATCAAATGCCTAATAGAGCTTGCTTCCAGTGTGGTCTACAAGGACACTTTAAAAAATGTTGTCCAAATAGAAATAAGCTGCCCCCTTGCCCATGCCCCTCATGTCAAGGGAATCACTGGAAGGCCCACTGCCCCAGGGGATGAAGGTCCTCTGAGTCAGAAGCCACTGACCAGATGATCCAGCAGCAGGACTGAGGGTAGTCGGGGCAAGCGCCAGCCCATGCCATCACCCTCACAGAGCCCCAGGTATGCTTGACCATTGAGGGCCAGGAGGTTAACTGTCTCCTGGACACTGTCATGGCCTTATCAATCTTACTCTCCTGTCTCGGACAACTGTCCTCCAGATCTGTCAGTATCAGAGGGGTCCTAGGACAGCCAGTCATTAGATACTTCTCCCAGCCACTAAATTGTGACTGGAGAACTTGACTCTTTTCACATGCTTTTCTAATTATGCCTGAAAGCCCCAATCCCTTGTTAGGGAGAGACATTCTAGCAAAAGCAGGGGCCATTCTACAATAGAAATAGGAGAAAGAAAAAGGGTAAATATATATACAGACTCTAAGTATGCTTACCTAGTCCTCCATGCTCATGCAACAATTTGGAGAGAAAGGGAATTCCTAACTCCTGAGGGAACACCTATCAAGCATCAGGAAGCTATCAAGAGATTATTATTGGCTATACAGAAACATTAAGAGGTGGTAGTCTTACACTGCCAAAAAAATGGAAAGGAAAGAAGAAATAGAAGGGAACCGCCAAGCGGATATTGAAGCCAAAAGAGTTGCAAGGCAGGACCCTCCAATAGAAATGCTTATAGAAGAAACCCTAGTATGGGGTAATCTCTTCTGGGAAACCAAGCCCCAGTACTCAGCAGGAGAAATAGAATGGGAAACCTCACAAGGACATAGTTTCTTCCCTTCAGGATAGGTAGCCAGTGCAGAAGGAAAAATAATTTTGCCTGCAGCTAGCCGATGGAAATTACATAAAACCCTTCACCAAACCTTTCACTTCGGCATTGATAGCACCCATCAGATGGCCAAATCATTATTTACTGGACCAGGTCTTTTCAAAACTATCAAGCAGATACCCAGAGCCTGTGAGGTGTGCCAAAGAAATAATCCCCTGCACTGCAGGCCATACATTTCAATCCCTGTAACTTTACCCTCCTTGTTAAGTTTGCCTCTTCCAGAATTGAAGCTGTAAAACTACAAATGTTCTTCAAATGGAGCCCCAGATGCAGTCCATGACTAAGATCTATTGTGGACCCCCAGACCAGCCTGTTAGCCCATGCTCCGATGTTGATGGCATCGAAGCACCCCTCCCAAGGAAATCTCTACTTCATGACCCCTTCTACGCCCCAGTTCAGCAGGAAGCAGTTAGAGTGGTTGTCGGCCAACCTCTCCAGCAGCACTTGAGTTTTCCTGTTGAGAGGGGGATCTGAGAGACAAGACTAGCTGGATTTCCTAGGCCAACTAAGAATCCCTAAGCCTAGCTGGGAAGGTGACTGCATCCACCTTTAAACACGGGGCTTGCAACTTAGCTCACACCCGGCCAATCAGGTAGCAAAGAGAGCTCACTAAAATGCTAATTAGGCAAAAACAGGAGGTAAAGAAATAGTCAATCATCTATCGCCCGAGAGCACAGGGGAAGGGACAATGATCGGGATATAAATCCAGGCATTCGAGCCGGCAGCAGCAACCCTCTTTGGGTCTCCTCCCATGTTACGGGAGCTCTGTTTTCACTCCATCAAGTCTTGCAACTGCAAAAAAAAAAAAAGAATAATTTGCAGAGTGACTGCATTTTGAATCAATCACTGACCTGTGTTTTGCCATTTATATAAAACATTACATCATGGTTAATGAAAATGTCCATCTACTTCTTATGAATCTATAATAATAGATTTGAGATAATAGTTAATATTAAAATAATGACATTGGAAATTCAATATTGACATAGTCAACTAACATATTTTTTAACATGTGGGGTGCATTTGTTGCTTTGACAGAGAAAGGAAGAGAAGTACATGCAATTTATGGGAATACTGTGAATTTATATTTTATTTATAGCTGCTGATTTAGTTTTATTATGAATTAGAATAGCTTGGAGGATTTCATGACTATACAAGGAGAGACCATATCCTTTGCACTATCACCCATCAACAAAATAAAATACAAGATTTTTTTTAAAATCTGAGGAAAGATGTTTTTGTGATGTGCTGCCTGGTATACTAATTATTAGCCATATATGACTCTTGAGATTCTAAATTAAATTCGTTAAAATTAAGTAAAAGTATACAAATTCGTTTTCACAGTCACATTAGCCATATTTCAAGTGCTAAATAGCAAAATTTGACTAGTGACTATAACACTGAACAGTGCATCTGTAGACTATTATCACAGAAATCTCTAATGGAAAGTACTAGTTAGATTTCAGATGGCTTACAGATGATTGTATTTCATTGACTAGTTGGAAGGAATCCTCTTTGGTAAGTTTGGCAATGGAGAAAAGGGCAGAATAAACAGTCTATTTTTATATAAATGGAGTCATTTGAATAGCTCTTATTAATCAACAAATTGTTTCTCTCTTTATTCAATCGAATAAATATCATGGGAATAAAGGAACATTATTATAAAACGATTCCAAATACATATAGAAACCTGACTAGTCTTAGAAAAATGAAGACAAAAGCAGCAAAACCTTGCCAACTCTATTTCAGACTCAGATTTACTAATTTGAAACACACTTATGAGTGAAGATGTGTACTAAAAATATAAACTTGTTTATGTTTGTGTGTTAGGACTGCTATAATAAAAATACTACTGCTTGGTTTTAATGACAGAAATTTATTTTCTCACCGTTCTGGAAGCTGGAGATCTGAGATCAGGTGCCAGAAAATTTTTTTTCTTCAGAGGTCTCTCTCCTTGGCTGTGGATTCTAACTTGTCAGTGAGTCCTCACATGGCCTTTCTTCCCTGTGTGTGCATCTCTAGTGTCTCTTTCTCTTGTAAAGACAGTAGTCATATTGGATTGTGAACCCACTCATGTGACCTCACTTAATCTTAATTACCTCTTTAAAGGTTTGATCTTCAAATGCAGTCACAGTGGGGTTTGTGCTGTGGTTAGTACTTCCAGCATTTGAATTTTAGGGGGACACAACTTAGCCTGTCACATTATCTCAGCTTACTGAACAACACTTAAATTTCTGTCATAGACAATTAAAGTCAATAAAGGGAAATGAATTCATTCTATCTCCTTTCAAACTCTTTCTATCACCTATATTTTCTGACTTAGAAAACTACATAGATTTCTTTTTCAAAAAAATATTAATTACTTACTAGGGTCAAGTTGGGTGTGATTCAAAGATAATGTAAACTGGGTATTCATTAAAGGAAAACAAACTTTCATAGTTACCAGGGAAACCAGAGCCCAATATTTCAATGTGGGTTCTTCTCTATTTTCCTTAAGTGTTGGCTGGTCTGAGAAATAAAAAGAAAGAGTACAAAGAGAAAAATTTTACAACTGGACGTCCGGGAGTGTCATCAGATATTGGTAGGACTGTGATGGTGACCTTGAGCCACAAAACCAGCAAGTTTTTATTAGGGATTTTGAAAGGGGAGGGGGTGTATGAACAGGGAGTAAGTCACAAAGATCACATGCTTCTTTGTGGGCAAAGATCTTTTAAGGCAATAAAAGATCACAAGGCAAGGGCAAAATTACAATTACTGATGAGAGTCCATGTCCCACTGTGCATGCATTGTCTTGATAAACATCTTAACAGGAAACAGGTTTGAGAGCAAACAACCAGTCTGACTAGAATTCCCCAGTCTGGAATTTCCCAATCCTAGCAAGCCTGAGGGCACTGCAGGAGACCAGGGCGTATTTCAGTCCTTAACTCAACCTCATAAGACAGACACTACCAGAGCGGTCATTCATAGACCTCCCACTAGGAATGCATTCCTTCTCCAGGGTTATTCCTTGTTGGGAAAAGAATTCCATGATATTTCTTCCACTCGCTTTCTGCAAGAAGAAAAATATGGCTCTATTCTGCCTGACCCCACAGGCAGTCAGACCTTATAGTTACCTTTCCTTGCTCCCTGAAAATTGCTGTTATGCTGTTCTTTTTCAGGGTGCACTGATTTCATATTGTTCAAACACACATGTTTTACAAACAATTTGTACAATTAAAGCAATCATCACAGGTTCCTGAGGCGACATACATCCTCAGCTTATGAAGATCACGGGATTAAGAGATTAAAATAAGACAGGCATAAGAAATTATAAAAGTATTACTTTTGGGAACTAATAAATGTCCATGAAATCTTCACAATTTGTGTTCTTCTGCCATGGCTTCATCCAGTCCCTCCGTTCAGGGTCCCTGACATCCCGCAACACATAGTTTCATTTCAAACTAACTTTCATGGTAGTTGGTATAATATCAAAATCAAGAATCAGAAATATATAATGATCATATAGCATGTGCCATGCTTGAAATAGTCACATGGGGCATTATTGTCTGAATGTTTTCATCAAACCCCTTTTTTTCACTTATTCTGCCCAATTCAATAAACTTCTAAGCATTGTTGAGTTTTATCTCTCAAATCCACCTTTCCATTTCCACCTCTATTGCTTCCATTTGAATCCTTGACACCTTCCAACTGAACTATTACATTCACCTCCAATAAGTCTGCCTTTCTCCAAAGTGCCTCCTTAAAATGTTTCTCTTAGGTTGCATTAGGAATGTCCTTATGAATGTATGGCCATAGCACTATCTTGACAGTCTTATTTGGATGGACGCATCAAGCTTTTACTTTGATACGCAGGGCCCTGGGTTAATCTTTTACTTGAGATTTGGTGTCCAAGAACATGTCAGAGGTGCACAAAATCACTTGTAGTTTACTAATTTCACCATAATTTCCATAACTTTTTGACTCTTCTCAAGCTATTCTCATCGTACATAACTCCCTGAGTTGCCTTTATCTAGTTGGAAAAGTATGACTTATTCTGGGGAACTAAAGTATCAAATTTAAGTTTAAAGCAATAAGACAATTCACACTAAGATACTCCATAGGCATTTACAGTGTGAAATAATGATGGGATAAAGAACATCTGGAATAGCCAGATGATGTAAGCATAGAAAACTATTTTTATAAGAATCTATTTTATGAGAAAACCTGTACCCTATGTGCTGAAAATAACAGTAGATTACTAGGCATGCTATTAGTAAAAATACAATAAAACTTGATATAATTTCAATGTATGTTTTCTCTTCATCTATATGAAAATTTAGTTCTTATTTAATTGAATACTAATAAAGACATTCTGTAGTTTGAACATAATATGTTTCTGATTATCCATTTTTAGAAAATTTAAAAATAGACACACATATATATGTGTATACATATATATATAAAAAACGTATTTGTTTTTCAATAGAGTTAAGAAATTACTTAAAAATAATTATTAAAGTGCATTAGAAATAGAAAAAGTCTGGGCATGGTGGCTCACATCTGTAGTCCTAGTACTTTGGGAGGCCGAGGCAGGTGGATTGCCTGAGTTCAGAAGTTCGAGACCAGCCTGGGCAACATGGTGAAACTCGCTCTCTACTAAAATACAAAAAATTAATTATTTGGTTGTAGGGGCACGCACCTGTAGTTCCAGCTACTCACGAGGCTGGACCAGGAGAATTGCTTGAACCTAGGAGGCAGAGTTTGCAGTGAGCCCAGATCACACTATTACACTCCAGCCTGGGCAACAGAGTGAGACTCTGTCTCAAAAAAAAAGAAAATAAATAGAATAGAAATATAAATTGATGAATATAAAAGGAAATATTCCTATTTCTATATTCAGCCATAAATTCAGATTTATGAATCTGGAATACTATAAATTTTTATGCTAATTTTCAGTCCATAATTGTAAGAAAATTTTTTTCTTTTTTCAAAGCATCTAACTTTTTAGACCTCAACAAGCTCTTGATTCATCAAAATAAATTAGCTTTAGTCTAAAATCCGTGGTTACAATAATTTCCCAGCAATCATAGTTCCTTTTGAATATCCAAAGGTGATCTACCCCTGACTTTTTCAGTCCAGTCTCAAAATATTATCCAGATACAGTGATAAAGATAAACAGATCTGGTCACAACTCAGTCTTAAAATTAGAGAGACTTGAAAACAACTGGAACTTACTACTTGTTACCAGAATTTTTTGAAATTTGGTTTCTTGAAAAGAAATCACTGAATCACAATTGAAACCAATTTCAGAAGTGGTATAAGCAGATTTGTCCACTAGGGACCAGGAACGATTTTTGAAGGTGTAAAAGGCACTACTATGGGAGTCGAATACAGACAGGAAACAATAAACACAGATCTTCTATGACCTAAGTGGTCATTCAAATTATAACTCTTGATAATCTACTTAGGACAAAGGAAAGAAGGATTTGAACTGCCCCATTTATAGGAAACAGGGACACTAATGCAATTTTTCCTGAGGTATTTGGGCACACTTGAAAAGCTGAAATCAATACACATTTTACTCCTTACAGAACCATCCCACACATGAGAACATTCTTGTAAATAGCAATATACCCACTCTCTTCGTTGGATCAGCTGACTCTCTCAAGCTACTTGAGGGACTGTGTTGGAAACTGGCTGGTACAGTACAGCCAGTACTTTTTTTCCAATACACCTAGAGTGGTCCAAATTGGGACCACTCTAGAGGTTCCACCACATGCTCTCTGCCATTTTCAAGAACTTATAAGGAGAATAAATTAAACACTTGCAGGTAGAAAGGGTTGAAGGTGATTCTACCCTTGCTTCGGTTATTTAGTAGAATATCCAAAACTAGTAAAACATTTGCCTTGCTGGGCACGGTGGCTCATGCCTGTAATACCAGCACTTTGGGAAGCTGAGGCAGGTGGATTACCTGAGGTCAGGAGTTCAAGACTAGCTTGGCCCACATAGTGAAACCCCGTCTGTACTAAAAATACAAAAATTAGCCGGGTGTGGTGGCATGTACCTGCAGTCCCAGGCACTCGGAGGCTGAGGCATGAGAATCACTTGAACTCAGAAAGCAGAGGCTGCAGTGAGCCGAGATCGCACCATTGCACTCCAGCCTGGGTGACAAGCAAAACTGAGTCTCAAAAAAAAAAAAAAAAAAAAAAAAAAAAGAAAGAAATTTGACTTCAAAGAGAAGAAAATTAGATGCTAATGCTATTTGGTCCTATAAAAATCAGCTCTTTATCAAACAAAAGGTTTATGAGAAGGAAAAAAGACAGTCTCAATGGGTGTAATAGCATATCTGGAGATAATTTACAGCATTTTACACTTTCAATCTCATTAATGTATAAATGTAAAATGTATACAATGTTATTGCAATTGGAAACCTTTTTTATTTATTACACTCAGTTCTCAAGAATTCTCTGGTATAGGGAATCTTTGCAGATTAATTATATTCAGTTGTAAATTAAGAAACTAACTTTACAAGTAAAATTATAAATAAATTTTCATTATTATATAGTATAAAATATAGTTAATTCATTTCATTTTAGTATGTGTGACATAATGTGGGGTAAGACCCATGGAAATAAGAGTTCCTGGTCTGAAAATATATTTTGCATTCATATTTGTGATTTGAGAGCATTGATTAGGTGACATAATTTAATTTGTAATTTAGGAGCATTGATAAGTGATATAATTAGGGATCTAGAAAGGCTGACTGTAGGAAATATGATGAGAGCAGTGTTATTAATGCCTGAGTTCCTGACTTTCCATTTCCACTATTCTGAAGGAGATGCTGGTTTTACTTAGCAGTTTTTCTCCACCATGTTCAAAGCACAGTTATTCTAAACCTGAAGTCTTTTTGGAAAGCACACTGGCAGGAAAGGGGCAGAAAAAGTAGATGCTGGGGCATACAGAAGGGTATAATATTGTTCAGAAATTTTGGATACTGCGAGGAGAAACTCTAGTATAAGCATAAGGGCAATAAGGTCTTAAAGAGTGACAATGAAAAAAATGTTTTTATACTTGTATAGACTATGTCATACAAAAAGCAAAAAAGTCAGTTTATTTTAATTTCTCTTTTGCTTCCCATGTTTTATTCTTTTAAACTCAATAGATGTACGACCCTATAGTAGAAGTTACAGCTCTTTTCATAATTTCTTTCTATAGGTGTATTTAAGTACAATGCTATACAGATATATGTAGACACGTAACTAAATAACTCAATATATATCAGCAGTAAGATTTGGGATTTACTTGCTTATGTTTCATGTGGCAGTATTAAATGTAACACATGACAATAATATAATTTAGATATTCTTCACTTAATAGAAAACATATTTCTAAAATGTTGTTATTAAAGTTAGTTTTTATGTTTGCTCATATTTTATAATATACTGATATTTTACATTTAATTTGAAATATAGTTTTGCTAAAAATACCAAGTTGATCCCAAATCCACATCATTTTGAACTGTCAGTAAGAAGTCTTAAATTAATGATAGTCAGAATCATTTAATTCCCATCAATTTCTAAACATTTCTGAAGTCCAAATAAGTCACATCCTCCAGGAGATACCTCAGCACTATTATTCTGTTTTAAGTGGCATTATGTTACCTAGTTGATGCCACCAACATAGTAATGTGACAAAATATAAGTCCATGAGGCCGAAATTTTCAGGTTGATGAATTTCTCCTGGGACACAGTCCGGTTTAAAGAGAATGTGTTATTGAATGTGGTCCCTGCATACAATTTCGAGACAGAAAGTAGGCTAGTCAATAGGATAAGAGCTAAGTGTAGGCTGTACCCTAACTCATAAATTACACTTTTATTTATTGTGACTGGAAGAAAGGAATTAAACTATGATTGATTTCTCTCCAGATTATAGGAGAATATTTCTGCAGGAAAAGAGCAAGCAATAGATGTCCTCTAATCTCTTTGTAAATGTAATGATAACAGATCTTTCAGCAAACAGATTAATGATATTTGCCGGAAGGAGAGTACTATCTATGGATTGATCTTAGCAGAATGATCCCAGTTTAGCATAGAGTAAACAAACCTGAAATCTGTAGGTTTATAAGGCACACCACTCTATAAAAAAGAGATGTCTCAAAACTTAAATACAGAAGGTTGTCCACAAGCCTCATTTAGAGAATTAAGTTCTTCTGTGTCTGATGTGAATAAAAGGGTTTGAGGAGCTGGCTGAATTTCCCAAACCTCTCCTTATTTTAGCTGTGCCCCTCGATGTCGATATCTTATATTCTTAATATTATTAATAAGGCTGAATCCTAGACAAGGTCTCTGATTCATGTGAGTCTCATCTGAAAATTCTATTTTCATGTTAGCAGAGTGATAATGTCCTAAGTTGCTCAGAGCTTATGGACAGGTGTGCACGTGTGTATATCATCCAAGCCTACTGAAGAGCAAAGCAATAAACAGATTTTTTTTGTTTCACCTTTTTTGTGATCTCTTGTGTAAATTGATTTCCAAACTGTTGAGATGATGGCTGTAGAGTTACAAAGTGAAGCATTGAAAAGATCATACGCATTGAAAAAAATATGTAAATACCTCCCATGTATCCTGTATGGTGCAAGGTTTGAGCACGGGGAGCTAAACATTCCTGCCCAAAACAATAGGCTATCCCCTTCATTAATAAGTCATGATTATAGGGGTAGACATTTTTACATGCTAAAGCTAGAGAAAATTATATTTTGTCACTTAGAACATATTGTAAGTGAATGTTTCTGTGTGTGCTTATGCATGTACAAGTGTATGGGCTTACACAGAGCCTTAAATATATAAGACAGTTTCAACTTCAAGTTGGCAGCATTTGCTAGCTTTTGAAATAAGGATTATATTAATTTTTCATTGTATTCAAAATTATTCATCTGATGAAGTTCTTAGTACTAAAAAATGTGGTGTCTTACCAAACATGAAGTAGCAAAACATCACAGAGTAAATGATCTTAGTACTTATGACCAATACTTAGTCCAGAAAATTCAAGGTGAATGTGTCAAAAGAAATTAATATATTTTGTGGAAAGTATCTTCAAAATTACAAAATTTTAGTAGTAAATGTTTTATTTTAGACAGTGTATAATAAAATACAATTTTACTGAGGAGAAAGTAACATTAATCCATCACTCAAGTAGTACAAATCTTATTTACAAGAAATATAATTTCTACTGCTCCCAATATGTGAGCAATTGCAAATTGTGATAGATGTATTATAAATAAAGTAGGTAAGTTAGCTAGCAAACTGTAGCTCTTCTCTTAACTACGTTGAAGTATATTTGAAGTTTTCTATAAAGTGCTTTGCAAACTTGTTATGTGAGAAAAATGGCACTGTATGCAATGTTTAAAGAATATTTACTACTTAATTATTCCACTGGCATTTAGCTCCTGCCTCAAGAAATGGTTTCTTTAATTATCTGTAAAAGAAAAAGAACTTTAGACTAACATGTATATGAATTATCTGGACTTTTTCAAGAAACCTAACAAAGGAGCTAACAATAAAAATATTTTAAACCTTTCTGTTTCCTATTAGCAAACTGATCAGGTAACCTGCACAGATGTTCAGGTTATATACATAAACTACACAGATATATCAACTACACAGATGTTCAGAGGTAATTATAATTATCAAAGCGATTAACAAACAGCGTTGATTTATTATTTAGTAAATATTAACTACTTAATGGAAGGCTACTACATTTTATATATTGGAATAAATTATTATTTGTGAAATTTTACTATTTGTTATAATAAGCTTTATGTAGGCTTTTCCATTTGCAAGGATATATTACATTCCTGGAAAGCTTTTCTCTCATTTGACTTCAATTTAAAAATAGTTAAAATTAAATTGAAAACACCCTAATAATATGATTATAGTAATAATAATAGAAAAACGACATTTATTTTGATAACTACCTCTGGCATTCTGCTAAATATTTTTTATGTATGACCTTTGCAATCATTTCTCTACCCCTTTAAGGAACTATTATTCTAATATCAATAGAAAGAACACGAGTGCATACGTTACATTATTTAGTTGTCAGAACCTCTTTACAGTAGGCAGTCTTATTTTGCCCTTGCAGACACAAGTAAATTTATTCTGAGAAGGTCGGACAATTGCCTGAGGACACACAGTTTACAGTGGCAGGGCCTCAATATTCTCCTTCATTGTCTGAAATTAATACACATAGTCATGTCTTTGTACTGCCTATAAGAAATGAAATATTAGTAATACCTGCCTAAAATAAATAGACAAGATCTCTAAGTATTTTTACCAATCAGGAAGTCAAATGTGTATTATTCTATTTCTTTAAATTATGCCTTAAGTTCTAGGGTACATGTGCAGAACATGCAGGTTTGTTACATATGTATACATGTGCCATGCTGGCGTGCTGCACCCATCAACTCATCATTTACACTATGTACATCTCTTAATGCTATCCTTCCCCCCTCGCCCCACCCCACTACAGGCCCCGGTATGTGATGTTCCCCACCTTGTGTCCCAGTGTTCTCATTGTTCAGTTCCCACCTATGAGTGAGAATGTGCAGTGTTTGGTTTTCTGTCCTTGCGATAGTTTGCTTAGAATGATGGTTTCCAGTTTCATCTATGTCCCTACAAAGGATGATTCCTCAAGGATCTAGAACTAGAAATACCATTTGACCCAGCCATCTCATTACTGGGTATATACCCAAAGGATTACAAATCATGCTGCTATAAAGACACATGCTCACGCATATTTATTGTGACACTATTCACAATAGCAAAGACTTGGAACCAACCCAAATGTCTATCAATGATAGACTGGATTAAGAAAATGTGGCATATATTATTCTATTTTTATTTTATTTTTCTTTAAAAGATGTTTATTTAAAATATTTGATGGCTCTTGAAAAACAACATTCAAGTTTTAGATGTAGTTTAACTATCAAATTATATTGCCAAGACTCTAAAATGTTTCGCTTACATGTTCATGTGAGAGATTAAAAAGTATCAGAAATTTCCTTTTTTTAATATTTTAACTAATATTATAAAGGTCAAAATGGCTAATTGTTATTTAATCTTGTTGTAGTCATATATTAGGGCTGCCACTGCACATGAGGGTACACAGGGTGGCTTGAAAGAAAAAAAAAAATTTCCTTCACTGACTGTTAAGCCAGAGTCCTAAATCGAGGTGTCAGCAGCACAAGCTCTGGGAGAGAATCAGCTCCTTGCCTCTTCCAGCGTGGTGGTTCCAGTTGTTCTTTTTGTTCCTGCCTAATTCCAAACTGCTCTGTCTACACATGGCTTTCTCCTCTGTGTGTCTACCATCTATGTTTCTCAGAAGAACCCTTGCTATTGGGTTTAAGTCCTGCCCTAAATCAAGGATAATCTCATCTCAAGATCCTTAACTTGATTGCATCCACAAAGCCCTTCTTCCAAATCATATCACAGTACACAGTTCCTGGGAGTTTAGCACTTGCATGTATCTTTTGAGGGGCCCATTATTCCACCCACTACCCTTCTTTTCTAAAGAAAGACTGCTTTGTTAATGGTGAGTTGATCTTATATTTATTAATAAAAGCAGAATGACTTTAGGCATCCAAATCCAGCCACCCTTCCTTTCCTGAAAATTTTAAGAAACGCTAAAGTTTATTTGGCTCTCCAGAAATCAGTGCTGAATCCTCTTTCTGATTGTACTTAAACCTGAACTCAGACATATGCCTTTTGAATAGGGAATATCATTACTGCTACCAGAGATTATTGACTGTATAAATAAAGGCTATATACTTACTGGCTAGGAATTGTAATGCATCTGCTCTGAGGGACTTCCTCATAGATAATTCTACTGAGGATTTTGTAGAGTGTAAACATCAGACTAACTTTAGGGTTCCAGAATCAGGCTATTAAGGTAGAAATATTGCTCAGCAATTTCCTCACTGTGTTATCTTGAATAGCTTACTTAATGAACACATCTAAGAAAGGTCCCAATTGGCACCAAATTAAAACTCAAGAGACAAGAAAGCTAGGTTTCAATATCTAGATCCCCTAAATGCCCTTGTCTCTTCACTATCAATTGGTTCTGTAAGTACAGCGTTGGGTTGGTAGGTCTCTCATCTAGAAAAATCACAAAAATATCTGTTTTCTGCACCCCACCTGCATGGCAACAATACCTTTATTTACTTGCATTTACATGACTGTGTGAAAATGGACAGAATCAAAATGGAGTCACTTGTGTTAAAAATCCTGACAAAAGAACTGAGAAGGCCATGGAGGGAGCATTCTCATGCATGGATGCCTGATAACAAGAACTATCACAAAAGATTGCAAAAGCACAAACTGATACAAAGGCCATTGCAACCTTACAAACACACATGAAAATACTGTGCAGGCATTTGCCCAACAACTCCCTTCCCAACTTTGTATTGGTGCCACCCTTGTTATTGATTCTTGTAGCCTAGGACAATTGATTTAAAACAATTATGTAAACTTCTTCATTTAAAAAAAAAAAAAAGTCTTTACCTTCCTGAATACCCACATAGTTTACTACGGCACATATATTACCACTGAAATTCCTATTCCCAAATAACTGTAATTTTCTTTTATGAAATAATATCTATGTTATCTAGGTGGACACACAAGAGGTAACTTAAGTTCTAATTTGCAGAAATAATTTTTGCTTTAAAGCAAATTTCTTCTTCTAGCAATGTACTTGAAACTACTGACAACTTTCTTTCCATAACCACTTTCTTTACAACTTTCTTTTCCACACGTTCCAGGAATGTATTTGGAACATAAGGAACAAGATGTACACTTTAAAGAATTTTTAACAGTCTTTGGATCTCTTTGTATTTTTGTCTTTTTATGTGTTTTGATCTAAAATACATTATAGATGTTTAAAAGTATGTAATTCATTTATGTATTTGGTTAGAGTTATGAAAGTGAAGGATTATGTCTTTATTTTATTTTACTATACATACTTTAGCAAATAAGCATTGGGAATCTTTTCTGCTTTCTTTGTTTCTGCCCTCTAAAATATCCTTTGACTTGGGCTAGGATTTGAATTGCATGTACCTCTCCGTAATTAATATGTTGGAACTTAAACCCCAAGGTGAAAATATTAACAGGGGAGGCTTTGGGGGAATGATTAAGTCTTAAGTCATAAGGGAGTTTCCCTCATAAATGGATTAGTACTTTTTGTTTGTTTTGTTTTGTTTTGAGACAGAGTTTCACTCTTTTCACCCAGGCTAGAGTGCAATGGTAAGATCTTGGCTCACTGCAACCTCTGCCTCCCGGGTTCAAGCAATTCTCTTGTCTCAGCCTCCCAAGTAGCTGGGATTATAGGCGCCTACCACCAAGCCTGGATAATTTTTTTGTATTTTTAGTAGAAATGGGTCTTTGGCGTGTGTGCCGGGCTGGTCTCAAACTCCTGACCTCAAGTGATCCACCAGCCTCAGCCTCCCAAAGTTCTGGGATTATAAGTGTGAGCCCCCACCACACCCCAGTGGGTTAGTACTCTTAAAAAAAAACCTGAAGAGAGAGCCTTAGTGCATTTTACCCTTCCTTTCTTTTGCTGTATGAAGATAGAACTTTTGCCTTTATGACACATGATGATAGCAAAAAGAAACCATCAATGAGGAATGGACCCTCACCAGACCCCCAACTTGCTGGTGCCTTGATCTTGGACTTCCCAGCACCCAGAACTGTGAGACATAATGTTCTCTTTTTATAAATTACCTAGTGTTAGGTATTGTGCTATAGTAGTACAAATGGACAGAGATAACTTGCTATATGTTTAATATTTATACTCCAGGCTCAAAAAAATTTTAGTGGATCCAACACTTCTTTAAAATCTAGAAAATAAAGATGCTTACATTCATTATTTTCAATGTCAAGAATATTCCTACTTTGTTTCTTAAGCACTATATATACACACAGATACACATTATTTATAAAATGTATATAAATATGAAATAAATATAAATAAGCTATATGTAAATTTACATTTTGTTAAAAGATGCTTTCCTTACTTTCAGTTCTTCACATTTTTAATGAAATTCTTCATATTGCTCTGTAATTAAAATGGTTCCTTTTCTCCTATTCATACTGTCAACATTTATTAATGTTTTAAGGTCTGCTCATATCTCAGTTCTAATATTCCATTCATTATTATAACCAACAATGAATTATGTATTATCTTATATTAAGCTTTTGCATTTAGAAACAATTCAAATATTTCAATATTCTTGTAAATATTCTTCAATTCTTTAATTTTTGTGTCTTAACCTCCCAAATAAATTGAAAACGTTATGAGAAAAAGAGCCACATTTTATACCGTTTTTGTTTCTCCTTTAAAACCAAGAAAAATACTATTACAAACTTAAGACATCATTAAAGCAAATTAAACTTCTTAACTATCAAATTTATTACTAGTTGAATTTTAAAATATTCAATTAAAAGTCCATTAATATGTTAAGGGGAATAATATGATACCCTTCAATTAAAGAAACTTACTTTATACATTTAAAATGTTACCATTTCACCTAAGGAAAAAAGAGTGGTTCCTTGGAAAAGCTTAACCATTCAAATCAATGTCACCCACTTACATGGCTTCAACTGACTAAGTTTAAACTTAATTTCTTTGTGGATTTTCGAAAACAAAAGATGAAGAAATAAATGATGAGGCACTTGACAGGCTAAAAGATGCTGTAAATATGTGGAAAAAATCCAAAAACACAAAATCAATAGTACTATTTCTAATAATAGCAGTTAAACATTCTGAAAGGGTCCTCCTGGTAGCCTGTATTTCAAAGTTACAGTTAAGTGGAGGACCAATTTGACATAAAGTAAATGAGTTGTGTTAGCAAATAGCTATCGATTAGCACAGGGCTACTCAATAAAAATTAATTTACATTACAATATACATCATTATACTTTCATGTTGATAGAAGGAAAGTAGTAAAGCTACTTTTTCTTTGACACTAAATCTGAATGTTCTGAAGGCTATTACAAAAATCACTGGCAAAGACTGTAATCCCGGGCTCCAGCCCTGCCCTTTTTTATAGTGTCAAATATGCTTGAAAGTCTACTTTAAAATCAGGCTAAATATCTTGATTGGAATTCTGTGTCAAACACAATTATATATATGAATAAGAGCAGTTTTAACTTTCAAGTACATATCTCAGTTTTACGTTGTCGCGTTTGCTTTTCTTGTTTAATTTCTATTTCAGATAATTATTAGCATAATTTGTCAGAATACTTTATGGTTATATACATTTTCATGAAATCAACTTATAGGCTATCTACCAATCTTTTCAGTATTTTAAAAAAATTAATTAACATAATAATCTCTTTATAGCTGCCTTTTAATGTTTATACCTCTTCTGATCATAGGCAATTTATGATTTTTGCTTAAAGAGCTTTCAGAATCTAAGGTAAAATTTTTGAAGTGGAATCTGGAATTCATATTAATACATAGTTCTGAACATTATTCATTATTAAGTGCTAATATATTGGGTAATTATTTTAATTCTCAATTGTGTGATTCAAAGTTTTTCTAGCATTAGAATGCTGTAGTTAAGCTTGGATTCTACCTCAGGACTGCTTGCATTTATCATTTAGATACGTTTTAAGTTCAAGTATTTAGAAAACCTCTGAGTAATATGTCTACAGATACATTCCCTGTGAAATTTTATGTCCCCTGTTTCATTCTTTATAAACATATTTAGTGCTAAATTTACACCCTGGAATTTGTCATTTATAAGTACATTAGATAATTAAATAGTTCAACTTAGGAGTATATTTTAGAAATCAATGACATACGGAAGACTGTGACTATGAATTTAATTATTTGTAAACAAGATTTTTATGACTATTTGCCCTTGTAGAATTATTTGTATTATTCTTCTTGAGCCATTAATTATGCTTAAGCTCCTGGAAAAGGCTTTTTGGGGGTTAGGTTTAACTGTCAAAATCTCAATCTCAGATATATGTGTATATAAAATAACAACTGAACATATCTGCGTAGTTTTTTAAACGTGTTTTAAAATCAAGGAAGAGAGAAATGTTAAAAATCACCATGGCAAACCTTACAAAAAAAAAAAAAAAATTGGTGGATTACAGACAAAATTGTCTATGTACATTTCATGCTGAAAACAAATAAAAAATATTTATTATATAAAGTCTGTTACACATATATTTTTTCTTAACTAAGATAAATTTGACTAAATAAAATTGTCCTGCCGATTATAAGATTATGTTATTCTTTACTCCTCATTTTTAAGTCCTTTCTGACTAAAGATATCTACACATTTTTTGACATTCCTGCTATCAAGAGAATGGGTCTATGTCCTACACAAATTAAATCCATAATGAGATGTCAATATGCTAATAAAAGGAGGGCAATAAAACAAAAAAGGTAGATCACACTAAGTATTTTCAAGGATAGAGAGCAAACAGAATGATTATGTAGGCTGGTGGAAACTCTAAAACGTTCTCCTGTATTCTTTGCCTCCATCTACTAAAACACAATGTACACATACAACAATTCCACATCTACTATATGCCCCAAAAGTAATGCAAATTATGTTTTCAAAAAAGTATATATAAGAATGTTCATTGTAACATTATTTATAATAGCCGCACATTTTTACAAAGTGTGTGCAATATACAAAAGTTCAAAAGCAGCCAAATAAAGTCTATAGTTTAAGAAATCAAATCAGTTGTTACCATTGTGGGATATGGAGACCAGAAGTTATCTCAGTGGATTTCCGGATTACTGATATGTTTCCAAATTGGTATGCTGTTTACATCACTGTTTTGTGAAAATTCAGCAAACTGTACAGTCATGATATATGTTACTTTTTATATTTATACTATGCATGCTTTGCTTTAATAATTTTTAAAAACTTAAATTGTAGTATCTTCAAGTAACAGCAAAGTATTATTTTCTTGTGTTCCAGGAACTCAGACACAAGCCATAGATATTTATTTGTCATAAATTGTAGATAGTAGTATCTCTCTCTCTCTCTCGCTTTTTTTTTTTTTTTTTTTTAAACAGTCTCACTCTGTCACCCAGGCTGGAGTGCCATGGCATGATCTTGGCTCACTGCAACATCTACCTCCCAGGTTCAAGTGATTCTTCTGCCTCTGCCTCCCAAGTAGCTGGGAGCTCCCAGGGACAGGCGTCTGGCACCACACCCAGACAATTTTTTGTATTTTTAGTAGAGACAGGGTTTTACCATGTTGGTCAGGCTGGTCTCGAACTCCTGACCACAGATGATCCACCCGCCTAGGCCTCCCAAAATGCTGGGATTACAGATGTGAGCCAAGATGACCGTCTAACAGTAATCTCTTTTGTTTGTTTGTGTTGTTGTTGTTGTTGTTGTTTTTGAGACGGAGTCTAGACAAGACGGAGTCTTGCCAAGCTGGAGTGCAGTGGTATGATGTTGGCTTACTGAAACTTTTGTCTCCTGGGTACGAACAATTACCCTGCCTCAGCCTCCCGAGTAGCTGGGATTGCAGGCGCCCACCACCATGCCCGACTGATTTGTTTTTGTATTTTTAGTAGAGATGGGGTTTCACCAGGTTGGTCAGGCTGGTCTCGATCTCTTGACTTTGTGATCTGCCTGCCTTGGACTACCAAAATGCTGGGATTACACATGTGAGCCACCGTGCCCGGCCAGTAATATCTCTTTAAGTGTAATTTATTAACCAGGTATTTAGTAGTCTTTTGTTGTAGGGGGAATAACAAAAAAAGAAAAATCTACTAAAGGATTCAAATCTAATTATTCAACAACTATTTAAAAATGATTTTCTTTTTAAAAATAATACATATTTATTTGATAAAAATAATCATAGTAGCAGTAGAAATGACTGGTATTTACTAAGCACTGACATATGTAGGCATTATATTTTTTATTTGAGCAAGCCAATTTCTCAAAAAAAACAAAGATAGTTGGCATTAGGATTTTGTAAACATAAGAAGTATATTTGCTACCAAAACCTTTTTATGTTTGTTTTCAATTTTCTACTTGTTTATATCATTTTAATTGAGCAAATTGGTGAATTATTTATGGTGTAAATATGTGGTATAACTTGGAGTTGCTACTCAGTTGTTTCCAGAGACAAGCTCCAGTGACTCTCAACTGCATTAAGGTGAGTCACGTCATGTCTTCCATACATAAAGTACAAGAAGTGAATTCATTAGATGGAGTGGTTACAGTGGTAACCAACCTCTAAGAAGGCTCTCAGTGACACCCACCCTCTAGATTTTCATACTCCCTTCTTGAGTATGATTAATACTTTTTACTCACTGCTAACAGAAGAAGGCAGAAGGTATGAGATGTCACTCGTAAAATTAGACTGGCTTCCATTTTGGGCATACAATAGAGCCCTTAGACCCTCTTTAACCTGTACTTTCTCAAAATTCTCACCCCAGGGGATGCCATGTTTCATGTCACAAAACAAATGGCAAGGAAGTGCCAGAAATACATGAATGAATTTCAACTCAGACCATTCCTCCTCCTACACACATTCAGTTGAATCTCTAATGAAATGAAAGCTCCAGGCAACAATAACCTCATGAGAGAACTATATGGGGCACCCAGCTAAGCGTTAAACATAAACACAGCCAGACATTAGCTGAAGTATTGAAAACATTTTATTCAGTAACTACTGACAGAAGGGGAAAGCTGAGCTCGGTTCCAATTTGTGCGGAGGTGACTGGGTGTTTTAAAGGGAGAACGTGGGAGGTGGACAAGTAGGGATCAGGTAGAATCAGAGAAGTTGAAAGTTACAAAGGTTTGGTCAGTGTTAATGGATTAGGCCAGCTGTGTCTGCTCTCTAGCTGGCAATTATTGAAGTCAAGAATCAAATTCTACCACAAAGGCTGGGAGACAAGGCCTTACCCTTTCTTATGAATACATTTCAAAGGAATGGCTTTCAGGTTCTTCAGAAAGACGCTTCTGAGTTATAAGAGATGCACGTAAACCTCAAAGAGGTAGATAAAGAATTTATGATTCTAAGTCCTTTTTAGCAAATGCTCTAAGAAAAGGAAATCAGGGGCCTATCGTCAGGTATTGGCTAGAACAAACAGCAAATTCTCTTGGTACCATTGAGCTTTCTCAGGCAGAGATTTCACTTGGGAGGAGGGAGACCAGGGTCATCCTAGGGGCACAGCTTTATGCTGCAAGAAACCATGTTAAAGTTTGCTCGTCTCTTAGAGCAGAAGTTTGGACAGACTCAGCACATAGCTGAGTTCTTTAGTTTCATAAGATACACCTGAATTTCTAGCCCTATCTCACAGAAATTGTGAGATACTAAAAACTGGCTGATAATGCATTATGTGGTAATAAATAACTAATACAGGTTTTGGTTGCAGTAAGTAGCAATAACAAACCCCTAACATATGGAAGTGGCTTTGGAACTGAACAATGAGCTTTAAAGAAATTGAAAAATGTCGAAATAGCTAGGACATGCTGTAGATTTTAATCTCGAACATGCTGATAAGGGCTTAATGGACAGTGACAACTATCTTATTGAAATGGTAACAAAGGGGATCCTTGTAATGCAGTGGTATAAATCTTGCATGAAGTATTGTAAACTAGGAATGGGCCTAATGAACTGGGTCATCTAATATTTTAAAGCAAATTATTGGTCAGGCACGGTGGCTCACACCTGTAATCCCAGCATTTTGGGAGGCCGAGGTGGGCTGATCAGAAGGTCAAGAGAACAAGACCATCCTGACCAACATGGGGAAACCCCGTCTCTACTAAAATACAAAAATTAGCTGGACTAGGCAGCAGGTGCCTGTAATCCCAGCTACTGGGGAGGCTGAGGCAGGAGAATTGCTTGAACCCAGGAGGCAGAGGTTGCAGTGAGCTGAGATAATGCCACTGCACTCCAACCTGGGTGACAGAGTGAGACTCTGTCTCAAAAAAAAAAAAAAAAAAATTCTTGAACATGTTACCTGACTTTTCCCTTTGTAGAATAAAATGTGAGAAGAGATAGATAAATCAGAGGAAACGCTACTAAATAAGAGAGTCAAATTGATAGTTTTGAAAATCTTCATATACTATATTATAGCATTCATGTTGTTAAAGCAAACTAAAAATGACCTGAGAAGGACTCTCTACTTCTATATTTGAATCTTTGTAGTCAAACTGTAATATAACTTAATATAAGTAGACAAGACTGAAAACCTAATTTAGGAGTATGCATCTGTAACAATAACTGAGTCTTGGCCAGTCTCAACTGCCATACTTCAACCACTTATGCAATACTGAGTGTCCAAACTGTGTTCAAATAAGGCAAAGGCCAACCTCTAACCAATCCAGCTGTTTCAGTACCTTACTTCCAATTTCTGTACTTCCTTTCCCTTTTTTGTTTAAAAATTTGTTCTGGCCACAAGGCACCCCTGGAGTCTCTCTGAATCTGCTGTCATTCTGGGGACTGCCTGATTCGTGAATCATTCATTGCTGAATTAAACTCATTTAAATTGAATTCAGCTGAAGTTTTTCTTTTATCAATATATTATTGTATAGCCTCTTCAGAAGCTATCTGATCATAAAGTTAAGACATGACTTCCAAGCAAAGATAAAATCCAGAGCCCTGCAAGAAAAACATGGTCTAAAAATAAAGCCCAAACCAGAAATCTTTCTAAGATTTTAAAGGTATAAGGTATATATCATAGACCTGCCAATTCAACATGAGGGCTTTTATGATAAGGGCATTCTATCTCAGAAGAAGGCACAGGTGAGAAGGAAAGATCTGTAGTTGAGGCTTTTGTCTAATGGAGTGTTTCCCAAGAAGGTTCACAGCAGACATACACATTGTTAGAAGAAGTAGATATTCAGAAATATCACTAGCATTTACTGAGGAAGACAGAAACAGCACAGACTGAAAAGAGTCCTTTGGACTCTCTGAATAACACTGGCAGAAATCAGGCAGGAAGATCTGCTCAGCAACAAACACATGCAAAAAGAAGCATGGAGAGGGTTGGATAACTCAGAGGGCATAATCCTGAATTCAAAGGGTAACACAAAAGCAATGAAGAATTATTCCAGGGACTTGTATCCTATTCAAAAATGTCCAGCATTTGCCTAACTGGATACCAGGATTGACATGAGTCAGTGATTCCTTTGTGCTTTCAGCTGTTCCCATCTGTAAAGTGATTCCTTTGTGTTTCCATCTGTTCCTATTCCAAGACTGTCTGGAAGAGTTATCTTCTGTCTTTTCCACTCTTTCTATTGAGTAGCTTAAAAAGTACATAATATTCTTTAATTTCAAAGGTAGGGAACAAGTGAAACTTCACTCAAGAAGAACTAGTTAAGGAACCAGGAAGCCTCATTCATATCTAGACCTAATATAGAAAATGAGATTCTCAGTTTTAAGCAGATACTATAATTGGAGCAGACTTTTGAAAACCTTGGAAGGGTCTGAATATATTTTGGATATTGCAATGACATGACTCATGGGTGCCAAAGGACAGACTGTGATAGGTGACCTTTAAGTGGTTCTCATCTTTCTCACTTCCTAGTAGTCACAGCCTGTGCAATTACATCCCCTTTATTTTTATCTGGGTATTGAATATTAATATTTTTTCATTTTGGTTAGTACATGATGCTGGACCACATTGAAATATTTGAAAACATGAGGAAAAATATGGAAAGAAAAGAAAAATAAATGAAAAGGAAAATTATCCATAAATCTATCTCACAAACCAACCACCCTTTAAATGTTTTATGCATTTTCTGCCATTCAACTTTCCATGTGTCATTTTTTCTTCTTAAAAATGACCATACAATATTCACAAAATGGTCATAAATAAAACTACAGTAGTTTCACATTTCATCAAATTGTTGCCAGTCGTGTGCAATTGCATGTAATTCTGCAGACACCATAATAGTACATAACATTTTCCTTTCTAAAGTTAAGATTTTGTTTGTTTATAGAAATGATACGTAATCTCAAAGTACATTTCTGGTCTAATGCTATAATCTTAATGTAGTGAAGCTCTTGATTGGAATCAATCCATTATTATTAGGTGAATAAACATGCATTTAATATTATTCAATAAGTAAATTATTGCTAAATTATAAATATAAAATTTCATGGCTGATATTTTTCAAATACATTCTGAATGCTTTCTATTCAGAGTAATTAGCTGGTAAGCTATAAGCTTCTATTGATGATGTTACCATTATTCAAACTATTTGTGGAATATTTCTCTTAAATATCTCTTTAGAAGGCACATATCAGTCTTACAAATGCCTTCAATATTTATGTAGTTTTCTTTAAAAAATGGATTCAATGTCAAGAAACATGCCAAAAGCATTGGAGGACAATTCTGGGTTAAATATTATTTTTCTAGAAAGATATGTTTAATATGCTTTGAAAACCACTCTGAGCTGAATTCAAAATGAAGAGAAGACAAAAAATAGTTTTCAACTAAAAGAGCTTCATTACAACATGTTCTATTCCTCCAAAGTTAATACTGTAAAGTTCAGTATTCATTGGAGTCTATAAGCTGGGTATGCTTATAGAAATAATCCGTCACATTGTCATCACATTTAATACATTTCACTAATTGTGTCTTTATGGTTTAATGGAGTTATTTTTTCACCAAAAGCATTCAACTTAAACAACATTAATGAGATCAAGCTTAATTTTCAACAGACTCAATGAAATGAAAAATGAGGTTAGCTTGATTAAACGCATTGGCCAAAAGGCCAAACTAAATCCTTTTTTAGAATTCAGTGTCTCTATTCTGTCCTCTTAGGACCTGGTGCTCACGTATTTTGTTTCAAAAAATAAGTTTTTAATTATTATTTCTTTGTATGCATCACTGCTGACATTTACTAGCCTTAACTTTGACTTATCTCTCTATGACTCAGTTTCCTATTTTGTACAATGAGAATAGCAATAATTACTTTGTGTTATTTTTCATAGCTTTAAAAATGACTCCATCATAATGCAGAGCAGAGTGCCTCACACATAGTAAGCACTTGATAAAATGTAGATATAATCACTTTTCTATTCCATTATTTATTTAATTACATACCCCTGATCCCATCTTTTCTCTCTCTTATCTTCTTAGAAATATTGTCTTCTAACATCATTTGCAAATATTTTATCTCATGCATGTCCATCTCCATTTCTCATTGTTGGCCTGTTCTTTCTTTATATATGTTTACAAATTCAGTTTATTTATGGTCATACTTCACAGAATGAGAAGCAGTTTTTCTTTTTCAGTTGTTCTTTCATATTTAAAGCCAACTTATTGAATGAGCCGAAGTAAGTTAGAAGTCAAATTTAATTTTTGTTTTTCTCACTTGTCTTTTAAGTGTGTTCTGTCAAATCACCTTCTGTCAAATCACCCTGAGATTCCTCAGAATCTCAGGAACATCTCTGAGTTTTCTGCACATCCTCATTTACTAACACAGTGTGTCAGTCACACACATGAAAGAGGCACAGTCAAGTCTAATGTTCAAACCTCGGTTGTTCCCAACTTGGATTTATGAGACTGCAGTGGGAAGGGAGTGTGGCATGATAGGATTATCATGTTTAGCTCATTTTCACCTTTACTTTTAGTCTTCTGGTCCAAAAGTGACAAAAGGAAGCACAGGGAAGGAGGCATAAGGACCCTGTGTTTCCACCAAAGAGGTGTGGAATCTCTTTAGTGTTCTGCTTTATAGAGCTCTTTTGTGAATTTTTGAGGCTCTCTTGGAAAACTTCCACCATATTTCTTTCTAATACAAGAGATTCATTTTCTTCTGGATGGCTTTTCTCACACACTCCCCAGTAGTTTTTTTGATATGATGACTCCCATTGGTAGCTGATTTACTAGGGCCAGTATATTTTCTAGGTAATTCAAACTTAGCTAACTTCCATGGGGTCCACCTGAGTCTTGAGAAGAACTGCCAGAATCTGGAACTCCAAGCTGCTCTCCGCATCCTCTTATCACAGGTAACCACATCAAGTCCTATGTATAGACTGTTCCAGGAGGGGGTCTGGCACTCTTCTCTTTATTCCACAATCTCCACTGGACACAGGTCATGTTTTAGAAACATTTATCTTTAAATCAGTCCTTTACTTGATTGGAGACAGACAGGAAGGAAGTACACACCTGCACTTTCAATAAAAGAAAGAAACTAAAAGTGCTTAATGCTCAACCATGCATTCAAAAGAAACGTCCAGTATTTACTCTTTTTTAAATCAATTTTCTTACTTCCTTTTATATGCCCTCAACTTAGGTGAGGAACTTACGTTCTCCTGACTGCTTTATTTTGATATTGACCAAAATTATAAAGCTAAAGACAAATCTCACTTGATATCTTGAGACCTATTTATGCCCAGAACCATTAAATATTTAATTCATGACTTTGAGCACAAGTTCTTACTCCCCTATTTTCAATTATTTGGTAGAGAACATTTTGTTATATACCCTCTGATACTGATATTAATTAACAAGTTTTTAGTTACAATTCAGTCACTAATTAGTTGAAATATCAGAAGCAAGCTAATCATATAGAGAACTGTTAAAGTTTAAGTGCCCTGAATAGAGTCCAATTTGTATACAGAGTTAAACTTGCTGAGTTCTCATTCTTGCACCATTTATAAATTGTGTGACCTTAGAAAGAGTATTTAATTCTCTAAAGTACAGTTTCCTTTTGTGTGCATTGAGAATTATAAAGCCACACAAATTGTGATAATTATCTCAGAACACGCATGTTAATCCTGCAGCTCTGTGTGTGGCGCATTATAAACACTCAGCATATCATTAACACTCCTAGTTTCTCTGTCTACACCCCTCACACATTATTATCTGCCTCATGTGGAATTCCCCATTGTGTGCAGTAACAAAGGAAGCCGTGCTGCCTTCAGAACCGCAGGGAGCCAGTTTTTCCAGCTCCCTTTCTGCGCACAGTCATAGAGCAGACATATATTGTACAGATGGGCAACCATTTCCTTTTCCAGGACTTTGAAATTTGACAATGAAATGTGAAAGTGTTGGAAGAAAAGTCATTGCAGAGGCAAAGTAGACCACGGAATGGGGACTTGCCTTTATTCCTACTGTTGAATATCAAGTCATCCTTGTGGCCCCTGACTTCTAGCCACTTTGATGGCAGCAGTGGCCCATTTAAAATGGCCGCTGCCAAGACACCAGCCGCAATGGGGAGGCACTGCCAGGGCTATAAGGCTCCGTGGAGCAGACAGGACCTTCGCCCTTCCCAGGTGCCACTGCAGCCATCCTGCCACGGCTCCAGACTCGGGCTCCAGACCTGTGCTCTTGGGGGCCCGGGAAGACCCCTCTACTCCCTCATGCTCAGAAGGGCCTACCCCCCTGTCTGGCTTCTCCCCGCCATTGGCACTGACTTAGATTTCAGAAGCGTGGCTGGGGCTGCATGCTCTATAGAGCCAGCAGGAGCCAGGGACAAGCCGGTGCCCCATCCTTTCTGAGTTGCTGGAGTGGCAGCTCTCCGGGTAGCTGCAGCTACCCTCCCAGACTAGGACCCAAATGTCTAATCAGTCTGCAACGTCGGGGTCCCGGGAGGGTCCCCCTCCGCTGCAGGCTTAGCGGTGTCAGCTTCCACTGCCTGACCTCTCCTCTTCTCCCGGCACCCGCTCTGATCTTGGAGCGGGCTCGAAGCTGTGCCTGGGCACTGTCACAAGCTGGCTGGGTGGGCACACACTTGGGGCAGCGCTGACACGCCAGCCCCCTGCCGCCTAGGCTCCCTCCACACTTTGGGCACGAATGAGCCCAAGAGGGGAAGCGCAGGCAGGGCTGAGAGTGGTTCGGTACTGGCCTGGAGATGCCCCTTGCTGCCTGCCCCATTGCTCGGCACCTGCTGCAGGTGCACCTGAAGCTGCCTGCCCCATTGCAGCAGCTAGCATGCCTGACTGTGCACGGTGGTCAGACCCTATGCTCGCTCGCTCACCAACCCTTGCGCTCTATGCCTGGCTCGCCCTTGGCGGGTGTGGGATCCAGGTCAGTAGCATGAGCTGAGCACAGCCTGCCAGGCTGAATGGGCTAAACGAGCCAAGTGCGCCCAAGCAAAAGAAGGGCAAAAGCGCCACCGACCACAGAGGTTTCTGGCCAGAAAAGCGACACCCCAGACATCCCACAACAACTTGTCCTCTGAACCTCTGATTTTCCTTATCTTTTCAAATATCCAGAGTCGTCATTTTTTTGAGGCTTACAGTCACCCTCATAGATTCAATCATGATTATTGTTTTACTTACATCTGTCTTCTCTTTTAATGAGAATAAAAGTAGGAATGGTCAGAATATTCAACATTTAAAACATTACGTCAATTTAAAATGTTATGCCATATTGTTCCTATGACTGCTTCATTGCTTTTTTTCAATCTCTTTGCGGCTCTCTTTTCTCTGTCTTTCTAATAAAGATTTCCCCAGATTTTAGGCTTTGCTCCTGTTAAGTTTTTTTTCTTCTCTGTCACATATTCTTCTTTGACATTGACCTCCAGGAACAATCTGTTCTTCTAGCGGAGACATTTAAAGTATCTATATTTCTAACCTGAGTTTGACAGTTATATTTCTTTCTCCAGTAATTACGGAATGCTTCCATTTGGATATTTAGCAAATAATTAAAAATAAATATGAATCAGATTGATTGTACCTCTTTCACCGATAAATGTTTCTTTCCAATGTATTCTCTATCTTGATGAGTAATGCTGTCTTCTACCCTGTGACCCATAGATGAATTTTTAGATATAGTTTCGTCAAATTTCCACAGCCAATTACTTGCTAATCCTAGTGATACAAATCCTAGTGATACAACTTGACAAGAATTTTTAACTTCCATTCTTCCCTTTGCAATACTGGTGCCCTAATTTGGAGCTCATTATTTTCTTTCTGAATTGCTGAATGTGATTCCTTACCATCTTCCTGCCTCCAGTGTCTATTCATTCAAAATACATGAATTATACACTCCGCCACCAGAATATGTCTTCTAAAATGGCAATCTAAATTCTACTATTTTTCTATTGCCCTCAAACACTTCCAGGGACTTCAGGGTAGATATCTGAGATCTCACTTATGACAGTAATGTCATAAGTGCTTTGAGTAAAGTTAACAACAGGAAAAAAAATAATTTTTACTGTTATATCATCACGAATACACATGCCATTTCTTGCCATCTTCACATAGTTTGAAAGTTCTCTCTTTCCTTCTAATTGTCACTCCTTCTAGTCCTCCATCTCTCGTTTTCCATGATCTTCTTAGTCCTTCCTACTGAATAGTCATTTTTATAAAATCTAAGTTCCATGCTAAAGTAGTAAGGCAATGTGTGTTATGCCTTGGCCATCACAACTCATTTAATTTTAATGACACAAAAGTAAGATGTTTTATATATAGATAGAGCCAGTGTTATATTTGTTATAGTTTTCAAAATCTAAAAACAATCACATTTTCTTGTCTGCAAAGGGCTGATTCAGATGGTTGGAATTAATGCCCTTCTAAAAGTGACTTCAGAGAGCCACTTTGTCTGTTCACCATGTAAGGCTATAGAGAGAAAACACCTTTTCTGAATTGGGGAGTGGGCTCTCAGCAGAAACAGAATCTGCCAGTGCCTTGATCTTGGACTTTTCAAACTTGAGAACTGTGAGAAGAAATTCCTATTGTTTATAAGTAATGCAGTTTATGATATTTTATTATGGTAGCCCAAACAGACTAAGAAATTGTCCCAGAAGACAATTCAACATGTATTTCAATTAACAAACTCTATGCCTCTTTAATCAAATATTCTCACCAGTGGTAAGCAGCAACATAAAATGGAATGAAGATGAAAATTTCATAGATAGATGGCATCATATTCAATTTCCTTTACTGATGTTTAATTCTCATACTTGTTTATTATCTAATTTATTCTTTTACTATAATGTATTTTGGCAGATACTAAATGCTACCATACTACATTTACTTCCTTTATAGATCTTCTTTAAATATTTTTCTCTAAGGCAAACATTTTCAAACCTAAAAGATCCATTTTAGAGTGTGTTTTGCATTAGACAGTCAATATGATGAAGATCTGGACCATGAGATAGAAATAGAAGTATGAATGTAATACAGGACAAGTAAGCTCCAAAATTGGGGCTTAACCTAGGAAGATTCTTGGCTTCACCCAGGAAAAATTTAAGGGTGAGATGGTGGTGTTAAACAGCAACTTTTATTGAAGCAGCTGTGTATGGCAGCAACAGAGGTGCTGCTCCATGCCAAGCAGGGCTATACCTCACAGACAGTGTTTTCAGAGTAGCAGCTCAGAGCCAGTTCTATAGTCATACTTATATCCACTTTCAATTATATGCAAATTAAGGAATGGTTTATGCAGAAATTTCTAGGATGAGGGTGACAACATTCAGGTCAATGGGTCATTGCCATGGAAAAGAGTGGTAACTTCCAGGTGTTGCCATGCCAATAGCAAACTGACATGACCTACTGGTACACGTCTCTCATGGGGAGACGGCCCTTCAGCCTTCTTTAGCCTGTCTTCAACTTTGTTCATTGTCTGAGCCCCACCTCTGGAGTCCAGTTATACCTCCTACCTCACACCCCCTTCAGAGATTAGAAGCTCTTCCTTAAATTTAAGAGTGCTGCAGAAGGGAGGAAGTCCATATTGTGTAACTGCTTCCTGTTGAGTTTACGGGCAAAAGCCCTGCCTAGCATCGAAGGACTAAAAATTTCTGGATACCTAATCTAAGGGTCCCAGAGGCAATATGATTTTATTCTCCAGGTAAGCAGGTGGGATGGGTTAGGAGGCCTGTGTCAGCGTTGTCTTTACCTACGACTGTTGTAATCGATAAGACACAAACTTCAACATGAAGTTAAACAAGCAAGGGCCAAAGATTAGTAATAGCAAGACAGCTATTAAAGGTCCTAGGAGAGACCTTGGAAGGTACATTAAATTGTTAACCAGATAGAGTTGGGGTCAGTGCCCTATATATATCTGTGTAACCAGTTAGCTTGCTCATAGGTCTTTGAATGTTAATCTCAACTTGTCCACAGTTGTTAATATATGTGCATAGATTTTAGCAATAACTGCACAGACTCCACCTTGCTTGGCTAGTAAATAATCCAACACTAGTCTGTTATGAATTACTACATTTGCCAGAGTCTAGTGACTCTTGAATTCCCTTTAGTGCCAGATTTGTGTTGGTGGCTGAGGTTTCCAGGGTTTGAGTCTAGTTCCTTAGTGTTGACTCATGGTAGACAAGCCACCTCAGGGCACTGCTAGTTTTATAGCTGCCCCGATTCCTGCTAGAATTATTCCTATTGCTCACTTATTTCTCATAATCTGGGCTCTTATGGGGTTATAGACAGTGACCCCTGGAGAGGCAAGAGTTGCCAATGTATATTTACCTCTGTTCCAAGTTTTTAGTACAAAAGGTTGGCCATTGACACTGCCTTTGTTACACCTTGACCAAAAGGGAGAATATAAAACAAACATCAAAACCTATAACCCCCAACAGACCAAAAAGATGCCCCTCCCCTAGACAAAGGTAATGGATTTGGGCAAGCTCCCACCAGCCTCCAAAACGCTTCTAAGTGAAATAAAAGTCAAAAACCAAAAGCCAAAATAAGGTTACACATCAAAGATAACCAAGAGCATTAGAATTAAGCTAGAATGGGAGAAAACACTGCTCCCACCAACCTCTAAGACAAAACACTTTGCCATCAGGCTACAAGAGCAGTCAAAAATGAGAGAAGAAAAATTCACAGTTGATAATGACAAAATGTGAAGGAGTTACATGAATCTGAGCAGCTTTAAAAAATAGATTACAAGATTGAAAATAAAAATTTCTGGTAATTTAGCAAATTAATACCTTAAGAAAACTTTGTTGTGATATATAGACTATTTTTTAGGAAGTCTGTAATAGACAATTTCCTTTGAATCTTTTCATAAATTCCCATTTATAAATCTTATCATTATGAACATGGACCATCTACAACATGCTTGAGCTTTATGGCTTGTCCTATACTACCTCTTACTTAAATAATCAGCCATTTTACTCTAGGGCATAAATTTAATATACACGATCCCTCCTCATGTAAAATTACTATTTCTTTATACAATTCCTTGTAAAAAATACATTTTCTATACAAAACATTCTTTACATCTCCCTTTTCTATTCACCAGTTTTTTCATATTTTGAACCTTCCTTTCAATAATTTCTGTATTAGACAAAAATTATTTTTTCCTCCTAAAAAATACTATTCTTTGGTACATTTTATATAAACCTAGGAAGGAAGAAATTTTGAACTGCCCACCAGACATTGGCATTCTATAGATGAGAATTATTTTCTAATTTTTATGTATTTATTTATTTTTATTTATTTATTTATTTTTGAGACAGAGTCTCACTCTGTCACCTAGTCTGGAGTGTAGTGGTGCAATCTCAGCTCACTGCAACCTCCACCTCCCAGGTTCAAGCAATTCTCCTGCCTCAGCCTCCCAAGTATTTGGATTACAGGCACGTGACACCATGCCCAGCTAATTTTTGTATTTTTTGTACAGATGGAGTTTCACCATGTTGGTCAGGCTGGTCTTGGACTCCTGACCTCAGTTGATTCACCCACCTTGGCCTCTGAAAGTGCTGGGATTACAGGTGTCAGCCACCGCACCCAGCCATTCTGTCATTTTTAAGACTTTAAACCACACAGTAAGCTCATTAAGTATCTATTCCACTTTCACTTTTAACAGGTGTAACTAGACCACCTCCAAGAACCAAGATACCATGAGAAATTAGTCACCATGTAAAGCCATTTTAACTATTTGGAAGCCTATGGACATCAGCAATGCCTAGGTAAATTATCTCAAGGTTAAATTTCAGAACACATAACATTCTCTTCAAGCTAATACACTCTGACTAGTTTTATTTAATTTGTGCATGCTCTTTTATTTATAAGTCAACTCGATAATATGTTAGCTAGACATAATACATTTTGCAATATCTGTATATACACCTAAACAAGCACATTAAATAAAAAGACCTATACAAGAAAACTGAATTCAAGTAATTAAAAAAATTGGGACCCATCTACCTGGACAAATTTTATTTGTCCCAGTGGGTATGGAAAACAGGAAGAGACAGGAAAAAGATCTTATAGCATCAAATAAGGAAAGGAAGGGGCAAACAGCATTGCTCAAGGGGAGACTCTGGAGTCACTAAGCCATTAGAGACCTCAGCCAGCAGTGGAGACACCAAAGAAACATGTTTGGACAGCTGCTTGTCTGCTACTGTGGGAAGCTGTCTGTGGGGCAAGGATCCAAGACTCCCAGTACACTCACTTAAGCAAGGCAGCTCTTTGGGACCAGTGCAAGAAAGTCAGCTCTAATATTGATGGGGGAGTCTATTTTTTTCTCTCTCTCTCACCAGGGAGAGTTAAGATATTTCCATTGCCAATCACCTTGCTTGTAGTAGGTACAGTGATTCTGGCTTAGGGGCCAGAGAGTCAGGGACATTCTCCTGGGCATTCCAGATGCTGATTTTGCTATATTTTCTTGAGATGGGTAACCCTGAGGGGGTAGGTGACTTAAATTAACTGTTTACAATTGTACTTTTTGGCTTTTTTTTTTTTCTCCCTTGCCCTGTTTCTATTGTTATAAACTTTAAAGGCTACATTTAAGAGTTTGCTCATAGGTGTTTGAGGTCTTATTGCTGTTTTTGTAGCTTCATCCAAATGTCAGGGGGAGATTGAGTAAATAAATATATCCCCAAGGACAGCTTGCCCTTCTGGGTTGCTGGGCCTGCATTAGTATATTCTCTGAATGCCTCAGTCAAATGATCCTGAAACAAAGTGGATTTTTCATATTTTCCCTGAATTATTTCTCTAACCTGTCATAACTGACTGGCTTAACCACACATTTTTTTTTCTTTACATATTTCCCACAGCATAGGAAGCAGATGACAATATTTGTAAGTCATGACAAGTTAAATCAAAGAATATGGTAAACTTAACAAACTCCTCTATACATTTTTCCAGATTCTCTGAAAACTGTCCAGATTTTTCCTTGTATAAAGCTAAATTAGACATAGAAAATGGCACAAATATTGTGTTTCCTCACTTCCTTTAGCTACCTTCCACAATGGGCACAGGTTTGACTTTAGGGGCTGATATAGGGCCCCCCTTCTGGTGGTACTTGTTGGTCTTACTTTCTTGGGAAGCAAGAGGTACAGGTTGGGGCTAGTTGATTAAGAGGTAGGTGGTTCTGACGACTTTGGGATGGAATCCTTCATTAAAGAACCGCTTGGCCCCCCTCAGAATTGGAGGAATGAGGAGACCCTGCAGAAGGTGTAGGTCTTTCAAGGAGAGCAGCTAGGAAGGCATCCCTTAGGCATGGATTTCTGGTGCCCGGAAGTAATGTGAGCCAGTAAAGGGCCGTAAAAGCCTGTACGTAAGGGACCTTTTCCCATTTTCTGTTTTATTTACAAAGTAAGTCTAATGGTAACATGTCATTATAACATATAGAACCATATTTAGGATCAATCTGTTGGTTTTTGAATTTTTATTGAATCCAAATGGTGTTGCAATAGAGATGGGTTTATTTTTCTTTAAACTGAATTTGAATTTGTTCCAATAGCCTCAAGGATACTCTAGTGGCAAGTCCGCTGGGGTACTTCTCATTGTCTCCATGACTAACAATAACTGCTATTAGGGGCAGAACTTTTTCTAAGTCTAACAAGAAGGAAAGCAACTGGGCCCACAATATGTTTTTCTTTTAATCTTCCACTTTCTATAAAATATAGAGGGCAATGCATTACAAAAGTGGGTTATGGGCTACAAATGAAGAGTTGGATGTTGAGCTTAAATTCCGTATAGAACAAGGATTGGGCAGAAAGGGGCTAAATAAATGATGATTGTGGAAGGGTGGAAGAGAAATGTCAAATAGCATTGCCCAAGGGGACACCTCAGAGGCTCTGATTTGTCAGCAAAGCTACCCAGTAATGGAGACACCAAAAACATACTCGGATGGCCACTGGTCTACAGCTGTAGGGGACTATTTGTCAGACCAAGAGTCTGGGAACTCCTAATTCCCACTGTCTTCATCACTTCATGGCTGCTGGAAGGTGCACGATGGGCAAGTCCCGAAATTCGGCTTCACTCAGGAAAGAATTTAAGGGTGAGCCAGTGGTGTTAAACAGCAAGTTTCACTGAAGCGACAACGTATAACAGCAGCAGAGGTACTGCTCCTTATGGAGCAGGGCTACCCCATAGGCAGTGTGCCCAGAGTAATAGTTCAGAGGTAGTTCTGCTGTCACATTTATACCAACTTCTAATCATATGCAAATTAATGGGAAGTTTATGCAGAATTTTCTAGGATGAGGGTTGTGATGGTTAATACTGAGTGTCAAGTTGATTGGATTGAAGGATGCAGACTGTTGATTCTGGGTGTGTCTTTGAGGGTGTTGCCAAAGGAGACTAACATTTGGGTCAATGGGCTGGGAAAGGAGACCCACCCCTAATTTGGATGGGCACCATCTAATCAGCTACCAGCATGGCCCAGATATAAAACAGGCATTAAAAAAAACAAAACAAAACAAACAAACAAAAAAAAACGTGAAAGGACTAGACTAGCCTAGCCTCACAGACTACATCTTTCTCCCATGCTGGATGCTTCTTGCCCTCAAACATCTGATTCCAAGTTCTTCAGTTTTAGGGCTTTGACTGGCTCTCCTTGATCCTCAGCTTTCAGATGGCCTACTGTGGACCCTTGTGATTGTGTGAGTTAATACTTAATAAACCCCCTTTTATATATATGCCCACTCCATTACTTCTGTCCCTCTAGAGAACCCTGACTGATACAACGGTGGTAACTTTTGGGTTGTCAAATTGCCATGCAAAAGGGCAATAAGTTCCCGGTGTTGCCATGGCAATGACAAACTGACATGGCACACTGGTGGGCTTGTCTTCTGAGGAGGTGCTTCTGTCCCAGACTTGTTTTAGACCTAGTTCTCAATTTGGTCCAGTGTCAGAGCCCTGCCTCTGGAGTTAAGCTCTACCTCCTACCTCAGATAGGTATTCTAAAAATTATCTTATACAAATTTGCACCTCTGTGCTTTTTTCTTTCTTTTTATTTTTTTAGATGTATATTTTCCGGCCTGTCAAACATGCATGATGATTGAGCTTCAGGACACTTTTTGGATCAAGAGGTTTTTCTAAAAAATATATTTTTGAAGCTGATTTATAAATACAACAAAGTAGATAGAAGAATGCTAGATCTCTCTAGAAACCACCATACGAGCCCTGGACAGCTATCTTCAGAATATGTTTTATGTGTTCTAAAAATTAATTTGTATTTTTTAAATAGTTTTCTGTTATATATACCTGATCTCAATGCTAAATGTTATGTCTTCCCACTCCTTCCTTTACTTCTTCTCTGTCCCTGATACAGGTAAACACAGACACAAACATAAAGGAAAACATTCTGGTAAGCTGAAATCAATTCACACATAAAAGACAATTTTGTGCATCTCATCCCAAATATGCATTCAGTAACATCAGAGATGGTGGGCAGTGATACCAAAGAACTAAGCAAACATAATAAATCAGATTGCTTTTTATTTTTATAGTTTTAGACACAGACAACAGTTGTTAAACCCAGCACAGTGCTGTGCATGTACACACACGTGTGTACACACACACACACACACGACACATTCCTCATGCTCAAGCTACAGCAGACAATCCTGATTTTTGCCACTTGATATTTTTCGTTCTGTTCTCTCTCATCAGAAGACCACACATCCATCTTCTGTTCACATCACTATAGCAATGTCTGCTTAGTAAACATCAACTTATTTTTCAAGATCCTCTACAAAAATAGTCACTTTATAAGACCTTTCCATATTGAACCACTCATGTAAGAGTTAAATTCACCCTCCTTGTTCTCATCTTGAAATTTCTTTGTGCCACTACATTGCTCATTAGAGTTTTTAGTTGCATTATTATCCTCCCACACCCCTGTCAGTAAGTTGAGATCTCTTGGAGGGCAGAAAAGTCTATCATTCTTTTTACATCACTCAATTCATTGCATTCAGTTAAAACTGAACAAAACTTTGCTGAGATTAATTGGCCTCATTATGAGTTTGGAAGCATCTGAGGATGAAGGATATTTATTATTTTTCTTAGAGCTCTCTAATGTAGGCCAGATTTTATAGTACACAAAGTATATTTTTGTTATTGTTGTTATTATCATTTTATTTTATCTAAGTGTTTCAAATGGTGAATTTATATTATACAGCATACATTTTTAATACATTAAACACATTGATCTGTAAATTCACTTTCTCTGACTTATGAAGTGTTCTAGTTCATTTTGGTCTCATTTCAAATGTATGATTTAAGTTTACACGTGCACTATGTGACTATAAAATAAGAGCTGATAATATTCAGAAAATTATCCCTTTACACTGTCTGTGGATGTGTAAATTAGGAAAGACATTATGGAAAACTCTTGGGGGTTCCACTAAAAATTAGAACTATAAATGCTATATGATCCAGCAATCTCACTCCTGAATATACACTAAAAAAAATGAATCACTGCGTTGAAGAGATACCTGCACTCATATGTTCATTGCCCGATTATTCACAATAGCCAAGGTATGGAATCAACCTGAGTGTCCATAAAAAGATGAATCAGTAAGCCAAATGTGATATGTATATGTCATACTATTCAGCCATAAAAAGGAAATTTTGTTATTTATCACATGTATGAGCCTAGAAGACATTATGTTAAGTGAACTAACCCAGACACAGAAAGACAAACGCTCTGCAATCTCACTCATATGGAGAATCTTAAAAAACTGAACTTAAAGAAGTAGAGAGTAGAATGGTGGCGACTAAGGGCTGGGGGGAGTAAAGGACATTAGGGTGATGTTTGTCAATGAGACAAGATTTCAGTAAGGAGGAATAAGTCCCAAAGACTTATCGTATTGCCTGGTTACTACAGTCAATAAAATTTATTGCATATTTGACAATTGTTAAAAGAGTAGATTTTAAGTTTTAGTACTATGGAAAAAAAACTATGTGAGATAATACATATACCAATCAACATGTTTTAGCCATTCCACAATGTATACGTTTTTCAACACATTCTGCTATATACCATAAATAATTTGGATTTGTCAATTAAAAGAAAGAAAGAAAAAAGATTTCTTCATGTTACTTAATTTTATACTGTATTTGTTAAGCAATTATTTAAAAGTCTTAAAATATGTTAAGCAAATATTTGATAACAATGTATACTGTGTACTAATTTTCTGTTGTATGATAAGCAATATTTTTTTTCTGACGCAAGGTATTTGTTGCGTTGGTGGTAACAAATTACATCCAAACCATAACACTGGTGTAAACAAACCTATAGCACTGCCAGTCATACACAAGTATAGCACATACAATTATGTACAGCACATGAAATATGATGATGATAAATGACTATGTTATTGGTCTAGGTATTTACTGTATTGTGTTTATTATTTTTATTTTAGAGTTTACTCTTTCTACAAAAAATTAGTTAACTGTAAACAGTCTCAGGCAGGTCTTTCAGGAGGTATTCAGCGTGTTTTAGCCATTCCACAATGTATGCATATTTCAAAACATTCTGTTACATGCCATAAGTGGACCTATGCAGGATGCTGGTCTCATCCCACGTTGGGGAAAGTTACTGGGGACTCAGTGTCCATGTCAAAATTATTTTATCCACATTTGGACAACAAGGGAGGTTTGAAGGGTATGACTCTTAGGCTAAGTCTACCGGGAGTTCATGATTAGTTCAATTTTGTCTGTTTCATCTCAATGTGCTGAGCCAGTCCTATTTTGTTAAGAGTTGTATTTCATCAAAAGTTTAAGGGGGAAATAATTTAATTTAAATTAATTTAAAGGGGAAATACAAATAAAATTAATAGTGGTATGACAATTCCAGTTTGCAAAATAATTTGGAGCCATACATTTAGTCTTAAAGCAAATAATTGAATAAATCAAATGACAATAGGAAATTAGGTCACTGTTGTAACCATGTGACTTGTTTTCTTATGTTGTGTATATGGATCTTAACTTTCCCAGAGGGATTTATCCAGGTACAACATGTGGTATTAGTGACAGCAAAAAAATGCTCTTGTTTAATGAACATATAATACAGAATTTTTTAAGCTTAGGTTTTGTTAAGTTAGCAGCAGAAGCTATTAATTGTGATATTTCAATTACACCATTTTCTTGTCAAGTGGAAAAGATAGCATTAAAAGTGATAAACATCTCAGTAAAATATGAAGTCTCATTCTGACATTTTGGAAAAAATCTGTCTACAGCATAAAAACATTTATTTCTCTGGGCTTATAGTTTGAATGTCCTTAATTATGACATAGGAAAGTTTGGTAAACTTTTTATGTGGTTCGTACATCAAGCATGAGGCTTGTTTCTTAAAATTTGATGAGTTTTAACTTACAGGGCTTTGGGAAAAGAGCAGTTTTTGTTTTGAGTTGAAGAGTTGTAGCGAAATGTTGGAAGAAATTAGGAGAATTGAGGATCTAGTCCAGTCTACAGGTAGACAACAAGAACTTGAAAACAATGCACCAGCGTACACTCCAATAATAAATGGATTACAGTTTTTCTTTTTAGAAACATAACTTTTTCCCTTAGATTAAATATAGATATCTCATATTTAAGAGCCTCCTCAGTCTAGGAAGTCAAACCAAAGTAGATTTTAGATTTCACTTATAGTCTTAAAGTTCTTGGGCCTCTCTGGAAGTGACAAATTTTATTCATTCATTGTAAAGCTGATAATTTTTTGTAGCCAGGAATTTTATGCACATTCTTAAATATGACATTCTATTTAAAGTCTTAAAAATATAATAAATGTTTGTAAATGTATCTTGCTTATAAATAAAGAGCATATTTTTATTAAATTTAGGTAAATAAAAAATAAGAACACTCACAAATCATTTCTGAATTTTAGAGAAATCAAGCAGGGAGGAAAAGTGTATACCTTTAACCTTTGTTCAAATAAGTATACTTTTAAAAATTGTTATAAAATATAGATAGTTTATAAGAGAAAATTTTCTTAAATCTGAAAAACAAAATAAGTAACCAACAATAGTTTAAATAAAAGTCTTTGAATCTATCATTATTAATTACTTAATTTCATGTAATTTTTTTGTTTTGCTTAATCTTGATTAGAAGTTTTATGAACTCAACAATATCTTTATCAGACTTCTGGAAATTTTTATATTGTCTTTAAGTTATCACAAATCTGTTTTTTTCCATAAAAAAATAACTATAGGTAATTGCATTTGCAAATGTACATTTATCTTTAGAAAAGAATTCAAAACAGTAACTGTGGATGGCAAAAAATTGGCAATAACCATGGTTAAAATTCGATGAAAGCTCTAAATTGACAAAAACAGTAATTATTTCTATCACGTGCAGAATTAAAGGATAGCAGCAAGAATCATGACTGACAGTGTCATATCAGGAACACCAAACTTTCATGCATCTCATATAATCTTTAGAATATTTATACTAATAACATATACATACAAACAACTTTAGAAAATAGTTAACATAAAAATCAAAATTATACTTGATAATATATTAGAATTTCATAAATCTAAAACCTGTATGTAGGTTCTAGAACATATTAATAACATACCCATACTATAACTGAAAGATCTAGTATCATTTATCATTTGACAATACCTTCCACACAATTTACCAAATAGGTCTAATCATTTAATATCTCTAAAAGGTGAGATGTCTGTTCTTTGAGGCTTCCCAGCGGCCCAGCTGAAAAATCCCAAAGTTAATTTTAGGCCAAAAGACTTAAGTTTTGAACATGGAAAGTCCCAGAGATGTTAAAACATTCAAAACACTTGGTCAAAACAGGTAACTGTGAAATAATAGTCATTCTTTCAACCGGAGTGATATTCAAAATACTTCAAAAGCAATATAGAAATTTACATGGATATAAAATTTTTAGCCCTTTTAAAGGTCAGTTTCCCTAAATAATAAAAAGCCTAATAAAGACCACACAGAAAATTACCTTTATAAGATGTAAAATCTTTGTTTCTTAGGCCAACTACCAAAAAGATGAAGGGAAACTTCACATACTGTGATTGCTTCTCTTCATGAAAAGTCTATTTAGATAATCCAGAACTCCAACCTGATAAAAACGGTACTCAAATTTTATCCAAAACAGGAAGAGTGTGTCCAGCGTTATGATTGTACTCCATATTATAGAGAAATGTAAACAAGATAGTGCCTTGAGCAGGAGAAGAGCCCATGGACTTGAAATTTTAGAAAAATTTCAAAACAACAACAAAAAAAGAAACAACAAAAACAAAAACAATTCTAACTTATTTTTTCTTTTTCTCTTATAGTTTCAAATGAGTATAGAGTGAATCTTTTAATGCTAACCTTTTCTTTGGTGAAGAAAAACAAAATGTCCAAGTAGCCTGGAATTAGTGGCAAATCTACTTTTTGTTCACCTGTCTCCTTTGCTTAGTTAGCAAATGCAGGAAAAAAAGAACGTGACATGTTTTTTTTTGTTTTTTTTTTTTTTAATTTCCTCTAGCTCTTTATTTTTTATTTTTTCTGTGTGGCAGAAAAAAATGATTCTGGACAGATACATGTTACTCCTCTTTCCTCAAGATTTTGACTTGTTTGATCTTGGTCTGAGAGTCCAGCTTTTAACTTTTACAAACATTTATCTAGTTTTCTTTTTTTTTTTTTCCTGGATTATTAATGTTTCAATGAAGTCTCCCATCAGCATACAAAATTACTAGTTAGTCAAACCTAAATTTTTATTTTTAAAAGTATTCAGTTTGTTGCTTACCATGGAGCTGTTGTAATTTGTAAAGCCATTATTTGCAAAGCCCTTTAAACCTTAAAAAAAATTCTTCACTAGAATGCCATAAACAGTGAGTTTTATCTTAATATCAGTGGGAAAGTAAGCAGATTCAAAATAGACAGAAAAAAGCAAACAAACAAAAACCAGAGAGATAGAGAACTTAGAGGACTCTGCCTGTTAATTCTATAATTGCTGAATTTTCAAATTATGACCATTTGAGTTCTGAAGTTTCCTTGGTGTAATGTATCTATCATTTTAAAATGTACACAAGAATGGGCCATGGTAGGTAGCCAGCTGGAGTCCCAGAAAAGCTGGCATGGCTTAACGTTTCTTATTAATAATCTCTTGAGAGCAAAGAAAATCATATAAATCCTATCAGGGAATATTAGGGTTTAAAAACCAGTGTTTTAGATGGTGGCAACCAGCCTGGCATTTTTTAATTAATTAACCATCTTGAGCCCACCATCCAGAATGTTTACTTTTGCTCTTGGAATATTTTCAGAAACAAGCAAAAAACAAAACAAAACAAACAAACGAACAAAAAAACCCAAAAACAAACACACACACAAACAAAAAACACAAGTCAAACTAAATTAAAAAAACAAATCAAGATGAGTGTTCACAAAAATTTTAACCTAGTCATGTAGTTCTAACAAAATATTGAATTACGTGCACAAAACAGAAAATATGCCTCACAAATAAAATATAAATTCTGCAGAAACTAAGATTACTCAATCCAGAAAGACACTTTTCTTTAGACCACAAATAACTTACCAGGAAACACAAAAAAAATAGTCTTTCATAGTCTAAGTGGGATGCAAGTTTTTTAAGCCAGCCTTATTCATCCAGATCTGAAATGAAGTTGAGGATATCTACAACAAGGACATAAACTCAACCCTAGAGAAGACACATTCAGAGAGAAAAGGTGAGTCATAAAGCAGAGAACTCAGCGGGGTCAAACGAGTACAGTAGCAAGGATCCCTGATTCTTTCTGATAGCGATGTCTTTCAGATTTCATTTCTGGCACCACATGTATCAACCTAAATAACAGAGAGGCTCCATAAAAACAGCGCAACAACAACAACAACAACAAAACAAAACAAAACAAAAAACAAACCAAAAAACGTGCTTTTTGGGGATTAGAGTGTTGCAATGAAAATACATGTGTGACCATAAACTATGTGCACCTTCAGGGAGGTAAAGGAAGACAAATGTTTTTAAAGATTGCATGACTGCTTTGAAATAAGTATCCTTGACAGCAAAGATCAATGACAAGAGTGATGCCAGTCTGAGGTTAGACAGGTAGTTGCTGGGCAGATTTCCTTTCATGTAAGTTGGAGATGGTCTTTGTGTAGGGTAGTGGTTTTAGTACAATATTTTTCCTAATCAGGAAAACAAATGTGAGAACCCTTTGCTTTTGGCATTTCCTGACTATTTATTAGAGGATTCTTAACAATAGTGATTCTTTTTTTTAATTTTTAGACAGAGTTTCACTCTTGTCACCCAAGCTGGAGTGCAATGGTGCAATCTCAGCTCACTGCAACATCTGCTTCCCGGGTTCAAGCAATTATCCTGCCTCAGCTTCCAGAGTAGCTGGAATTACAGGTGCTCACCACCATGCCTAGTTAATTTTTATTTTTATTTTATTTTTAATTTTTTTTAGTAGAGATGGCGTTTCACTACATTGGCTGGTCTCAAACTTCTGACCTTATGATCCACCCACTTTGGCCTCCCAAAGTACTGGGATTACAGGCCTGAGCCACTGTGCCCAGCCTGATTCTGACAATTTTTAATGTCATATATATCTTTAATGTCATATATATATATATATATATATATATGAGAGAGAGAGAGAGACTGTGATTATTAGAAAGATATTGGCTCATATAATTTTGGAGACTAACAAACTCCATGATGTGCAGCTAGAAAGTTGGAGACCCAGGAGATCCAATGGTGTAGTTCTAGTCTGGAGACTGGGGAGTTCAGGATTCAGAAAGAACCATTGTTTTCATTTTAGTCTAAGGCAGGAAGACTGATGCTCCAGTTCAAAGTCAGTCAGGCAGGAGAAATCTTATTCATGGAAGAGTCAGCCTTTTGTTTTATTCATCTTTCAAATGATTGGAGGAGAGCTACTCATATTTGTGCGAGGAATCTGCTTTATGTACTCTACCAATGTGAAGGTTAATCTCACCCAAAGACACTCACACAGACACATTCAGAATAATGTGTGAGGACCTGTGGCTCAGTCAAGTTAAAATTAACTATCACAATATAATATGATACTCTCTGTTTCTGGCCAATTCTTTCTGATTGACTACTCTTCCTAAATCTTATTTATGAGTTTTATTTCTCAGGATTTTATGCTAAACCTTTTTGGGTGATCTCAGGCATGCAAGTTGTAATAAAAAAATTCAAATAGTTAAATCAGAAAAAAAATTAATCACAGTTTTTACTCAGCACAAGTTTTTATGAATTATTGATAGAATAACAACTCCAGGCACAAATAAACTACCCTTTTATCGAGAGGTTGGAGAACATACATACAGACCCTCAAAATTGCCTCTCATCTTCTATATTTGGGCATTCTTGGTTTCAGATTTAAAAGATGAGGGACCTTCTAGGCAATGTATGAAGAGGTAGTGATTGTGCTAAGGAAACATTTCAGCAACTATATTTCTGTAAATTCACAGATGACTTTTTTCTTTAACAATAGATAGCCTAGGTAAACAAGAAATATACTGCTAAAAACATTTTATAAGTAAGGACTCTATTATCTCTCTGATGCTAAATAAGACTAGTATCTTTTCCAGGAATCCTGACATTCAGCATGCTCAGAAGGAAATTAGACAGAGTTTATTCCTCTATCCGGAAGGACTTATAGACTTTAAAAAAAAAAAAAATAGTTAAAAATCTGTATTTGGCCTTAAAATATAATTATCTTGGATTATCTTGGTGGGCCCAAGGTAATCCACATGATCCCCTAAAAGTAGAAACTAAGATTACTCAATCCTGAATGACACTTTTTTTTATAGTACAAATAACTTACCAGGAAACCCAAAAAAATAGTCTTTCACAGTCTAAGTGGGATGCAAATTTATTAAGCCAGTCTTATGCAACCAGATCTGAAATGCATTTGAGGATCTTTACAACAAGGATAAAAACTCAACCCGAGAGAAGACCCATTCAGAGAGAATAGGTGAGTCATAAAGCAGGATCAGAGAGATGTGTCAGGAAAGGTGGCTGAAGATACTTGAAGCAAAAGAGAGACTCAACCTTTTTTGTAATAAGACTGCCAGATGGAAAGCATGAGAAAAAAAACTGCAAGAAGCCTCGGGAGCGAAGACTAACTCCTTGATGAAAGCAACTGAGAACATGGGGTATTCATTTTATAATCACAAGAACATGAATTGGGTTAACAACCTAAATGATATTGGAAGCAGGCTCTTCCCAGCACCTCCTGGTAACAACCCAGCTGCCTAACAGGTTGACTATGGTTTTGTGAAATGCAGAAGAACATAACTATTCAAGACAATCAGGACTTTTGACTTATAGAACCATGAGACAATAAATTTGTGTTGTTTTAAGTTATAGTAATTCGGTAAGTGATGTGGTTTGGTTCTGTGTCCCCACCCAAATCTTCTTGAATTATAATCCCCATTTGTCAAGGGTAGAGCCTGGTGGAAGGTGATTGAATCGTAGGGACAGTTTCCCCCATGCTGTTCTTGTGACAGTAAGGCAGTTCTCACAAGGTTTGATATTTTAAAAGTGATAGTTTCCCCTGAGTGTGCTTTCTCTCTCTCCTGCTGCCTTGTGAAGAAGGTATTGGATTCTTCTTTGCATTTGGCCATGATTGTAAGCTTCCTGGGGCCATGTGGAAATGTAAGTCAATTAAACATTTCCTTTATAAATCACTCAGTCTAAGGTTATATTATTATAGCAGTGTGAGAATGAACTAATAAAGAGAATGCTACTGGCAGAGTGGAGTACTGCTGTAAAGATAACCTCAAAATGTGGAAGCAACTTTGGAACTGGGTGACAGGCAGAGGTTGGAACATTTTGCTCTTGCCCTAAAGATCTGTGGAACATTGAACTTGAGAGATGATATAGGGTATCTGGCAGAAGAAATTTCTAAGCAGCAAAGTGTTCAAAATGTGACCTGGTTTATTCTGAAAGCATTTAGTCATATATATTTACAAATAGATGATTGAAAATTGGAACTTATGTTTAAAAGGAAAGCAGAGCATAAAGGTTCAGAAAATTTGCAGCCTGACCATGTGGTAGAAATGAAAATCCCATTTTCTGGGGAGGAATTCAAGCTGGCTGCAGGAATTTGTGTAAGTAATGAGGAGTCAAAACAACGGGGGAAAATGTCTCCAGACCATGTCAGAGATCTTCACAGCAGCCCCTTCCATCACAGGCTCCAAGGCCTAGGAAAGAAAAATGATTTCCTGGGCCAAGTCGAAGGTCCCACAACTCTGTGCAACTTCAGGACTTGGTGTCCTGCATTCTAGCCAGTCCATCTCCAGCCACAGTTAAAAGGAACCAATCTACAGCTTGGGCCATTGCTCCAGAGGGTGCAAGCCTCAAACCTTGGTAGCTTCCATGCGGTGTTGGGCCTATGAGTATGCAGAATACAATAGCTGAGCTTTGGGAGCCTCTGCCTAGATTTAAGAGGATATATTGGAATGCCTGAATGTACAGGCAGAAGTCTGCTGCAGGGGTGGAGCCCTCATGGAGAATTTCAACTAGGACAACGCAGAGGGGAAATATGGATTGGAGCCCCCAAACAGAGTCTCTACTTAGGCACTGCCTAGTGGATCTGTGAAAAGAGTGCCATCATTCTCCAGACTCCAGAATGGTAAATCTACCAACAGCTTATACCATGTGCTTGGAAAAGTTGCAGGCACTTGACACTAGCCTGTGAAAGCAGTCATGGGGGAGCTATTAAGCAAAGCCACAGGGATAGAGCTGCCCAAGGCCTTGGGATTCTACTCCTTGCATCATCATGTTCTGAATGTGAGACATGGAGTTAAAGGAGATTATTTTGGAGCTTTAAGATTTAATGAGTGACCTGTCAAGCTTTGAACTTTTATGGGGCCTGTGGCCCCTTTGTTTTGGACAGTTCCTCCCATTTGGAATGGAAACATTTACCCAGTGGCTGTTCACCCATTGGATCCTGGAAGCAACTAACTTGTTTTTTATTTTACAGATTCATAAGTGGAAGGGACTTGCTTTGTTTCAGTTGAGACTTTAGTCTTGGACTTCTGAGTTAATGCTGGAATGAGTTAAGACTTCAGGGTACTATTGAGAAAGTGTGATTGGTTTTGAAATGTGAAAAGGACATGAGATTTGGGAGGGGCCAGAGGCAGAATAATATGGTTTGGCTCTGTGTTCCTTCCCAAATCTCATCTCAAATTGTAATTTCTACTTGTTCAGGGAGATACCTAGTGGGAGATGAAGGTGGTTTCCCGTATGCTGTTCTCATGACATGAGGGCATCCTCATGAGATCTATGAGATCTAATGGTTTAAAAGTGGCAGTTTCCCTTGTGCTCTCTTGCTCTCTCTCTCTCTCTCTCTCTCTCTCTCTCTCTCTCTGTCTTTCTCTCTCTCCTGGTGAAGTAAGTACTTTCTCCCCCTTTGCCTTACACGATGATTGTAAGTTTCCTGAGGTTGTGCAGAAGTGTAAGTCAATTAAACCTCTTTCCTTCATAAATTGCCCAGTCTCAGGTAGTATCTTTATAGTAGTGTGAGAGCAGACTAATACAGTAAGGCAGCAATGGAAAAGTAATGCAATGTCCAAAAACAAAACTTATTTTCTTCCTGCTCCCTTTACCCTTTCTCTGACTTCCTCTTCTTTTTGCTTTTCCAGTCTCATTCACCCAGTTTTTGGAGACAGAAATAATCTATTTTCATTTGGTTCATTAGCTTCTTTAATCAACTGTGAAATCTCATCTGCATCAAACCTGAAGTATTTTTTGAAGTCACTCTCTTTTTTCTATTTGCTATACTATTCTATCCACAAACTTCACTTGTTGAAATATCAAAAACATATTCTATCTTTCTTTATTTTTTCAAAATTTGCTGTGTGGAAAGATATTCTCTGCTTTGTAGTCACAGTAAGTGTTCTAAAATGTAATCATACATTTCCTTTACTTAAAGACCTATAATATTGTTATATTGATTGAAGAATAAAAATAAATTTTTAACATAAATTCATTAACAGTTTTATAAAAAAAAAATCAAGTAAAAACTTCTAAAACTGACCTAACCCACATATTCAAAAGAGAAAATCAAGATCAAAACCATAGTAAAGAGACGGAGGTGGAGTAAGGGTTAAGAAGCACCAGCAAAGATTTAAAAAATGTAATATGTTTGTGTCCAGCATATCCACATTCAGTTTATCTGTTGTACCACCACCAAAACAAAAAGCAACAACTAAGCAAAACAAATAAAATAACTGTTTATGACAGGAAACATACTTCTGAAAGATGACCAAACCCTTTTTTCTTGAAATTCATCAGGTTGGGAATGGCATCACATCAATGAACATGCCCCTAAATGTCAACCAATCGCTTATAGTCCCAACCTCATAACCACACATTTACAATTAACATCAACTTGCTTCCATATCTAAAAGTTCACTAATCATTGAAGTCCATACTTTCCAAGAAAATCTATGTAAGATAGCAGTTTGCTCTGCTCAGAAAGATTGTGCTTTTACAATGTAGTTTTCCAGGATCTCAGTAAGCAATGAATTCAGGGGTGTGCGTGGCTAATTTTAGATACCAACTGGTAGTGTTGTTGTTTGATGGAATATAATGATCTGGGCATCAATCAACGACTTGGCTGATGGGAGCAAGATTGAAAGATCAAGTATGAGCCTAAACAAGAGTGATGTGGATGGATATGTGGAGAGAACACAAAATGTGAGAATTTTTGTGTCTTATGTTAATGCTTAGCAGGAACTACCCATACCAAAAGAGGTTCTCAACAATCAAAAGGAACAGTAATCCTATGACCACAAACACTTTGCCATTATAACAGAGATAAAGGATAAAGGAAGCGCATGTGCTCACCAACATGGATTTTCGTAAAGATTAATTTGGCTACTGCCACTGTGAATATTCTAACCAGCCACCAGTAGAAACCAACACTGTGTCTTCAATATACTACCATTTCTAAAGGTAGACAGCAAATTTTATCAGACCTCTTCCCTTCTGAAAGAAACAGCAACTTGACACCAATTTTGAATGTGTCTGCTTTCTGTGTCTTTAATGCCATTCAAAACACCACTACAGAAGTTTTAAAGAATGTCCTATGTTTGTAATATGTGCATGACATTGAGTGTAAGTTATTAACCCTTTCAATAGCAAAGGAAGTGCTTCAATGGGTACATGGCCAAATAATCACCTGTCTTACTATACATGATGTCGGCAGAAATCTGCGATCTGTGAGCTCAAACAGCATTTAAAGAGCTCATCTAAGACAGAAGATCACCACAAAACTCTGCAGGAGTTCTGTCTCTCCTCCCGGATGCTAGGCCAACAGGCAGTATATGATGTTTTCACTCTTGTATCGATTAAAGGAGATGAGAATGGAGAACACTTTTTACTACTGCGTGGAAATATTTGGGTTTATTGTCACTGCAACTGGGAGTCTACAAGATTTGACATCCTGCTAGACTGGGTGTTTTCTGCCAAAGAGTATCATAAGGTTTCTGCAGAATTTGAGTCTAAAGCTACCTCTCCTTCACTTTTAGGTTCCTCTAGATGAAGAATGATAAGGGTTGGAGGGGAAGGATTGAGGGAAAGGAATGTAGTCTACTGGCAGATTCCAATAATCATAAGGATCTATAACTACTTTTACAGACTGGAAGGAATCTCAACCCATAAAATTAATTGTGGCATTTCTTGAAACTTTCATGATTGTAAAACAGAGAATGTGAAGTTATAGAAACTTCATCCTCAAAAGAGAAAGCCACTATTGTCTCAAATATCTCTGTTATTAAGTTCTAGGTTATACCAAATGGTAAGATAGTCAGCCAGACACAGTATTGTCTGACTATGAGGGAAATACAGAATTAGTGACAAAGGAGAGAGGTAGATTATTAATTACATATTCAACATAAACTACAGAAGTAAATATTTAATCCACTAACTTTCTTACATTAAATCTTTGAAGAGATTAGAGGTCTACTTTTAAAGTGCCATAGATGAAGATAAGATTTCAGCCAGGCACAGTGGCTCACACCTGTAATCCCAGCACTTTGGGAGGCCGAGGCAGGCGGATCACCTGAGGTCAGGAGTTTGAGACCAGCTTGGACAACATGGTGAAATTCTGTCTCTACTGAAAATATACAGATTAGTTGGGCTACTGTAATCTCAGCTACCCAGGAGGTTGAGGCAGGAGAATTGTTTGAACTCAGGAGGTGGAGACTGTAGTAAGTGGAGATCACGACACTGCACACCAGCCTGGGTGACAGAGTAAGAACCTCCCTCAAAATAAAATAAAATAAAAAGATTTAATGGAGGAATAGAACAGTTCTGAATGGTGCAGGTATGGATTGTTTCTGACAGCTCTTGTGCTCCACTATGATTCCCAGTGTCACTTCCATGTGTTTTTCATTCATGACAATATTCAACTTTCCATAGGTCACAATCAGTTTCATGCTAGCACAAAATGACTGTACCCTTAATCAGGTCTATGCAATTCAGGAGTGCAAGGCAGTTAATCACTCAGGACGAGAGCTTCTTACCAACTAGAAATGAAAGCCTGTGAATAAGCGCCTCCATTTTTATTCCCTAGACGGATGGTCGTAGGAACATTAAATATATCTTCTCAAGTGGTATCATGAGATAAAAGTGGCAACCAGTCATAAATGTGGCTGACTCAAAACTGCATTTTTGCATTGTTTTTCTTTCTTTGATATGTTTTCCTAATTCCTAATACTTTTGGGTCACATTTTCCAGTAAAGTGGATTCAGAACATTATTTGAGGATGTGATTTCTGGAGAATCCAGTGTGTGTTGTGCGGTGTGTGTGTAAGTGTACACTTACACAATTGGAACATTTTTTGGAAATTTTAGATTCTCCGTACTCTGTAAAAGTAATTTATGACCATTATAATAACTGAACTCTGCTAGTAGAGGGCAGAGTATTTCCTTCTCACTCCTACCCCCACCCTCATTATTTGGAAAACAAATACTTGATAAAATTAAGTAAAATAAAATAAAGTACTTAGAGTCATTCAGAGTGAATGGTATAGAATGGGTCAAAGGTGAGAGTTAAATATAAGTAGAAACAGATTCTTGAGTGCTTTTAAAGCTAAACTGAAGATATTTCCAAAGTGTTTAGAGAGTCATTGATAATTTGAGTTTGGAAGTCACATTTTGAAAGCTGTGATTTAGAGAAATTAGACACTCATGTGAGAAGGAATGATGCATGAAATGATTTGTGTATGGTTGCCAGAAGAGAGGCTATTTCAGTAACCCAGGTGTAAGATGATGAGCTACAGAGTCAAGGTGGTGGGTGTTGGCAAGTAAATAAAATGACACATTTAACGATATTTGGAGGGAGGGATTGACATGATTTGATTGCCTATTAGATAAATAACTGATGAAAGAAGAAAATGTATTAAAAATAACTCTAGGAATATCAAGCTGTGCACAAGTAATTTTCTTCCTGAAACTCTCATTTTTCATAAAGCAAATGATCATATATAAAGAAGTGGCTGTATTGTACTAAAAAGTGCAGATTTAGGAATCAATAAACTTATTCAACAGATATTGAGAGTATATTTCAGGCTAGGCACTAAATATTATGCTAAGGCTAGCGTGTGGTGAATAACAGTGTATAAAACAAGCAAAATATAACCGTCCCAATTGCCATTTATTCTATAATGGTAGAGGGAGGGAGGAAGGACCAATCAGAACAACAAATTAACTTTCAAAAATACTACAAATGCTATGGAAAAGCAGAGTTCAGTGAAGAGACTCAGAATTTCTGGTTAAAAATTTTAATAGAGTGAATAGGAGGAGCCTCTTTGGCAAGACAACATTGGAATGAAGACTAAAGGTGAACCAGTCGGCTATGTGGGGATGCACTCTCAAAGCAAAATGAACAACTGATGAAAAAATCCTGAGGCAAAAGTTTCAGAAAGGAAAGAGAAGCCACCTTGAAGAGGTTCCCACAAAGAAAGTTTAGTATATTTATAAATCTAATAAGGTTTTTTGACATGCTTCTTTGAGTTTTTGTGCACATTCTTAATTTCTGACACACAGAAAACATATCAGAGGCTTAGTTTGTATTTCATTATTCTCCACACCTGAAATTATGTATTTATCAAAGAAGCCTTGCAAACAATTTACAAAAGCATGACTGATGTCTAGTTATGCTCATTATTATTGTGGTGTCATTACTTCTAGGTCTTGTCAGCAGCCTGTGCCATCTCTATATCTACGTCATAGATTCCATCTATGAGTTCATAGGACACTTTTGATTCCAACCCTCCCACTGCCAAAAGGAAATGTGTCTTTTCATCTTGCCATGTTTGTATCTATAGCTCCCTTTTCCCATACAGAGTATCCGATATCCCAACTACATCCAAATTTGTTAAATAATTTCCTCTTACATTATGTACAACATTGTATTAGAGTTGAATCACCAATACTGCTACCAATAACCAGCATCCTAAGTTCAAGGTTTTTATTGTTGTCAGACTATGTCTCACAGAAAAAGTATAATCCAAGTATTCTGGTCAAAGTCACTTAAAATGATTCTGTGTGTGTGTGCGTGTGCATGTTCTATATTTTATCAATTTCATATACTTATTGTTTTGTTCATAGTTCATTTTAATTTCCCTTTCTTTTAATATAATTGAGATTTAATTATATTGTTTGAATGTGGGAATCATATGGTTCAAAAATTAAAGTCTCAATCTTTTTCTATCCCTACTATACTATTGCTTTGCTTATTGGTTACAAATTTAATTAGTTTTGTTTTCATGGTTTATGGTTTTGTTTCTCCAATAAAAGATTGCACATACATAATAATATGTCCCACTTTTTGTTTCCTTACAAGTAGCAGTATAATATATACATATATTATTTTACACAATACTTTTTTAAAAAAAGATTTTATCCTGGAAATCACTTCATATCAGTTCATAAAAGTCTTTTCATCCTGTTTTACAATTTCATAGTATTCATTGCTCCCTATATTGTAGTTTTCAACCAGTCTTCTGAGGAAGTTTTTGGACTTTCTAGTATTTTACAGTTTCAAATAATGCCACAATAAATATCTTTGCATGTGTTTGTATGTTGGAAGTATAATTTAAAGTAATTTTTAAAAGTAGAAATGCTAGCTGGGCATGGTGACTCAAGCCTGTAATCCCAGCACTTTGGGAGGCCAAGGCGGGCGGATCACCTGAGGTCAGGGATCGAGACCAGCCTGGTCAACATGGTGAAACCCCATCTCTACCAAAAATAGAAAAATTAGCTGGGCGTGGTGGCGTGTGCCCGTAATCCCAGCTACTCAAAAGACTGAGGCAGGAGGATCACTTGAAACCAGGAGACAGAGATTGCAGTGAGCCGAGATGGTACCACTGCACTCTAGGCTGAGTGATAAGAGCGAGACTCCGTCCCAAAAAACAATAAAAAAAGAGAAAAAAAGAATTGCTAGGTTTCAAGTACAATTGCAAGTTTAGTTTTTTAGATGTCATATTCTGTACATAGGAGTTATACAAATTTTGCAGCCCCTCTAGCTATGTATAAGAGTGACTCAGCCTATAGCTTGCCAATAAAGTGTATTTTCAGGGTTTTGAATTTTTGTCATTGAGAGATGAGAAATAACATCAGAGTATAGTTTTAATATTCACTTATCTATTGTTGAGTGTATTTTATAATTTTCAAAAGCCACTTCAAAATGTATGGGGATGTATGTTAGAGTACTATTCATTTTATATGTGTGAGTTTATAACTTCTGCACATTTTTTGATCAGTTGTTTAGTCATTTTTTATTCAGTATTTAAGAAAGTATTTATATAATAAGAAAATTGGCCTTTTTTATTACAATTTTGTGCCCCATTTTAACATTTCATGTTTCTAATTTTTTAAATGCAATTATTTTATAAAGTTGAATATATTATTTTATTGCATCTGAATTTTTTAGTTTCAATTTAAACTTTGTTCTCTCGCACTCAGATTAAAAGTGAATCCACATGTAGCTTGTTTTTCCTGCTTGTATAATTTAGTTTTTTTAATATTTAGGTAACATTTATTTGGTGTTTATTCAGATATATGTGTTCTTTAGGTATTCAATTTTATCAATTTTTGTTTTTCAAAATGCCTATCCAGTTTGGCCAACACCACATAATATAACATCAACCTTTTCCTCTGCTATTTGTGATGCCACTTAATTGTATATGAAAATTGCCCCTGTACTTGGGTGTATTTCTGAACATTCTGTGCTTTTCCTCTGGTCTACGTGCATTGGGATAGCTTAGAGTTTATGTTTTTGCATCTGACAAATCTAGAGTCCCCTCATTGACCTACTTTTCAGTTTACTGTATTATTTCAATTGCAATGGACTGAATGTCTGTGTATTTCTAAAATTCATACTGTGAAACCTTAATGTCAATGTAAAGACATTTAGAGGCAACGTCTTTGGGAGACAATTAGGTCATGAGAACAGAACGCTCTTGTATGGGATTTGTGTCCTTACAGAACAAGGCTAGAGAACTAAATAGTCCTCTTTCTACTGTGTAAGGATATAAGAAGTTGGCAGTCTGAAACCTGGAAGAAGATCTTCACCGGAATCCAATCATGCCAGCTTCCTGATCTTAGACTTCCAGCCTCCAGTTACCGGAAATAAATTTCTGTTGCTTATAAGGCACCCCAGTCTATGGTACTTTGTTTAGCAGCTCAAACTGTCTAGGAAACAAATGTGTGTGTGTGTGTGTGTGTGTGCACGCGCGCACGCGTGTGTGTGTGAACCTTACAATCAACTGTTATATAGGTGAGGTAGAGGTATGCTATGTTTATTGGAATTGCACGAAATTGATTATGTATTACAAAGATTGCTTGTGTGGTGTGTTTATGCAGATCAATGGTGAAGATTGTGAGAAATAGTGGAAATAGTATAATCTTTTGCTGTTGCAAAGCATTTATTTCATTTACTACAACTTATTGGGGGCATAAATATATATGGATGTATTACACACACACACACACACACACACACATATTTCATTCCATTCAAATGGAATGAAAATGAAATATCCAGATGAATGGCATATATGCTGTTACAAAAAAAAAGATTGAAGCTAATTATTTCTCCAAGTATCCTGACCTGAGCAATCAGAATGAGAATGTTGCTATCCATTAAATGACACAAAGCAGCGGAAGAAACAGGCTTGGTAAAATTAGTGAATTTTGAGAAGTTTTTTCAAAAAAATACTTAAGAGTGATTTGGAATAGGAAGTAAGATGTAAGAGCCTGGAATTTTGGAGAGAAATTTGTGCTGGAGTTTCTGCACAATGAGTCTTGCTATCTTTCCTACAACTGCTGATTTTGATTTTAAGCACTATGTCTCCTCAAATTTCTCTATTGCCTTCCATTTGTTGAGATCAGCTTACTTTGGTTATGTAAAGAATACACAGACTATTTGCCAGATTTTGTACTGTAGTTGTCTAAAATAGCTTCCCTTTTAGGGATTACAAATTGATTAATCCTAGCCCTAATTTGGGGGTTTAAACACATAGTAAAATCACATATAAGATATTAGGCAGGGTAAAGTAGCTAAAAGTGTAAGGATCATGATGAAGAATTGTTATAATAAATATAAGAATATGAAAAATACACCTTAAAAATAGATGCTTCATACAGTTCTCCTTACTAAGCAATTCAAACAAATATATCAAAATATAGAAATTTTCAATTTTCTTCAGTAATAAAAAGCAGATATGAGAAAAGGCAAAAAATCAACAATTTTACACTTGAAAAAATCAACAATTTTACACTTGAAATGAATAGTTTATGACTTTTCCGGTCTTATATCTTTATTTTATGATTAAATATAATTTTTGTGTGTACATCCTCAAATAGTATTTGGTATACAATAAATTGTATAAAGAGCTGGAAATGAACACTCTGCCTGTAATCTTTCTAGCTGTATATCAAATACATAAAGTATAAATAAAGTATTCTTTAGTTTGGAACAAAACTTCCGTGTGTGTGTGTGTGTGTGCGCGTGTGTGTGTGTGTATGATTATGTTCCTAAATACAGTTAGGAATTTAAAGATGTTATAAATTCTAAACATTATTAAAAAACAGAAAAAATAGCATCCAAACGAGGTAGAATTTTAAAAGTTGGCTTCATGCGAGAAGTGACTTTCTAGTTCTATAGATTGCAAGGAGGGAGAAGATAATTTATGGCTTTGTAAATGGCTGAAGTAAAGGCTAAAAAAGAGAAATAAACCTAGTGAATTATAAATATTGTTATAAATATGTTGATGGAAATATAGGAATATATGGAATACAAATAGAAATATTCACACATATTAAATATGTGGATGTGAAAAACATGTTTGCTCCAAAGTACCATAAAAATATACAGCTTTTTCTTATTTATTGTGTGTTATTAAAATTACATTCTACAGGAATAAGTTGCTAGTAAGATGCATTACAATGAAGAAGTTATGGAACATGAATTAGGAAATAACTTTTGAAATATTTGGGGAGATACAGTCATGAGTTAAAATAATAGCACATGATTTGTTATTTAAACCTCAACAACTACTGACAATCAAATGGAAATAAATAAATCATCTCCAAAGTATAGGGGCATGTAACAGATATTTTAAAATTATTATAGAATCAGAATTACCAAAATAATGTGCATTGTTAAGTGCCTTTGAATAAAAATATAGTTCCAAGTTTTTGAAAGGTTATGTTTATATAAATAAAGCAGAACTGAATTGGACTCACTGAAGAATTATAGGTAAAACCTATACCTGTGATTTGTATGTATGATTAACAAATTGCTATTTTTTTCACTTGAAAAATAAACACAAATATTTGACTCTTATAAGATGATCCTCTGTTGTTTGATATATAATTTATAATTAAAGGTTATGTCTTAGAAATCTAAGGTGTGTGTTACTCCAGAGTTTCTGTAAGCTATTCATTTAGCATGCCTTCAATAGATCAGTAGAGTGCACTGACTTTTAGGCAAATCCATTGTATTATTATACTTGAGCTGCCATAACAAAATATCACAGACTTCATGGCTTAAATAACAGACATTTATTTTCTAACTTCTGTAGACTGAAAGTCCAAGATTAAGATGCCAACAAGACTGGTTTTTGGTGAAGTCTCTCTTTCTAGTTTGCATGTAGTCACCTTCTTGCTGTGTCCTCAAATGAGCATGACCTTTTTAATATGCCCATGAAGACAGAAAAATCACTGGTGTCTCTTCCTCTTCCTATATGAATACAAGTTTTATTGACTTAGGGCCCCACTCTTGGCCCAATTTAACCGTAATTACCTTCTTAAGTTACCCATCTCCAAATACAGATACATTGTGGGTTAGAGCTTCAACATATAAACATATTGGGAGAACCCAGTTAGCCTATAATCTATATAGTCAGATTAAAGAGCAAGTAAATAAACTTACAGAAGAAAGTTTTAAAAATATCCCAGGTGGTTTTTTACACTTTCATTCCAATCTTCATTTTCATAAGGTGGGGATGGAAAACAAATAAAGTGGTGGCATAACAAATAATTCCCAATACTAATACTTTATGTCAGTAGTAATCCAGAAAGTTTTAAAAAATGTATCTTTTGTGTGTGACAACACGGATGAACTTGGAGGAAATTATGTTAAGTGAAATAAGCCAGACACAGAAAGAAAAGTACTGTACATTCGCACTCTTATTAGAAATCAAAAACAGTTGATCTCATAGAATTTGTGAACAGAATAATGATTATCACAGACAGGGGAGGTTGAGGGGGACATGATGAGAAGAGAATGGTCAATGGAAACAAAGCTATAATTAAAAAAGAAGAATAAATTATTCTGTTGTATTGCACAGGAGGGTGATTATAGTCAACAATAAAATATTGCATGTCTCAAAATAGCTAGAAAACAGAAGTTTGAATGATCTTACCACAAAGAAATGATAAATGTTTGAGGTGATGGATACACTAATTACATTGATTTATTACACAATGTATGAAAACATGGCATTGTACACCACAAATATATATCATTATTATGTCAGTCTTTAAGAAGTAATGATAATGGCAATGCATGGAGATGTATGTGGAGCTTTCACTTTAGAAAAATTAACATCTTTGTGAATGCCACAAAAAACATAATTTTTTATCAATGTGAATTACAAATGAGTTTTCCTGAAGAAATAATAAGTACAAGTAAATTAATTCAAAAAAAAATTTAGGTGGGTTGTTTATACCACTTTAAAAAATGTATACCATATACTATTGATGGAAATAATTTTATTGCTAATATATGGTTTTTATAAAGTGATTTATACTTCGAAACTCATTACTTCTATGAAAATCACAAGCATTGTATTTTTTTATAATTATAATCTCATTTCATTAATGATGAGAATTTCAAATTATCAGAATTTAATGTTACAGGTCACTTTATGCTGTCATCAAGTATGAATGATGGTAACATTTGGCCATTTGAGCTTTACATATATTTAGAGAGTAAAACGAATATAGCGTTGAGATACAGTTAAGAATTTCCATCCATCTCGTCCACCTTTCTCTGTAGATAAAGACAAGGCTAATTTGGGCATATGTTTTTATCATGCAAAGTGTTTTGTTTACTTTTTACTGTAATTGTATACAACCATACAAACATATAGGTGTGTTTTATGTTCAACAGTCACATTTTTGGCAAGATACAGTGCGCAGTATTTTATGCCAGGATTCAATAATTGAATATTTTTTCTATGACTTTTTTGTGCCTATATATATAGAAGTAATTCATTTATTTAACTATTACATTATATTTTTAATGACATTCTTTTCTCATTTTGGTAACAGAGAGGTTGTTAGGCCATTTCTTTTTATTTTACATTTTTATTGTATTTTTTTCTAGATTTATTCTGCTAATATTTTACTTAAAATTTGAAACTGCATACATACATAAGGTTAGACTATGCTTTTCTTTTTCTTTTCCCAGATTAACACTTAACTGGTTTTGGCATTAAAAACTATGTATTCATGCAGTCACATAATGTAATTATATATAAGCCACATAACATTAAGGAAAGAATTTTTTCAATTTTTAAAAATGTTATGGATTGTGTTATATGAAATAGGAAGTATTTTTTAATTTTTTGTTAAAAATTTGCATAAACAAGTGAGCTTGGTTTTATATTTAATTGCTTTATTTTGTTGACTTGTTGAAATCTGTGAGTTAAAGACCAATACAGATTTTCAAAGCTGGGTGTGTCGGTTTTGGTTGGGGCTATCTACAAGTCATGGTTGATTTTCTCTTTAAATTATCACAAAGTTGATCATAATATTTTCTAATTAATTATTTTTATATTTTAATTATATTTTAATCCATTAAGGGCCTTGCCCTATTTTTCAGTTTTGGCTATTAATATATGACTTCTCCTTTCCTTTTTTCTCTTGATCACTTTTCTTATAAGCCTATTTTTTGTTAGTCATGTTAGAGAGTCATCTTTTTATTTGATTGTTTCTATTTCATTATATTATTTGCTCTTTATTCATTTTACTTTTCTTATTGTATTTTTCTTTGAGTTTATACTTCATTTCTGAACTGACTAATTTGACTATGTTAGCAAATTTGTTTTATCCTAGTTTTCTAACATATGCTGTTAACATTATAATTTTTCTTCAGTAAAAATTATGGTTGAATTCAATAAGTATTACATAAGGATTTTTCCTGTTTTTTTTTTTTTTTTTTGAAATTGTGTATGTTTTCTAATTTCAAGGATTATTTGTTTATGAAACAGTAAAACTTCCCTGGCAAATTCTTGTTCACTTCAAAAATATATGGGCATTGGCCTCTGGGAGAAAGTTAAGATTTCCCCAAAGAAATTCTATCTTCTGAATGATGGATTTTTAACACACATATTTGTATGGACTATAAACACACATTAAGTAAATAAATCATGCTGTAGGCAGGTAATCCTCTGGATAATGAAGGCTTATTATTTGGTAACAGAAATATTATATCATGATGAGATACTAAACCAGAGCCAAAAGTGTTTGGGCTGCTGCTTTGTTAAAGAAGTGGTTTGGAATTATTTTACAGTAAATATTTCATTACTAAAGAAAAAAGTTCAGAATGATTGGAAGCAATTTAGTTTTAGAATAATTTCCCCAAGGATTATAAAGGAAAACTAATCTCTAGGTACTTTAAAGTCTCTCTTATTTGAACTGTTTATAATCAATGATTATTATATAATTCTAAAATGCTTACATTTTTGGAAAGAAGAAATATATAAGATTTTACAGACAAATGTAATTTGAAAATAATTTTATGACTGTAACTGACTTTTTTTTTTTAAACAGTCTCATTCTGTCGCCCAGGCTGGAGTGCAGTGGTGCAATCTCAGCTCACTGCAACCTCTGCCTCCTGGGTTCAAATGATGCTCGTGTCTGCTCGTGCCTTAGCCTCCTGAGTAGTGACATTTTCATTCATGGAATTAAAACCTGAGATCGCTGACTTGTTGGCAGCCCAGGAATTACACAGTCATTGGTCAATGTTGGCCTTGATACCTCTAAAACCTCTTTTCGGTTTTTGTTTTCCTCTTACTAACCCCTGAAACTGTATTCCATCATCTCTTCATTTTCATCATGTCACTTTTTCATGATCCACTGTCATTTATTTTTTTCTTTTTACTTCCATATCAAATTAATTCAGAGTGGGATGAAAGGTGATGAACATTAGCTTAACTACCAAGTGATAAGGCCTCAACAGTCCAGGCAAATTCTAGCCTAATTTTGCATATGTTAGCAATTAAGCTCAAGGAATCCAAAAATAATTTTAATGTATTGAACTCATGTTGAATTAGGTGAGTGAATAATTTCTTTTAATATTCTCAGATAAGTGACATTTAAAGAATGATACTAAATGATTTTAGAAAGCTGGTTAATTTTGCAAAAACTCAAATAGTTCACATTCTTTTCTCGATTGATCTTTATGTTCCACTTTCTTTGTTTATTTGAGTACAATTTTAATTTGTGTTATATTTGTTAGGAAGAAAACACATGTATAATAGTACCGCTTAATTGTATTAACATTTCTGCATTTCTTTTATATAATACACACAAGATAACTTTAAAAAACGCTATGAAAAAATCAAAGTAAGCCTTGTTCTCTGAAAAATGTAGTTGGTATGGCCCTTACCTGAATACCCAGAAGATATGTCCCCTTCTAGAGGTGTCAGCATCATTCTGGGAGGTGAACAAGAGTGTTAGTCCATTTGCATCGCTAAAAACAAGCAAACAAACAAACAAAACCCGCAGGTTCTATAATTGATAAAGAAAAGTAGTTTATTATGGCTTACAGTGCCGCAGACTGTACAGGAAGTATGGTGCTGGCATCTGCTTCTGATGCAGTCCTAAGGAAGCTCCCAATTATGTCAGTAGGCGAAGGGGAAGCAGATGGCATCACACAGCAAGAGTAGGAGAGAGAGAGAAAGTGCCATACACTTTTAAACAGAGTTTGCTTGAACTCAGTGACAGAACTCACTCGTCACCACACAGTGATAAGCTATTAAAGAAGGATCTGTTCTCATTGTTACAGTAGGTAGCTAGTCAGGCACAAGCAGCTCAGCAGAGGTCTCCCCCAACCCCACAGGGAATGTCACGCAACCATCAGGTGATGGTCAGGTGGTGGTTACACTGTCTTTTCACAAAATAATATTAATTGGTTGCAGCCAGTGCCGGAGAAGGGCAGTCTCCCAATAGATAAAAACACCTGAAACTGTTGATCAGCAGCTTCCCGGTAAGATCTCAGGAGTTTGGGAAGTGAGTCCAGACATGTGCATTAAGAGGTAAGATGGGGCCATATACGGTGGCTCATGCCTGTAAACTCAACATTTTGGGAGACCAAGGCAGATGGACTGCCTGAGCTCAGGAGTCCCAGACCAGCCTGGGCAATATGGTGAAATTCCATCTCTACTAAAAAATACAAAAATTAGCTGGGCATGGTGGCATGCGCCTGTAATTCCAGCTACTAGGGAGGCCGAGGGAGGAGAATCACTTGAGCCCAGGAGTCAGAGATTTTAGTGAGCCAAGATCACACCACTGCCCTCCAGCCTGTGGCAGAGTGAGACTCTGTCTCAGAATACAAAAAAAAAAAAAAAAAAAAAAGGCAAGATGGCAGGGTTTGACTGGTGTATGACCTCATAGGGACATTTGACTATGTATATATACATATATATATAGAGAGAGAGAGAGATGGAGAGAGGGAGAGAGAGATGGAGAGAGTGAGATAGATAGAGAGATGGAGAGGTATATGAAATAGGTTCATGCTATTTATAGAGTCTGAGAAGTCCAGACTCCAGGGAGCTGATGACATAGTGCCTATCTGAGTCCAAAGGCCTGAGAAGCGGGAGAGTGGTTAGTGTAGGCCTGAGTCAGCATTCAAAGGCATGAGAAGACCAATATCTCAGCTCAAAGAGTCAGTCAGAGACAGAATTCAGACCTTCAGTGAATTGTGTAAGACTCTCCCCAGTAGGGAGGCAATCTGCCTTACTCTGTCTAGTTATTCAAATGTTAATATCCAGAAATATCCTCACAGACACACTCAAAAATAAACTTTAACCAAATATCTGCACACGTTGTGGCTCAGTTAAGTTGACTCATACAAGTAGCACTCTCACTGATAAATGCTAATGTTGAGAATCCTGCTACCAGTATACATATCATACAGCTGCAACCACAAGGGTTGGAACACAGCCTTTTAAATTATTTATTTATTTATTTTTTATTTTATTTTATTTTTTTTTTGAGGGGGTATCTCACTCTGTCTCCCAGGCTGGAGTGCAGTGGGGCCATCTGAGCTCACTGCAACCTCCACCTGCCAGGTTCAAGCAATTCTTCCGCCTCAGCCTCCCAAGTAGCTGGGATTATAGGCATGAGCTGCTGCGCCCACCTGATTTTTGTATTTTTAGTAGAGACAGGGTTTCATATGGCTCAGGTTGGTCTTGAACTCCTGACCCCAGGTGATCCACCCGTCTCGGCTTCCCAAAGTGCTGGGATTACAGACGTGAGCCACTTATCACTATTGCACTATGTTTCCTGAGCCTATATAGACTGTGGCCAGTGCCTCCCTTGTTATGCAACTCCATAACACCCAGGTTGGAGAGCGTCTCCTTGAGTGTGATGTCTCGTCCAGGTCTCTGTATTGCCATGTGTGCAAGCAGTTCTGAGGAACATGTGTACCTCCTACAACACTTATGTCCTTAAGGATTCCACAACAGATACAACTCCAGCAAGCTTGGTAAGTATGCTGCTTGTCTGTTTGCTCTTGTTATGTGAAGAAACAATACGGAAAACTGGAAAAAATTAGCACTCGAGATCTTCAAAAACACCTATTGATAAATGCTTACTTAATAAAGATTTGTTTTAGTAAAAACAACTGATGAGAAGATGATAATGAACAACTTGGAATTATGAAGGCAGAAGAAAAATGGAAGAGCTCAGCATGTTCTGACAAGAGCTCAAAAAAGAAATATTAAAAAACAAAATAAGCAGGTACTGAATGCACAAACTTTCTGAGCTCCAAGTCTGGATCCAATGAGATTCAATTAAATAATGATAACTAAAGTATTACTGAAAGATAGTGACTGATATTATGTACTTATGTTCATAAATCAAAGGGAACCATTAAAAGAACAGTAAAAAAAAATTTTTTTAAAATGGCTGAGCATATGACAAACATTTAAATATTAATAGTCTTTTTTTCTGTACTAATTACAGTCAATTAGTAATGAAGAAATGAATTTCATAAAACATTACAGCAAAAAGTAAATGCATGTTTTTCATGAAGAAACAGCAGATTATGTGTAAGGTCACTATAGATAAAACTATAAAATAATTTAAGATATAAGAAGAGACCTAGATAATTGGAAGGAATACCTAATCCATGATGGGTAACCTCTGTACCAAATGATGCTAATTTTCCCTAATGTAAATATGTCACATACTCTCAAACAAAATTCTTATTTTTATTTCTTGGACTTTGTAAGATGAGTCAAGCATTTGTGGAGAAAAATAAAAGGTCATGGATTTTTAAAACAATTTGAGAGAAGATCAAGATTGAAACATATGCTCTATAGGTTGCTAAGAGATATTGGGAGGTAGTAGAGTATAATGGTTAATATTTTTATATCTCAGTCCATACTGCTAGAACTTTTCAGTCATTAGCTATATGACCAGGAACTAATAACTTAATTTCTTTTTGCCTTTGTCGGTTCATATGTAGATAGGCAAAAGTAGAAATTAAAGGCACTAATATCTCTAAGCCATTATAAATAGTGTCTTGTTAGCTATAGTTTTAGTCTGCTGTTTCCCAGCAATATTTGTTGAAAAGACAATTTTTTCCATTGTATATCTTTGGTATTTTTGTTGAAGAACAATTGACTGTATAGGCATTGATTTATTTCTGGATTTCTTATTCTCTTCATTTGGCCTATATGACTGTCTTTATGCCAGCACCATACTGTTTTGATTACTGTAGCTTTCTAATATAATTTAAAATCAGAAGGGGGAACCTCCAGCTTTGATTTTCACACAAGATTAATTTGGACTATTTGTGGTCTTACATGATTCCATATGATTGAAAGAATTGCTTTCTCTATTTCTGTAAAAAAAAAAAAAAAAAAAAAGAAAGAAACAAAGAAAATGCTGTTGGAATTTTGATAAGGATGTTTTGAATATGCAGATCTCTTTGGGTAGTATGGAAATTTTTAACAATATTAAGTCTTCCAATTTATGAGCACAGAATGTCTTTCCATTTGTTTGAGGCTTTCTTAATTTATTGCACCAAGGTTGTGTAGTTTTCAGTGTATGAGTCTTTCATATCTTCAGCTAAGTTTATTCGTATCTGTTTTATGATGTTTGTTGCTATTGTCAAAGAGACTATTTCCTTAATTTACTTTTCATAGTTTACAGTTAATATATAGAAACTCTACTAATTTCTGTGTATTGATTTTGCATTCTGCAACTTTATTGAATTTATATATTTGTTCCAACAGTTTTTATATAGAGTCATTAAGATTTTCTATATATAAGATCATGTTATCTACAATCTGGGACAATTTTAGTTTTTCTTCTCTGATTCTGATGCCTTGTTTTATTGGCTAATAGCTCTGGCTATTCTTTCCAGTACTATGTTGACTAGAAGTAACAAGAATGGGATTGCCTTGTTCCTAATTTTAGAAGGAAAGCTTTCAGTTTTCCCCCCTGAGAGGTGAAGTTCAGAGTGTGACCCATGAGGAGGTTCAATACAATCAAAAAGAACTGCTCGAGTGTTCTAATTTATATAAACAGGTATCTGAAGAACAGGCACAAGAATGGATATAAAGGATGTGGGATCATGGTGGAAGAAATATAAAGTTGGATCAGGTTGAATTTATTGATTTGGGCCTACTAAATAGGGACTCTGCATTTAACTTTGCAGCTTGGGGAGTTAAAAAAGGTTCTAATAGTTTATTTTCTTGGTTAGCTGAAATATGGATTAAAAGATTGCCCAATGTGAGCAAGCTAGAAATGCCTGATCTCCCTTGGTTTAATGTAGAGGAAGGAACCCAAAGGCTTAGGGATATTGGGATAGTGGAGTGAATTAGTTACTAATTCCAGCTGTATGGGTCCAGAAGATACACCCTTGACCAATGTTTTGTGGAACAGATTTGGGAGGGTAGCACTTGCATCTTTGAAGAGCCTTGTAATTGCTATTCTCTGTATGTCAGATATAACAGTGGGAACAACAGTCTCTCAACTACAAAATTTAAATACAGTGGGAATAATTGGATGTTGAGGCCGCAGGAGCCAAGTTGTAGGACTCACCCATCAAAGGCAAGGTGTGCATATTGTAATGAACAATAGAGGCAAAGCAGCAATCAGAATAGTCTGACTCCTGTAGAGCTCTGGCATTGGCTAATTAATCACAGTGTTCCTAGACATGAAATTGATTAGAAATCTACTGCATTCTTACCTAATTTATATGATCATAAAAGTTCCAAGTCAAATGGACAAAAGACTAATTTTAATGATAAACACAGAGAATCATAGTCCCTCAATCAATTTCCAGACTTTAGCCTGTTTACAGACCAAGAGCTGCTTTAATAAAGGGCAGGCTGGGTCCCCTTGAGGAACGCCCTCACTACACTACTGGCAGTTTATGCTGTGTATCTTTCTCCCATCCTTCTCTGAGGAGATCTCTGGCCTTTTGCCAGGGTTATTGTGCATTGGGGAAAGGGAAATGATCAAACATTTCAGGTACTACTGGACGCTGGCTCTGAGGTGACATTGATTTCAGGGGCACAAAACGTCATTGTGATCCTCAAGTTAAAGTACGGGCTTATAGGGGTCAGGTAATTAATAAACAAAGTTGTAGCTCAGGTTACTCTTACAGTGGGTCCAGTGGGTTTGTGGTCACTTCCCTAGTGCCAGAATGCATAATTGGTATAGACATATTTAACAGCTGGGGGAACCACCACATTTGCTCCTTGATTTGTTTGATGTGGACTATTATGGTGGGAAAGACCAAATAGCCATCCGAGCTGCCTTTACCTAGGAAAATATTATATCAAAAACAATATTGCATCCCTGGAAGAGTTGCAGGGATTAGTGCCACCATCAAGGGCTTGAAAGACGCAGGGACAGTGATTCCCACCACATCCTCATTCAACTCTCCTATTTAGCCTTTGCAGAAAACATATGGATTTGGAGAATGACAGAGGATTATCATAAGCTTAACCAAGTGGTGACTCCAATTGTAGCTACTGTACCAGATATGGTTTCATTGCTTGTGCAAATTAACACATCTCCTGGTACCAAGCATGCATCTGTTGATTTGGCAAATGTCTTTTTCTCCATTCTTGTTCATAAGACCCACCAAAAGCAATTTGCCTTATTGTCAAGGCCAGCAATATACTTTTACTGTGTTAATCAGGGGTATATCAACTTTCCGCCTTTGTGTCATAATCTTATTTAGGCAGAACTTGATCGGTTTTCACTTCCACAAGCTATCACATTGGTCCATTACATTGACGACATTATGCTGATTGGATCCAGTGAATATGAAGTAGCAAACACACTGGACTTGTTGGTGAGACATTTGCATGCCAGAGGATGAGAAATAAACCCAACTAAAATTCAGGGAACTTCTACCTCAGTAAAGTTTCTAGCGGTCCAGTGTTTGGAGGCCTGTTGAGATATTCCTTCTGAGATGAAGGATAAGTTGCTGCCTTTGGCCACTCCTACAACTAAGAAAGGCCTTTCGGATCTATTTGGATATTGGAGGTAAGACATTCCTTATTTGTTTGTGTTAACTCTGGCTTCTTTGTCAAATGACCTGAAAGGCTGCCAGTTTTGAGTGGGGTTTAGAACAGGAGAAGGCTCTGCAATAGTTCCAGCTGCTGTGCAAGTTGCTCTTGGGTCATATGACCCAGCGGATCCAATGGTGTTTGAAGTGCCATTGGCTTATAGGAATTCTATGGGGAGCCTCTGGCAGACCTCCACAGGTGAATCACAGTGGAGGCCTCTAGGGTTTGGGAGCAAGGCCCTGCCAACTTCTGCAGATGAATACTCTCATTTCGAGAGACAGCCCATGGCCTGTTACTGGGCTTTGGTGGAAACTGAATGTTTGACTATGTGTCATCAAGTTGCCATGTGACCCAATCTGCCTATCATGAACTGGGTGCCCTCTGACCCATCTAGACATAAAATGGATCATGCACAACAGCATTCCATCATCAAATAGAAGTGGTATGTATGTGATTAGGCTTGAGCAGGTCCTGAAGGCACAAGTAAGTTACATGAGGAAGTGTCTCAAATGTCCATGGTCTCCACTCCTGCCACCCTGCCTTCTCTTCCTCAGCCTGCACCGATGGCTTCATGGAAAGCTTCCTATGACCAGTTAACAGAGGAAGAGAAGACTAGGGCTTGGTTCACAGATGGGTCTGCATGATTTGCAGGTACCACTCAAAAATGGACAGCTGCAGCACTGCAGCCCCATTCTAGGACATCCATGAAGGACAGTGGTGAAGGGAAATCCTCTAAGTGGGCAGAAGTTTGAGCAGTGCACCTGCTTGTGCACTTTGCATGGAAGGGGAAATGGCCAGATGTGAGATTATATACTCATTCATGAGCTGTAGCCAATGGTTTGGCTGGATGATGAGGGACTTGGAAGAAGCATGATTGGAAAGTTGATGACAAAGAAATTTGGGAAAGAGGTACGTGAATGGACCTCCCTGAGTGGCAAAAAATTGAAAATATTTGTATCGCATGTGAGTATTCACCAACAGGTGACCACAGCAGAGGAGGATTTTAATAATCTAGTGGGATAGGATGTCCCAATCTGTGGACACCACTCAGCCTCTTTCCCCAGCCACTCCTGCCATCGCCCAATGGACTCATGAACAAAGTGGCCATCGTGGCAGGAATGGAGGTTGTTCATGGACTCAGAAACCTGGGCTTCTGCTCACCAAGGCTGACCTGGCTATGGCCACTGCTAAGTGCCTAATTTGCCAGCAGCAGAGACCAACACTGAGTCCTCAATATGGCACCATTCCTCAGGGTGATCAGCCAGCCACCTGGTGGCAGGTTGATTATATTGGATCTCTTCCATCATGGAAAGGGCAAAGGTTTGTACTCACTGGAATAGACTCTTACTCTGGATATGGGTTTGCCTATCCTGCACACAGTGCTCTAACAAGACTACCATTCGTGTACTCACAGAATACCTTATCCACCATTATAGTATTCCACACAGCATTGCCTCTGACCAAGGCACTCACTTTCTGGCTAAAGAAGTGCGGCAGTGGGTTCATACTCATGGAATTCACTGGTCTTACCATGTTGCCCATCATCCTGAAGCAACTAGATTGATAGAATCTAGTGGAAAGGTCTTTGAAGCCACACTTACAATGCCAACTAGGTGACAATACTTTGCATGTCTGGGGCAAAGTTTTCCAGAATGTATGCTCTGAATCAGCGTCCAACAAATGACACTGTTTCTCCTATACCAGGATTCACAGGTCCAGGAATCAAAAGAAGGAAGTGGCACCACTAACTGTCACCCCTTGTGATCCACTAGCAAAATTTTTGCTTCCTGTTCCTGCAACATTACATTCTCCCAGCCTATGGGTCTTAGTTCCAGAGGGAGGGACACTGCCATCAGGAGACATAACAATGATTCTACTAAACTGGAAATTAAGATTGCCACCTGGACACCTTGGGCTCCTCCTACCTTTAAATCAATAGGCTAAGAAGGGAGTTACAGTGTTTGCTGGGGTGATTGACCTGGACTATCAAGATGAAATCAGTCTGTACTCCACAATGGAGGTAAGCAAGAGTATGCATGGAATACAGGAGATCCATTAGGGTGTCTCTTAGTATTACCATGCCCTATGATTAAGGCCACTGGGAAACTACAACAGCCCAATCCAGGCAGGACTACAAATGGCCCAAGCGCTTCACGAATGAAGGTTTGGGTCACTCCACGAGAAAAAAAAATACGACCTGCTGAGATGCTTGTTGAAGGCAAAGGGACTACAGAATGGGTAGTAGAAGAAGAAGGTAGTCATCAATACCAGCTATGACCACATGACTAGCTGCAGAAAAAAGGACTGTAATTGTCACGAGTATTTCCTCCTTCTTTGGTTAAAAACATGTTTGTGCACATATACACTTGTACTAATAAAATATCTTCATTTTATTTCCTTTTTCCTTTATTATTTGACACAAGATTTATTGACCTCATATTAGTGTTTAAGTGTTGTTAACTTTATGTAATAGCATTTGGGTTGGGGATTGGTACATTTCTGGTGGTAGGAAGGATAGTTGTATTATGTTAGCTGTAATTATGACCTTATTATTGTCTGTATTTGAAGATTTTGTATGATCTCAGAAGATGTGTATGGGTTCAAGTCGACAAGGGGTGGACTTGTGATAGTTAATACTGAGTGTCAACTTTATTGGATTGAAGGAGGACAATATTGATCCGGGGTGTATCTGTGAGGGTGTTGTCAAACGAAATTAACATTTGGGTCAGTGAGCTGGGAATGGCAGACCCACCCTTAATCTGGGTGGGCACCATCTATTCAGCTGGCATCACGGCCAGAATATAACACTGGCAGGAAAATGTGAAAAGACATTTCTGCGTTAGCCTCCCAGCCTACATCTCTCTCTCGTGCAGGATGCTTCCTGCCCTCAAACATCGGACTCCAAGTTCTTCAGCTTTGGGAGTCAGACTGGCTTCCTTGCTCTTTAGTTTGCAAGCAGCTTATTGTAGGACCCAGGGATCCTGCGAGTTAATACTCTTTAATAAACTCCCCTTTACATATATATATACACACACACATATATATCCTATTAGTTCTGTTTCTCTAGAGGACCATGATTAATACACTTCCTTTTACCAAATGTTAGTATGCTTTTTTCTCCCTTCTCTCCTTTCTCGCCAAATAACCACATCCTACTCTAGTGGAAAAAAAAACTCTAAAACTCTTCCCATAATTGTATTATTTTCAATTCTAGCATCTCTAAATGATCTATCTGCCAGCTCAAATATAGTTCGTTGCTGTCTAGTGACCTCCCAAAGCAAATTATTCTCTTAAATAACCAAAAAGTATGGTGTAAACCACTTCTAGTATGAAATGGAAAGAATGCAGTTCATAGAGAGAAGTGGTAATTCTGGGCAGTAGCATCTTGTAAAAATTGTTAGACAGATACTGAGATAGACTATCATCTTGGGCATGGGCCATGTTTTTTTAATAGGCTCTTCATTGTCTGACTTCGTTTATGGGTTGAAATTATCTCATCCATGTTCTCTGTGTTTCTTGCCTCCAACCTCTTGGAGGTTCTTCATTAACCAAGATTTTTCTTTCCACAACTGAAGTGAGTGTTGGAAAAATATATGCCTCTCAAGCAGAATACATTTTGGAACCTACTCTGTACTCCAAAATATTAAGACTGACAAACAATATAAGCACTTTTCTGACCAGTCTTCTGGATTTCTTTTGCCTTTTTAGTATATAATCCTCAAGAAATGGAGTACATTTCAGATCTATATTTTTCAGTTAGCTCCCTGGGTCAGAGAAAATATCCAACATTCTTTTAGACACAGAGTTCTCAAATCTACTTGAGGTGTTTGCATTCTTGTCCCCAGGCCTTCTTCCTTGGCAACTTACTGGCAAACACCTTGAGTATATCATGCTTGACGTGAAAACACACTGAATTAAAATGTGTTTTTCCCAAGATTTGCGTTACTTAGTTTGCTAAGAGCTTTACTGATTGATGCTCAAAGCTTTTTAAAATTCATATATCTTATTGACTTTGTTATAAAATAAGCTACATATTCCATCATTTGATATAAGTAATTTCTGAATTCATTCTTTAACATTTAATTTCTGCTTTCAAACAAATGCATAATTTTCTTAGTTAGCTTGTTTTTTGTTGTTGTCGTTGTTTGGTTTGGTTTTGGTTTTTTGAAACAGACTCTCACTCTGTCACCCAGGCTGGAGTGCAGAGGCATGATCTTGGTTCACTGTAGCCTCCACCTCCTGGTTTCAAGCAATTCTCATGCCTCAGCCTCCTGAGTAGCTGGGACTACAGGTGCATGCCACCATGCATGGCTAATTTTTGTATTTTTAGTAGAGATGGGATTTCACCATGTTGGTCAGGATGGTCTCGATCTCTTGACGTCGTAATCTGCTGCCTCGTCCTCCCAGCTCACTTTTATATCTTGTTGAAAGTATCCAATGATAGTCAACACTACTACTGATAATTTCAATCAATTTTCCCAAAGCCATCAAAAGCAGATACACTTACTTTCAAACTAATACGGAAAACAGCTTAAGCAATATTTTTACTAGTGCATATGAAAGTCTATCTTGCCAAAACATGCCATAACTTCCATCACCACACACTATTTTATCACAAGAGCAAAGTCGTTTTAAATATTTTAAGTTTTTGTTTTTACAGAATGCCACTTCAATATACTAATTTCTATTATATATTAACAAAGGAAACAAACACTAATAAACAATTCCCAAATCTCGAAGGCTTGAGGTAATAAAGGCTTACATCTCACCCATGCCACAATATGATTATGTGTTGACAGGCTTTGGGTTATGGGCGTAGGCTCTGGTCCACTCCTGTGGTTCTGCCATTTCCCTGGGGCCGAGTTTTGTACTCTCGTCTCTATTTCTGGTTATAGACAAAGAATAAAGGAAAATGAAGGGGATACATCTGCTCTTAGCTCTTTAGCCCTGGAGTTGACATGCAGCCCTTTAAAAAAAAAATTATGAGTACAAACCAATCGCATGATCTCTCCCAGAAACAAGGGAACTGGGAAATGTGCCCTGAAATGCAGCGATGAAATACGGGATAAAACAGAGGGAGTGAGCAGAGCAGATACACAGTTACATATAAGAGGAAGTAAAATTAAAGTAGCTCTGTACTCACACCAAAAATAAACTTCATGTGTGTTACAGACCTAAACATAATAATAAACATCTTACACTTTAGGTGTAATTATAGCAGAATACCTTATGATTCAAGGTTGTGAAAGATTTCTTAAATGAAATATTTTCTAAAAACTTGTAGTGGACAATACTGTAATATTGATACGCATACAATTATTTTAAGAATTATTCATGAAACTACTTAATTCACAAAAATTATTCATAAAGACATAAATAAAAGTTTTAAAAACATACAAAAATATATTCAATACGTCTACATGATCAACAGTGCAATCTTTATTCTTTATTTTCTATGTTTGCATAAGGTATGGGAATTTCCCACTGTTCTACCAAAAGGGTAATAGTTGGTTGGGATATTTCTGACCTCATTCCACCACTTCTGTCATTCCTATTTAAGGAGTGAAGAGTTGATTTCCTGATTAGCGAATTTGGGAGAAAAAAATTAACATGGTGTACATAGCCACTTTCTTCTTGTTTAACAAAACCAGCCACTAAGAAGTAGTCATTCTTAGCAGGTCCATGTGGTACACTTTCTAGGGTAGGTTATGCATTTTGTGGCAGTGCCGAATGCCTGGGCTGTCATCTGGAGGCGAGAGTTCAGTTCAGTGGAAAGGATATTAGAAGCGTCTTTGGCCACTATGTAACTGCAGTTCCTGATTCAAGTCTATTAGTAATTAAATTTGTATTTTATTCTCTAGCCATCTGATTTGTATATTTTCTTCTTAATGAATTCTGAACTTAGACAAGATTTAAGGGAAGAAAATAATTCGCTATCCTAGAGTCTAGCATAATGATAAACATGCGGGAAATTAAGGAAATAATTAAGAGGACCTCCTTGTGGGCTGAAGGCTAGATCAAAGTTTTGCGCTACCTGGTAGGTTGGCTTTTAGGCTTTGACTTTAGTAAATGTGAGTCACAGCGTCCTTGATCACAATGATTTGTAGGAGTTATAATTGTGGATCTGATGTCTACCTGGTATTACCAGCACAGTCCTTGATAGTTACAGATTTTTTTTAACCCAGTATGTTTAAACTTAATTATATCCCAATTTAAACATCTTACCTTATAGAGATTGGATTATAGGTAAAAGGGGGGAATGAGAACACTAGTTAGTGCTTTATTTTTAAAATTCATGATGCTTGTGTATACTGGCTTTTCAAACCTTTATTAGTGAGAGAAAAATCTGTTGCTTTTATTATATTTTGTAGTCAGACCTCTAAGCTATGATTGTTAACTGTAAAGATGGTTAATTTATCAGAAAACTTGCTACACTGTTTAATTGCATGCACTTTTTAATTCTAATGATATCTGTGGAAACTTTTTTATTTTCTTATGTGCATTCATAACTAAAAAATAGTGGTTATTTTATTGATTCCTTTTTTATCTTTATAACATCTATTACTTTTTCATACTTTATCACTGGCTAGAAATTCTAGTTCCATGATCAATGTCACTGGTGATCTTAATCATCCTTGTCTCACTCCCTCAGAGAGTAATTTGTAGTTTTACTGCTAGGTTTTGTATGTTGATACCTATATTATATTAAGAAAGTGCCCTTTATTTCTTAGTTTTAGAAGAGAGTATCATCTGAGATGATTTGACTTCTTACAAATGCTTTTCTTCTGTAGTGTTTGAGAATATATACCTCTTAGGTACTTGGTTAAAGTAGTCAATAATGTTACTGAATTGCTAAATTTTCAAACCAACTTTGTACTTCTAGAATAAATCCAATTGTGTTTTATGTTATTTTTGTAAGTATTGCTGGATTGATTTCTTAATATTTTGATAACTATTTCCATTTTTGTTGATGTATAAAAATAGACGTGCACATACATGTGCTTCAGATGACTTATACAAAAATGATGGTAGCATCATTGTTTTCTGTAGCTAAAAATGGGCAAAAATTCATCTAACTGCAAACATAAATATATTGTGGAATAGTCGTGCATTAAAATGCTTAGGATCAATTCGAATGAATCAAAAAGATCTACATGCAAAAGCACTCATAGATGTCACAAAATTATACTGAGCAAAACATACAGCTACAAAAGAATACATTTGATGTAATTTCAGTTATAAAATTTAATAAACACTCTGTGATTGGGGACAGTAACACTAGAATCAGGGGGTTTGATTTTGTTCACTAATTTCCTGAGCTTGAGGCTGTTATAGTTACTACCTTTCAGTCGTCTTAACCCTGACACACCATACCCCAGTCACCATAGTCTTAATAGTTAAGACAAATGTGGTATGAGACAGAAATTTAGGGCTGGTAGTGAGCAGAAAGATGTCTCCACTACATCTTCTAGTAGTAAAAACTGTGAGGCAACCACCGTTGGGTGCTCTCCATTTCCCTTCTTCACTAGTTGCTAAGCTTGAAGAAATAAACAGTATAGTTGGCTGATTAGCTTCATCTCTGTCTGTCTCATATTGCTGCCTTACCTTCACACATAGAAATTCGAGTTATTCTTACTGGCAGGATTTCCGGAAGAGACTCAGGGGCTTTTCAATAGGGAAGTTGAAGTTGTTTAGCAGTGCCCGTGGTTCTGAAGTTCTGTGAATACAATTAGTTATGTAGGAAAAGTGTGAAAGCCCATGTGCCCACTTATCTAGCTACATTTTCCAACAAAACATTTTGCATTTTATTTCTATCATCTATCTATATATCTATCTATCTATCTATCATCTATCTATCTATCTATCTACCTATCTATCTATCTAATCTATCTATCTATCTATCTTGGTTTGATTTGTATATGTTTCTTCATAGGTTTTGAATTTAGAAAATTTTAATTAGAGAATAATTATCATCTTTTTATACTCCACACCAGGGAAGATTCATATATCAAGAATATAACCATTTTTACAGATAGCGATGGACAAAAAGGGATGGAGGTTGTAAAGATACCTGATTACATTAGTAATCAAGGATATGTGGCCCTTCCCTCCAACATAATAAAAAGGGATTTTATTTTACAACTACCGGAATACAAATATTTAAAAGGATGTAAGACTTCATGAGAATGTGATGAAATGTGAGGTAATGATGGAAGTAAACAAACAGAATTTTGGAAGGCAATTCAATCTGGCATTGTGAAGTGCCTTTGAATAGGAATACAACTTTAACATTTAGCCATATGTTGCTAATAACTCACCACATGCATGTGCTTGAGAAGACACATGTAGTAATGTCTCTCACAGCTCACAGTAATAGTGAACAATTGAACCAACTAAAATGTCCACGATGGATAATTGGATGTGCATACAAGGGTGTATTGCAAATGAGTAAATTACAGACTCATTTATCATTTTTAAACACAGATTGTATACAACATTTACTAAACAGAACAGAAAGATATGTGATAATAAAAAGTAAATATTTATTTCAGTTTTCACTTGGTGTCAAGTATATTCTATACTGCTAACTCACTTACCACACACAACAACTTGTTGAAATAAGTACTATCATCTCCATTATACAGATGTAAAAAATGAGACACCAGAAGTCTAAGAGATTTCCCCAGGATCGCACATGGCAAACATGTGGAAGAGTGGATATTGAATAAATCTTGGTATTCCATATATTATGTTTTAAGCTGGAAATTCCCATTGCATTTTATTACTTACACAATATTTATAATAAGACATCATTTGTGTAAAATTCAGAAAAATAAAGTACAATATTCTATATTGCAATGGACATAAACATATACAGTAATAATCATTTATAAGATATAAGAAAAAGTGAGAATAGTAGTTAAATCTAGAAAACAAGAAACAAAATTAGCATTGGGGTTATAAAGATAACTTCAATATTATGTGGTATAATATTCCCTAAAACTCTTTGAGGCAAATATAGGAATGTTTCAAGATACTATGTAAACGGTTGATAGATAGTTTTTTACATATATATTCTACTGTTTTATTTCTGTAAAAATCATTTTATAGGATGCTTTTACAAGAAAGTTAACTATTATCTGTGAAAGACTGAATATTTTATTTTACTCAGTCCTATTCCTGAGGAAAACTAGAAAACCTGCAGACACAAAAAATAAAAATAAGAAAACTTATTTGGAAGTCATCAGATATTCCTTGAGTCTGTGAGATTTTGTAGTGGAGAATCTTGGGGAGGAGGCAGAAAAATCAAAAGACTGGAATTTAATGAGAATTTTCCCTTTGATCTGATTGTCAGTTTTTAAAGTTGCGGCTAAGAGTCTGAAAAAGTCTGCAGGGGATGGGGCAATTACAATTCAGAAGCTGCCATGGTGCAGGGTCCTTGTGAACTTTCAGGCTCTTACACAGGATTAAAACTTAAACTTGTATTTTCTTTTCTTTTTTTGAAGACAGAGTTCTGCTCTTGTTGCCCAGGCTGTAGTGCAGTGGCACGATCTCGACTCACTGCAACCTCCACCTCCTGGATTCAAGCGATATCTCTTGCCTCAGCCTCCCGAATAACTGGGATTACAGGCACACACCACCACCCCTGGCTAATTTTGTCTTTTTAATAGAGACGAGGTTTCACCGTGTCGGTCAGGGTGGTCTCCAACTCCTGACCTCAGGTGATCCACTCGCCTTGGCCTCCCAAAGTTCTAGGATTACAGGCTTAAGCCACTGCACCTGGTCCATATATTTTTATTATAAAATAATCTGAATATAATACTTCAAAAAATGAATAAAAATGGATGACTCTAGAATTCTATCATACTATTAGAGAAAATGCCCAATACATAATGTGTGCTATTCTTTCTCTTAACTTAAAAAAGAAAAATAAACTTTCCCTTAACCCTATTTTGGTTCTTGCAATTGTTCCTTTATTCTGTTCCTCTTCATAGCAAAACTATTTAAAGCAATTATCTATAAGTCGTTGTCAGCAGTTCCTTCTAAATATACTTTAATCAGGCTTTTAGCCTGAACATTCTATCAAAAGTGCCTTTGCCTAAATTACCAGTGACCTCCAGATTCCTAAATCCAATGGTCAATTCTCAGTGTTCATTTTACTTGATACCTTGACAATATCTAAAGTATTACATATGTATTAACTCTTTAATCCAGAAGTTCACTTTGTAAAGTTACTGTAAAGATAAACCTCTGAAAGTATGGCAATATTATATGCATGAGTGTATTCATTGCAACATTAATAGTGCTTGCAAATATTCTAAATAAACTAACAGTCCAAGCGTAGAAGATTGGGTAAATTAATGACGGTGCCTACACAAAATAAAGTACTATTAAGCTGTAAAATAAAGAGGAATAGCTCTATGAACATATATGGAGGGATTTCTGAGAAAGTAAGTGAATAAGAGTAAAGTGCAAAGGAACATTTGCATCTGCTTATATTTACAAAAATATTAGAAAAATGAATAAACCATAAACAGTTATAATGGGTCAGGGAAAGTGACAGGAGAAAGCAATTGGGGAAAAATGACGGCACTCTGAAAATCCACTTTGTGTAGTTTTGGCCTTTGAAAGAATGTAAGTATTTTTTCATATTCAGAAAATCAAATCAAATTAACAAGAATGAGAAGAAGAGGAAAAAGAAAATACCTAAAACTTAAAGCAAATTATAATAAGTTATAACAGTTCTATTTTGAGAAAATAACCATTCAGAAAGAAAAATAATAATAAAGGATTAATCCAAGTAATTTATGGTTAAAATATTTCATGATACACACTTCTTGAATGTAGTTTGGTTGGTAGTGGGGAGACTACAGACAGATTCTCAACTCCTTATATTTTTACTTTTGTAACAGAAGCATCAATTATAGTTATACTATGGAAGTGAATAAAAAAGGAAAAGTGGTGGTATCATTTAGAGCCAACATTTTCACTCTGACAAAAAAATGCATGCAAGCAAAAAGAGATAGAAATATGTGTGTGTGTGTGTGTGTGTGTGTGTGTGTGTGTATGTGTGTGTGTGTATATATGTGTGTGTGTGTACATATATGTATTAAAAATACATATATTTCTTTTACCCTTACCTTTATCTGCTGAAGGGACCCAGAAAAAGATACAAAATTATTAATGAACAAATCTCAGGCTATAATACTATTTCCCACTAAAGTAGGCTCGGGCAAGATAGGTATAAGATGAACCTGAAACATTTTGTTATGCTAATTGTAGGGAAGTTCTTGTAAAAATAATAGGCACATGTTACAACAACACAGGAACCAGGCAGAGAGGTGTATGCTGATCAAATATAGTGTAATTTGAATGCCCAAATCATTGTAAGTACAGTAATAATTTATAAATGAAAAGTTGAGAATGCCCATTATAGAGAGATGAATACTAGATAGATATATAGATAGATAGATACATACATACATACATACATACATAGATGATAGATAGATAGATAGATAGATAGATAGATAGATAGATAGATGATAGGGAGACAATAGATAATAGATAGATGATAGATTAGACAGATAGATGATAGATATAGATAGATAGATAGATAGATAGATAGATAGATAGATAGATAGATAGATGGATGGATGGATAGATAGATAGATAGATAGATAGATAGATAGATAGATAGATGTAAAAAGAGAGGGCCTTTGCTTACAGTGGAATGTGCAGTGCTGAATGGTAAATGTGGAATGAGTGCTGGAGTCAGAAATTCATCATTTTGCAACCTCCATTTTAAAGATAGGACCAGGAAAAAAATGACAATGCATACTAAACCCTAGGGGGAAATTTTGATGCGGAGTAGGATATTTTCATGGTCCTAAAAGAGCTACTGTGAAATTGCTTATTAGTTGTACAGGACTGAAATGGTGCCGATAAAATGGTGAAATAGGAAGCAACTTGAATGGATTATCAAAGTCAATGTGCCAGGAAAAGAGACGGATATGTGCCTCCAGAAACGAATATACCAAGGACGAAATGACATCACTTATTACTTCAGCTGGAAATGCATAATCTGAGTGTAATCCTGGGAGAATCTCAGACAAACCAAAAGTGAAGAATATTCTATGAAAATAGTGGCAGGGGAATGGTGAATTTTTCAGAAATATCAATTTCATAAGAGATAAAGAAAGGCCATTGTAATTACTGCAAAATAAACAAAGGAAAATGACATTTAGGAGTAAAGATAAAGAGCCATGCGCTATGCAAGTTACCCTCAATTGAGCAATTGTTCACTGACGTACTTAGTGATCCCTGAACATGCCAGACTGACTCTCACATCAGGCCCTCTCCATTTGCTGCTCCTTAGTAAAGAAACACTATTCCAGAACATGCATCAGATATATTTCCTTACATCTTTCAAGTGTTTACTCATAAACCTGTATCCTTCTGAGAGTCACTCACTGCTTAAAATTTCCAGTCCCCCAAAGACACTGCCAACTTCACGTTTCTCTACAATGCTTATCATGTTTTAATGCAGTGTTCATTGAATTTATTCATCTTGTTGTAATTTCCCATGCTAAAATGCAAGCTTCAAGATAGCATGGATTTTTACATTCAGTTTGTTCTTTGTTGTTGACTCATCTCCTGGAACACTGCCTCATTATAATAGGTGCTCAATAAAGACTTTTTTGATTTAAGATTTCTGTCTCGGTTTCATTTGATATTTAGAATAAAGTAATCAATGAATATAGATTCTACCAATATCTAGAATAAACTTTATTTAAGTAATAGCAGTGATCATTTGTCTATTGTATTTTAATAAGTGTTATCCGGAATAGGTTAATATAATGCTACAGAAAGTGAAAAATGTCCACTTAGCTGTGAATCCTGAATAAAAGGATCATAATGCTGAATAAAATAATTCCGAATTAAAGGTTTTATAATCCTGAAAAGATTTTATTAGCATACTATTTTACCTCTTAGAAACAAATGAGTTCTCTCCTGCTAGAAGTAGTACATGGAAGAATTCACTGGTTTTATTCTCATGGATTTTTCTTCTCTCCTTCACTTCATGCACCTGAGGTGCTGGTGATAAGCAGAAATGAAATTCGACAAATATTCTCTAATTTATTTTTGCTTTTCAAGTGTGCAAAACACAGGCTCAAATCAGAAAGCCAGAAATCTTGTTATGATGTCAAAATAGGAATGAAATCAGAAGAGAGCATTTTAGACAAAAGATGCATTTGTATGTGATCATAAGTATTAAACTTCTGAGTAACAAATTAGTGGATTTCACGCCCTCTTGGAAGAACAATTGCAGTATGTTAGTCATTGATTTAGCTAACTTTGACTTACCAACTGTTAAGCGCATGGGGAATTTTAGTAAACGAAGTAAGTACCGTGTATTCCCTCACTGAGGTTACCACATCACAAAGGCATGGATTCAATAATTCATTTAGAAATGTTGATGTCGACTCACTTGTTTAGTTTTGCTTTGTTGCGTGTGCTTTTGGTGTCAAATCCAGGAAATCATTGCCTAGATCAATGTCAAGGAGTTTTCTGCTGTTTCCTTCTGGGAGTTTTAAAATTGCACATCTTTGCATTTAATTATTTAATATATTTAGAATGTATTTCTGTGTATGTTGTAAAACAAGGATTTTACTTTTCATTTTATTTTTTCAAATGGATATCCACTTTTCCCAACACCATACACTGAACAGTCTTTTTCCTCATTGTGTATTTCTGATATGCAATAGACAAAATGAGATGTAAATTTCTAGTAAGCATGCCATTGATATATGAACTAGTCAACTTGAATTACAATATAAAAATGGGACCTCTAGAGGTAATCTATGGAGATTGGGGAGATGTTGATCAAGAGATACAAAATTTCATTAGGTGAAGGAATAAATTCAAAAGATCTATCATACAACACGGTGACTATAGTAATTAACAATGTATTGTATACTTTAAAATTGCTAAGGAAGTAGATTTTCAGTGTTTTTACCACAAAAAAAGATAAGTATGTGAGGTAATGCATACATTAATTAGCTCAATTTAGCCATTCCATAATGTACACATATATTAAAACATCACATTATACATCATAGAAACGTAAAAATTTATGTCAACTTAAAATTATTTTTAAAAGTAATCCTAACAAGTAATAAATTATAACAAATGCTATTTTATTTGAAACAAAAATTCTGTCAATTCAGTGATCAAAAATTTCCAGGTTGTAATTTGATTTGTTAGAAAATATGAACTGATTAGAAACGACATACTGATATTTTCTAACCTGTAAGATAGTGTTGTGTTGCAGTTAAAATCTAATTGAATGGGGCTGAAAAGGTGGATGAGAACATTCCTAATACAAATAAGCACTTCAGAATATATCTGACAGATTGTAGCATGCATGGCATATGCAAATATACTTCTAAGATTCAGGGTGTTTGTGTTAATTGTGTGATCTTCAAGTTTCACAAGAGAGTGTGAACTCGGTAGAGTTTATTCACTTTGGGAATGCTTAAGAGAAATAAACTACCACAACATACACAATATGTATCCCAGTAGCAACAGAGGAATTCACAGAAAAAAGTACAAGGTCTAAACTCACCATTATACCCAGGAACCTGACTTACTAAAATGTCAGGTACATTCTGGTTAAAATCGTTTATCTCACTAAAGGTAATGTTTCATCTTTAAGATGACTTCCTTAGCTACACAGTACCTGGATTTATGGCTTATAAAGACTCTATGCGGAGTGGTAGATTGAATGTTTCATGTTATTATTTGTATTTAGAAGAGAGATCACTGATGCATTCACAAAAATTGCAGCTTCTGATGGTTTGGCTATGAGAAAATCAGTGTCCATTATCAGATAGTGTATCTCTGAGAAACAGAGCCTGAAAATACGGTTAGGATTGTATGACACATAACTATGTAGACATATAGTTTGTGTATGTATACACATGCATGCTTCTATTGGCGACGGGAAACTTAACTTTTAGTATTAATTGTTGCTCACAAGGCTGTGGGTTAGCTGGGCTCACTCACATGTTTTCAGTCAATCCTGGGTCAGATATGCAGGTCTACTGATCTACATTATACTTTCTGTTATTTGTGGTTCCTCTGGATTTCAGTCAATTCAACAATCATTCCTAGGTCTGCTTGGTCTACTAGAGTTTCTCCATGTGGTGTTTCATCTTCTTGCAGGCGATGCTGTACTCCTCATTTGTATGTGAGCAGAATTCCAAGAGAGACGAGAAAAACAAAAACGTCTGGAACCTAGGCACAGAACAAGCACATCATCAGTTCCACTACACTCTATTGGTCAAAGAAATTCACAAGGCTAACTCTAATTTTAAAAATCCTCAGCTCTAAATAGTATTTTCTTAGAAAGGACCACTCCACACTTATTATCCTGTAATTTTGTTTAATTCTGTGATCAGCATGTGTAACTGTGAGAAGCTTCAACAATTACTTCTATGTTTTGTTTGTGCTTATTTTCTATCTTCCCAGAGGAGAACTTTCTCCTTTTAAGGGTTTCTCCTATTAATGGTTTTGTCCATTGTTTTAACCCCAGCAAATTCAGTGGTTCTGGGAGGGTCATATATTGTTATACTCTAGCAAGTGAACTGTTTCACATCTGGGATTGAAAAGGGAGAAGGGAGGATAAATAAAACAAAGCTAATTTTGTCATATTTATGAGCATATGTAAAAGCATCCAAAATGAGGTGATATGCATCTTAACATACCAGTTCACCAGTTTATTAATTATTAGCAGAAAATTTTAAAAAAATAATTAAACCTTAAATAGCAATATATTCAATAAGCAAATTATTCATTATAACATAGATCATGAAAGTTTTTATTTTTTATACTCTCATTTTAGGAAATAAAGCTAGATTTGTTAACTGTGAATTTTATTCTGCTGCCTGTGCTTTGTTGTACCAGGAGAATGAAATAAATTTTCCACCTTAAATGAAGGAATATATTAATAAATTGTGATCACTTCTATTCTGTGAATCATCTCTTTTGCATTGTAAAAAAATTAACGTCTCTTCCTACCTTGAATAATTTATGCACTTTCCTCAGTCTTTGCAGTAGCATAATAAATGTACTACATTCCCAGCAAGTTGATTATTCAATTCATAAAGCATGAAAAATTTTTTACGTGAGTTACCAGGTTGATAATTCTAAGTCACTCACCTACTAATTATCAACTAGGCTGTCATTCAAGTCATGCAATCTAAACCTTTTTCAGATATCTGACAGATCTGTCTGCATTAGATTTTCATCAAAGATTACCAAGCAAGTATAATGTTTAAATTTTTTGATTTCTCTAAAAAAGAGAACTTCTGTTTCATGAAGGCTTAAGGCCTAATGGTCTAAAAGTAGATTCTCAGAGTCCTCATTTTGTTCTCTACCTTTAATAGCTATATAAATTTGAGCAGTAATTTTTTTTTTCTCAAAGGCACACTTTCCTTATATATATGATGAGGTTAGGAAAGATTTTTAGTGTTGTAAGGTTGATAGAGTGATTAAATAATGCAATTATTAGAAGTTGACTAGGACTCTATCACATAGATATTTATAACAAAATATATAAATTTAGTTATTAATAAGTAGAATTTATAATTAATCAATTAAAAGGTAAATATTATTTCATTAATATCAGGAATACATGTTGATTGTAATATTACTTCCTATAATTAATAATTTTTAAGGTGAGAAATTTCAATATTTAATTTGATTGCAATAGAAACATGAAATGATGAAAAGGAGTATTACATACTGCATGTTTTTTTTCTCCCCCAACACAGATACCATGAAACCATAAACATATTTTCACTTCATTTTTTAAAGAACTCAACTCAAAGCAAAGCTCATGTTAAATGCAAATAAATATTGTTAATAAAATCCAGGCAATGAAAGGTTATGGAAACTGCTAACACAGATATACACAAGCGAATTCTGGGTTTCCTTCACTAAATGAACTACTGCAGATGTCAAATGGCTGAGATGGCAGAAGTTCACTTTGATACGGACATTGAAGTAAATAAATAGATAAAATGAAACAGAGGTGTTCTTGTCTCATGTAGGGTAGATATCTGCTCTGCAAAATAAGTTATTTCCTATCCAAATTACAGTTTTACTTGTTAGCTCTTTTAAATGTACCAAGACACATAGTCAGGAAGTTCTGTATACCAGAGAGCACAGGGAAGGAAGAGTTTTATTGTAGAGGCCGGTAACTGCAGGAGAGGGTCAGAGTAGCAGAGGACAGGGAAGAGAAGCTACTAAACCAAGATGTGCAGCAGTAAAGCCCAGAAAGATCACAGGGTGTGCAGACAGCAGGGAAAAGCAAGAGCGATGGAAAGAACTTAAAGCAAGACCTTCAACAGCACTAACATAGAAGGGGAAATTACCAGGAAGGGACAGGAAATTATGACTATTCACAGAATGATGGAGAAACATTAAAAACTTTAGTGATAACACTGATAAAGTAGCTTTCAGTTTACTAAAGAGGGCAGTTGATATCAACATGGAGACATAAATGAACAAAGGAAGCCATTCCGATAAATCAGCCACTTGAATACGTGAAATCAACAGAACATGTTACTTAACAAGATAACAGGTGTTAGTTCAGTATTAGGTTATGATATAGTTAGGCTTTGTGTCCCCACCAAAGTCTCATCTTGAATTGTAATCTGCATAATTCCCATAATCCCTACGTGTCAAAGGAGAGAGCAGGTGGAGGTAATTGAATCATGGGAGCGGCTTCCCCTATGTTGTTCTTGTTATAATGAGCTCTCGTCAGAGCTGATGTTTTTATAAGGCACTCTTCCCCCTTCACTAGGCACTTCTTCTTTCCACCTTGTGAAGAAGGTGCCTTGCTTCCTCTTTGCCTTCTACCATGATTGTAAGCTGCCTGACGTCTCCCTAGCCATGCTGAACTGTGAGTCAATTAAATCTCTTTCCTTTATCAATTACCCAGTCTCTGGCAGTTCTTTATAGCAGTATGAAAATGGACTTATACGGGTTATGAATTCCCACTTAATAAAGTAGGATTGGTACAAAGAACAATCCTATCCTATCTATCCATCCGTCCATCCATCCATCCATCTATCCACTCATCCTTTTATCCTTGTATCCATCCATCATCAATTGATAGTAGATGAATCAGTCTAACATCATTCATTAAATATTTAGTACCGTGCTGAATATTTGGGATATGCACATGACATGCACATATTTATATTTTAAAACATACAACTAAATTCTGGTGTTCTATAGCACAGTAGGTTGACTGTAGTTAGTAATAATAGAGTGTGTATTTTAAAATGGATAGAAGAATGGATTTTGAGTTTTCTCACTACAAAGAAATGACAATGATTTTCAGGTGATGGATATTTTAATTACCCTGATTTGATGATTACACAAAGTACACATGTATTGAAATATCACACTGTACCTGTGTATATGTGTGTGTGTGTGTGTGTATATATATATATATAAAATTAATCATGTGTCAGTTAAAAACTACAACTTAAAATATTTATTTGTATTTTTAAATTCTGGCTATACAGATTTATTAATAATGTTGAAAACTAACTTGAATTTAGTCATCTGTTATTTAAAGTTCAGTTATGAACTCATTTTTAGCAGAAATGCTTAATGTGCAGACTTCGTTACCCAGAAGTTTAATGTACATATTGCCTATTCAGGATTATACTAAACATTGCATTATTGGGTATAACATTGTAGAGATGCTAGTTTGAATAGGGATATCCTTTTGGCAACTAATATTCATAATTACCATAAAATAATTTCACTCTAAGTCCCTTAATCAACTATTTATTAAAAAGTATATTAAAGAATATAATTTTCTAAATATTGGTGTAATTTCTGTATATGTATATGTATACATTTAATCAGAAACAATTCTCGTGTTACAAAAATAACAAACTCTAAATTACCTCTCTAAACATACTATTACTGTCTTTTGAAAGTTGGTGTTCATAGAAAAAGTGAAAAAGCCATTATTACAAAACCTTCTGAAGAGAGTTCTGACATATGTTATGATTTAATAACATTTGTAAATAATATCAAAGGCCTAATGTATCATTCTCTTTTTATTTATAAATTAGCCATTCAAAATCTGTATAAGACATGAAAGTGTTTTAATGCACAATTATCACACATAATTTTGTGAACACAAAATATCTTAGAAATAACAATGTGAAAGGATGTAAGCAAATATTAAAGTTACAGTAAATATTATTTAATTATATACCAGTTTCTACATATTCCACTAAATATCAACAAATATTTACTGATGGTGATGATAATTCTATGCTTGACTGACAATATAAAACAGGAGAAATTAAAGTTAAAAAAGAAAAAAAAACTAAAAACAAAGTTGTAAACTATCCATAAAACCAATATTACCTATCTGACATTACTGGTTAAAGTACCATTTAAAATTCCTTAAGCAGTTAACATTTTACTTTTGTTTGCCTCCCTACTGAGTAATCACCAAAAAAGGTGACACCATTTTAACCACATAAGTAATCATAGTTTGACTTAGTGATTGGGGTGGTTAATGTTATGCATAAACATGCATAGGCCACGGTACTAGATATTTGGAAATACCAGTCTAGATGTTGCTAAGAAGATATTTTAGATGAGATTAAAATTTAAATCAGCAGGCTTTGAGTAAAACACATTAAGCTCCATAATGTGGCTGACCCTCATCTGATCAGTTGCAAGGCCTTAATCAAAAAGAAAATGAGGTCCTTCGAGGAAGAGGAAGTTCTGCCTCTAGAGAATTCTTCAGACTGCAGCTATAACATCTGCTCTTTCTTTGGACTTCAGCCTCTTGTTCTGCAGTGTGAAGTTTAGACTTGCAGGCTTCAAAATCGTAAAATCAATTTATTTCCTTGAAATAAATCTCTCTCTCTCTCTCTCTCTCTTTCTCTCTCTGTGTGTGCGCACGTGTGTGTAAAATACATACGCCTTTTTGCTTCTGTTTATCCGAAGAACTCTAGTAGAGTAAATGTAGATAAATTATTGGTTATTCTTTTAAACAACTTTATTGAGATATAACTGATTACAAAGAACTGTACACATTTAATGTACACAATTTGATGACCTTGGACATATTCGAACACCTGTGATACCATCACCACAATCAAGGTAATAAGCATACCCAATATATCTCAAAGTTTCCTTGTGTTCCTTTGTTTTGTTTTTAGAAATTAGTGGTAATTTTTCAATATGTTGAGTAGAAAATTGCATAATAAAATAGGTTTTCTTGAAATTTTGAGCACTCTTTATACTGGTGAGTATTATTATATGCATTCAGTGATTCTATTTTTATTCACTTGCTGGTAACCATAGGAAAAAAAATGTGCTGAGCAGATTTTATCATTTAATTTAATTTTCATTTGGGTCAGTTTTCAGTTCAGTCAGGGTGACTTTTCAGACTTTGGAGTTATTTTATTTAAGAGATAGCATAACAGCATTGTAAAGCAATTGCACCAATTTACTGAAGAAGTCAATCCAATTTCTGCAAGTTCACTACTGTCATATCTGGTTTCTTGTACATGCATTGATTATATCAACAGAATCTTAGATGGTTCTTTGAATACCTGACTTCATTGCATTAAAAGCTGAAATCTGTTATCTACATAGATACTTGAGAGACTTGCCTTTCTATATTTTAGACGTAAATAAATTGGCAAATATATCCTAAAGACTCCATGGTTAAATATAAATTCCCTGAGGTTTGAGATATATGTATATGTATATATATTTTCAAGTGTGTGTCATTGAAATAATTTCAGAAATGTTGTTTAAAACCGGCATATGTATTTTTTATTCCTGCCATTATTATTACCAAAATGTCATTCCTTTTATAATTTACTCAATTTATATAAACAGAAAACAATCAGCATCTGCCTTACCTTATACAAATGTAATTTAAGAGTAGCAATTGGCTTTTTAGCTATCATTGTTGGCAATAGCTTCTCAGCAGAGCTAGTAACTAAAAAAAGGGGGCTTAGCCAATCTGAGGTGTTCATTGTGGCACTTTCCGAAGTATTTCTGTGGACTTGGAAATAATTTTGAAAAGATCGTTAGGGTGATGTTTTTAGTATCCTTGTTTGAGTAACGCGAGACCAAAGAGTGTTGTAAGAAAAGGTGATAGAAATTGAATTGGAAAAGGAGACCCAATCTGAAACATTGATTTATTAGGCACTATCAATAATGTAAAAAATATTTTAGCATGCATATGCTGTTGTCCTTTTTCTCCCTTATGCCTACATGAATTAAATTGAGATCATATTTAGTATTTCTCTTTCCTCTATAACATATGTAAATATTATTTATTCATCCACAACTGAAGTTCAGAAACATCACTATATCAGCATCCAATATCATACACATTTCAAAAATTTACATTTAGATCAAAATTGACAGCTAATAAAGATCCAAGTGTGTTGAGAATGCTTGTTTAGAAAACCCAATATTCCAAGTTGATGTGTTTGCATTTATCCTTCTACTGCTACCTTACTACTTCCTCAGCGTTGATGGAGTGTAGTTAATACTTCATTGTTCTGCGTGATGACATGAAAAATTTCATGTTAAATACACGTTTAGATATTCATCCTACTACAATTTTATGTGCTGTTTCATTACTAAGATGTTTCTTCCTTAGTTGAAAATAAACACTTTTTAAAAATATTTATCTTTCATAAGATAAAATTACATGTACATTTGTTTTTATTTGCTTTATACACTAATCTTATATTTTTCCTAATTTATATTTTCAACCATAACAAATTTTCTTCCTTTGAGTTCAAGAAATCTGCTACATCCTACTGTTGTTCACAGTCAAGTAATTACTAAGGAATCAAGATCAAAAATAATTTTCATAGTTTCATGGTAATCTTTCTCACATCTAAGTTCTGTACATCTTTCTAAAAGTTTTATTTGTAGTCCATGTGTTTGTCATAGGAAAAATGGAGTATCTTTAGTAACCTCTTCTTTTCTGTTGACAATTGAAGTGATATGTGATGCTTTCACTGCAAATTGAGTCTACAAATATTCTTGCTTGCTTCCATTGTCTAGATGGATGTTTCTTTTTTCTTCTCCAAGATAAATTTGCTGATATGTACTCAAAATCCTGTCATTTTCAGTACCTTCTGGGAACTTGCTCAATCCATTACCTCATCTGTTTCATGGATCTTTATCTGTCTTGTTTCCATTGGCTCCCTCATAGCAGGGCATAAAAAGCAGCATTCACTCTCACCCTGCTCCTTTCTAGATCTTATGTCTCTTTATTTCCATAACAATGATAGAAAAACAACAGCCTACCCTTGCTACTTCTATGTCTTAACCTCCTAATTATTTTTCGAAAACTGCCCTGCCTTCTGCTTTTTTATCTTTACCCGAATTGCTTTTCTTAAATTCCTGATGACCTCCTCATTTCTAAATAAAAGAGGAATTCTTCAATTCTTCATCCTTTTGACTCAATAATATACAATAATATATCTTATCCTACTTCACAGTCATAGACTATGTTTCCCAGAATCCTTGGTACAAGTTGTGCGTGGTACCCTGTTTGAGTTCCAGCCAATAGAATGTGGAAGCATGTGACATATGTCACTTTCAGGCTTGCCTTACAAAACCTCTTTCATAGTACTCCAAGCTTTCTCTATTTATTTACCGACGGGTTAACTGCAGAGACTCCAGAAGAAGGGTTTTCAAATATTGGAAAATAGTGGAGTTAAAGAAAGAAGCTCTAGTTTCAGAATTCTCAGTACAACGATGTTGACAAGTTGTTCCTGTTTGCCTACAACTTTCCCAATTTGAGAACTGAAGAGGCCTGTATTCTGGGAAACCCTTTGCACCTGAAACTTCAGAAACTTGGTCAACCTAGGAAGAATGCTACCCACTGAAAATTGAAACGGACTGAAATTGAACAAGTGATAACCATTCTACTGTATTTACACACATTTATTTGGGATTTATTTGCTATAATAGTCTACTCGAAAAAATATCTAGCTTAAGTAAGACAACATCAATTACCATCCTTCATTTTGCTTTGCCATCCTTTTATTTTTATTTGTGATTACTACTATCACTTATATATTTAATCAGTCCAGAGTATAATAGTTATCCTGTATTCCATTCTTTTCATTAATTTACAGATTCATTTAAACCCTGTGTATGCTGACACAGCCATCTAAAATATCTAATTGTTTTCTTTTTCTCTATTTTTCTTCCCAGACACTGTTAGTTCATATTCTCTTATTTCGTCACTTGGAACACTGATATTAACATTTAGGTGCATAACATAACTATCCAGTGAGCATCTGAAAGTTTTCCCAGACACACCTGAAAGGCTCTTATCGTAAACTCAGGGTAGAAGAGGGGATCTTATTATTTAAATTACCCCAATAACTGTTATGGTAAATGTGACAGTTTAGAAACACTAATCTGGAATTCTACTGAACCCTTCTTATGAGTGACATATGTAGTAATAAAAATACTTCTATATTGGGAGTTTGGTAATAATGATTTTCTAAAGGAAAAGAATATTTTATATGACTCTGTAGTAGAATAAATAGTTGTCCTAACATAATCTGTCCTCAAATCTATGAAAAAAATATATGCTTCCTTGCCCCTTGATTAAGGGCTGGATTTTAAGTATTTAGGACTTATGGGGGTTATATTTAAACTTTAATTCTAAAATGCAAGTAGTAGCCACAAAATAAGGGTACTTGCCTCAACTTCCACCAGAAATGATCAAATGCTGATGATGATGCTAAATCCCCAAATCATATTAGTTTTCATATATAAATTTAACTTGATGTGACTCACATGCAACTTCTTTCAATACTTATGTCATTTTTGGTGACACATCTTCTTTTTATTCAAGTTGCTCCTTCATGTCCTTTTAAAATAAATATATCTGACACCCTCAATGTAAAAGCCAATATTGCTACAATAGTGTAAAAAGCCAGACATGGCTCCATCCTCCTTCACTGATCTTATCCTTCAGTTTCTCCTGTTCTTGCTCTAATCCTAGTATCCTGTTTCCCTTGTTTGTCCTCTGCTCTGTGCATTCTCAACAGAAGTGATCATTTTCCTAAGGGCACATAAATGGATTATTGGTGAGAAAAAGACGGTGAAAGAAAACCTTACTTTTTCTTTGTGCTTACTCAATTTAGCTCAGCCCTCTTCCCCTTGGAATCACACCTCGTCATGGCTAGCACAAACTTTCCTGTGTTATTCCATGGCATAGAATTTACTTTATCTGTTTCTACACTGTCTGAAACTGAGTGGCTAAGTATGCCTCACTAAACCTACTTAACAAACAAAGCCAAGTCCATGCTCTTCATCTTGGCCTCTATGAGTCATAAACATGATATTTTGGCCTGAATATAGCTTTGTTTTTCTTCTCAATTTGTTCAGAAACTGAGAAGAGAAAAATATATACAGGCAGTTCTCTTGAATAGACCAATCAGTATGTTCCAAAAGTTATTCTTTTGTGCACTTATGTATTCAATTTCTCACTTAAACAGCAATATTTACTTAGACTATTTATTGAGACTATGACATTGTATGTGCTGTGCTAGCACTATGAGGGGTTGCCATCTACTCTGTCAATTACAGGAGGTCCTTTTGATGGAGAAAACAGTAATCTTGCTCCTACATTCATATTTGCAGTGGTTCATAAGACTGGGCATAGAGAAAAGATAGGACTCCCAATTGAGTGTTCTGGCCATAAATCATATGCTAAGCTTCCTATGAATATTTAGATACTACTTTATGGCAAGGAGTCGTTAAAACTCAAAGTACTTACTAAAATGTCAGCACTTATAATTATTAAAAAAAGAGATTGCTGATGTGACCTACTAAATTAGTTAAGACACATGAATGAATGTTAGCAACAAAAACTAACTCAAGCTAAGCAATTTATTTTTGTCCAATTCCTAGATTGGGGATGTTGTTTGGTTTCAAGCAGAGACCCTGCATAAGGATTTGGAGGACTCTTCCTATGTTTGATAGACTGGGGTCATCCTGTACTTCCCACAGTTTCCAGCTTATGAAGATATTTTCTTTGGATCCTATTTCTAAATTACAGGCAAAGATAATCCGATTAGCCCAGTTTGGAGCAATCATCCTTCCTCTCTTATCAGCTACAGCCAGGGGGCAGAAGAATATTGTAGTAAGAGAGAACAACCTTATGTGTAAGGTAAGTATTTCTAAGAGAGAGATTGCTAGACAGACATATCAATAGGTCTCTTGACTCAGGGAATACTATAGGCTTCAGTAATTATTTTTCATCCTAATGTTTATTGATGTGTGATTTTTAAACAAGCCCATATGTGTTTGGATTTTCCTGCAGTTGGAAAGCTATGTCAACCATGTTAACATAACTATGGGAATAAATAAATATCAACCTTCAGGGAATACTTGGGGCAATTTAACTATTCATGTCACCCTTTAGGATGTGTGGCTATTTATTAGTTTTAATTATTGATTAGTTATTTTGATATTATTCTCTGCAGTAAAACAATGATAACTTCTCACTGCAGCTAAGCCCAGAATTAATGTATATTGAGAATAATTTGCTAGCAGTGTGCTAAAATGTGACAGATTTACAATGTTAAAACTAAATAGAATACATTCATATCACTGTAACTTTCTTTACGGTGTCTTAAAGAAGGGAAAGAGATAGAGTTATGGTTAGTAACCTAGCAATTACATAAGTGAGAGAAAGGAAAATATCAATGTGTTAGCATTCCCAGCATTTTGTACAACTTCTTATTTATTTAAAATGATTTTGTGTTTGCCCCTTTGCTCCAGGGAATTGCTGAATTGAATGAGATAAAGGATTCATTAGAAAATTATGTGAATCTGAGCTAAACTAAATTGATTTACCATAAAAAGAATAAAACACCACTACAAGGGATGGGGAAAGTAATGGTGTATCCAGGGAACTGGAGAAAGTCAAGCTAGATACAGTCAAGAAGGAAGGGATAATAGAAGGCCAGGTTAGAACTGTTTGCTGGAGAAAAACAGAAGGATGATAGAATAGTTAACTGACACCATTAAGAATTTGGTGATCACTTATTTATAGATGCTCAGAAAATTTTTGCATGTCTTATTTCAAGGCTTTTGCTCCATCTGATAGCCAGGATAATTTGTGTTAATTTTTAAATACATGTCTTCATAAGTCCTTAACATTTGAATGCCACTGATAATGCTGATGACACCACAGACCAACCTACACAGGTGTTCTGCATCTAAGTATTCCAAGAAATTATTCATTATGTACAATGATTCATATGAGGGCAGTCAAAACTTTAATTTTGAGAGCCACATAGAATAGATTCCAGGACAAGTTATACTTACTGAGTTATATAATTTATTGCTTATTTGGAAGTAGAAAACTCTTAAATGTTATTAAATATAATTATTTTTAGATTTATTAATTTCTAAATATGATTAATTCCTAACCTTCAAACCTTTCTGTTACCCTAAATTGAATGCCCTTTTCTAAAATGGGCATGGTTTCACCTGGATTATTAACAAACAGAATAAGGAATAGCTTTCTATGTACTTTGAAACAATCTCTCCTCAAGTCTAAGAGTTTATTGTAACAGAATAATGGCCCCCCAAATGTTTACATTCTAACCCATGAAACCTGTTAATATGTTTTCTTACATGGAAAAAAAAAAAAACTTTGCAGATCTGATTATGTTTAGAGATCTCAAAGAGATTATCCTAGATTACCTACCTGAGCTCAATCTAGTCACATGAATGAGTTCTTAAAATCAAAGAACCTTTGCCAGCTGTGATGAAAGAGCAATATGACAACAGAAAAAGGGTTAGAGAAGTGGCAACACTTCTAGCTTTGAAGATTGAAGGACAGGGCCATGAGCCAAGCAATGTAGACAACCTCTAGAAGCTGAAACAGGCAAAGAAACTAATTATCCAGAAGCTCTGCAAAGAAAAACACCTTTGTTGATACCTTTATTTTAGCCCAGTGGTATAGATTCTTCGTGTTAATCATCAATGTTGTAATGTTGTAATGTGATGTTCAATTTTACATTAGAATTGCCTCAAAAACTAATAGATGATAGATAATAGATGATAGATAGATAAATACTAAAAAAGATAGATAAAGAAATATGTAACTACAGTCACTACCAGAGACATTTAAATTACAATCTTTAAGATGAGAAGAGCTATTCATAACTTAAAAATTTTTCTAGATAATTCAAATTGGCATCAAAGTTTGAGGACAACTAATATAAGTAATAATTTTGACATACTTAAACATTTTTATAATTTACATAAAATTTATTTTCTAAAATAATTTAAATTATAAATTCATTAAAAATAAATTTCTACTCAAAAGATAATACGTTATTAAAAAGTACTGGCATGGTGAATTAATTATCTATTGCACTATAACTAACCATTCTAAAACTTAGTGTATTGTACGTTAATTTATCTTGCTCATGACTGTACAAGACAGGTTGGATTTATTGGCGCTGCTTCTGCTGGGCTCACCACTCCAATGACTACAGTCACCTGGCAAGTTAACAGCATCTCTAGGGGCCACAAGGGCCTCATTTTCGTGTCTGGCAGTGAGCTAGTTCTATTGGCTGGGACTCCTTGGCACTTGTTCCTGTAGCCCCTCTAACCTTTCCAGCAGATCAGCTTAGGTTTCTTACATAGAAGTGACAAAAATCCAGGTTGCCAAGACCACTTATAGAAGTATTTATTAAGCCTCATTTTCTGTAATACGTATTGATATACCATTGATCAAAGCACATCTCAAGGCTAAGCCCAGTATCAGTACAGAAAGGGAATACATAGGCATGAATTTTGGGAGGTGTGTTTAATTATGGACCATTAATGTAGTCATGTACCACATTCAGTGTAATTGATTAGTGCCATATATAAAATCTGCGACTGGGCATGGTGGCTCATGCCTGTAATCCCAGCACTTTGGGAGGCCAAGGAGGGTGTATCACCTGAGGTTAGGAGTTCGAGACCAGCATGGCCAACATGGTGAAACCCTGTCTCTACTAAAAATACAAAAAAGTTAGCTGAGCATGGTGTCATGCACCTGTAATCCCAGCTACTAGGGAGGCTGAGGCAGGAGAATCACTTGAATCCGGGAGGATTCATATATATATGTGCATATATATATATATATATATATATGTGCACGTGGCTAATTATGTAATATATATTCTGATTTCAGCTTTTTAAAAGTTTTTTTTAATACTCTAACAAAAAGTACATAAAACATAACTATCGAAGTGAATAAATGATTGTGAATGAGTAGCAAGGAGAACAAAAAATCAGCAGCAGAAGAAGAATTTTGCCAGCATCCCAGAATCCCCTTGAACATCCCTTTTGTGTCACATATTCTTATTTCACACAATGGGTATCTTTTTTTCTGAAATCTAAGGAATCCCTTTCTTGATTATCTTCAGAATCCCATTCAATGATTTTTTTGTGTGTTTTTAAACTTCATAGAAATATGACAGAGTGCATGTTATTTTTTATGTGGCTTCTGTTGCACAACAGTATATATTTCAGTCATTCAGGGTGCTACATAGAGCTGCATTTCATTGATTGTATGGTTGTATTCTTAAAAATAAACCACATTTTCTTTGTTCATTCTGTTGCTGCAGAACATTTCAGTTTCTATTTTAGATTTATTACAACGTATTATATATAGTATTACTCTAAACTTATAAACATATATACACATTGTACATATGCTTTCCAGGTTTCAGTGTACATAAACACATGTGTATGCGTACCCCAAAGATATATATAATCTAAAGGAGAATTATTTCTGAGTCATAGAGAATGCATTCCCATTTAAAGATAAAAAAGATAATAGACACTTTAGCAGCATATGGTTAATTTTAGTAAGTGTTTCCTATTTACTTGGTGAGAATATGGATTTATCATTCTTCATTCCATCACTTAACTATTTTGCTAAACTTATCTGTAGATTGTTTTATGTTTTATGTTTATAATTATCTGTGCATAAAAATTTTCTTCTTTCTCCTGTTTCGATCTTCTGAGTGTTACTTTTTTTTTTTTTTAATATTCAGGAAAATATTTTTTGGCTCTACTATGATTAAGAGTGGTGAGAACAAGTAAATATTTTTACATGAAATAAATTAATTTGCCATTCAAGCACTGTAGAAATGCATTTTTGCTTTCTCTAAATCAAATTCCCATTTCAATTTTATCTGCAGATATTATGCATTTCCCTTCTGCCTACTAACTTTAATTACTCCATTATCATTGGAATTCATTATTATTTTTCTATATTAAGCACTGTGAAATGAGTTTTGGAGGGATGCTTTGAAGGCTATTTTTATTGCATGTTAATATTATTATATTCATTATTTAAGAAATAAAATGAAGAAAGTCATTTTTGGAAATCCAGTGCCTCAAGAGTCAATTAATATTTTAGATACTAAAACCACTATTTAAGAAGGATCTTAGTCGGTTTAGGATGCCTAGCAAAATGCCACAGACCAAGTGGCTGAAACAATAGACGTTTTCTTCTCACAGTTCTGGAGACTTCTAAGTCTGAGATCAGAGTGCCAGCATGAGTGGTTTCTGGTGAAGGCCCTCCTTCTAAGGCTTACAGATGACCACTTTATCATTCTTTTTGTTCACATGGATCAAGGGAGAGAGGAGGAGAGAAGGAGAGAGGGAGAGAGAGAACACACAAGCTCTCTGCTGTCTTTTATAAAAAATACTAATCCCATCTAAACCTAGTTACCTCCCAAAGCTCCCATCTCTCAATCATTACATTCGAAGGTTAAGGCTTCAACATATGATGTTGGAGAAAAACAATGCAGTTCAACAGTTCAATTCAGTTCCTTCTCTCCTTTTTTTTTTTTTTTTTTTTTCTTTTGAGACGAAGTCTTGCTCTGTCGCGAAGGCTAGAGTGCAGTGGCCGGATCTCGGCTCACTGCAACCTCCGCCTCCCAGGTTCAAGCGATTCTTCTGCCTCAGCCTCCCGAGTAGCTGGGACTACAGGCACGTGCCACCACCCAGGCTAATTTTTGGCAGTTTTAGTAGAGAGGGGATTTCACTGTGTCAGCCAGGATGGTCTCTGTTTCCTGACCTCGTGATCCGCCCGCGTCTGCCTCCCAAAGTGCTGGGATTAGGGGCGTGAGCCACTGCGCGCGGTCTCCTTCTCTCTTCCTGCCTTCCTTCCTTCCTTTCCTCTTTCTTTTCTTTTCTCCTTACTTCTTTCCATTATTTTTCTCCTTCCCTCTTTCATTCCTTTTCTTTCTCTCTCTTTCTTCCTTTTTAGCCTTCCTACTTTCCTTTTTTGTTAAAATTATTTGAACCATAATCTTTACATAGTAGTATAATTTTATTTTGGTAACAATTTCATAATTATCTTTGAATGATTTATTATCTCTTTGAAATTTTCAAGTTGTCAGGCGTTTTCTTCAAATATCTTTAGCTACCTTTTTGCCTGAGGATAAAACAAGGAAACACGCATACCTCTGAAATACTGTAAGTTGGCTTCCTGGCCTCTACAATAAAGCGAATATCTCAATAAAGCAAGTCACACAATTTTTTTGGTTTTCCAGAACATATAAAAGATATGTTTACACTATGCTGCAGTTTATTGAATGTACAATAACATTATGTCTAAAAATAATAATGTACCTACTTTAATTAAGATTTTATTGCTGAAAATTCTAATGATCATCTGAGCCCTCAGTGAGTTGTAATCTTTTTGCTGGTAGAGGGTCTAGCCCAATTGTTGATGGCTGCTGACTGACAAGGGTGGTGGTTGCTGAAGGTTGAAGTTGGAGGGAAAATTCTTAAAATAATAAAATAATAAAATCTGCAGCATCCATTGGCATTTATTTTCATGGAAGATTTCTCTGTAGTGTGCAATGCTGTCTGATAGCCTTTTATCCAAAGTGGAACATCTTTCAAAATTAGAGTGAATTCTCTCAAACATTGTTGCAGCTTTATCAACTAAGTGTATACAATAATCGTAATCCTAAATCAAACTATCTATATGTTTTTATTAAATTGATCTGTGACTATCCATGTTTATACATAATTTATATAAAACTAAATTACTTTAGTTCCATATAAAAGAATAGCCAACTTGAGATATTGAAATACAAGTTATCCCTTTCAACTTTACAATATAGTACTTCCTTCTGGTCCTTTGTATGTTGGTGTGTGTATATATATCTCTCTCTATATATATATATCATTATAATAATGTTTTATCTGAATACATTAGATAAACTTATTACAGCATTATTATTACTTTATCTTTAACTTGGAGGACTCAAATATATACTTGCTCTGCACTATCACCGAAATATTTCCATTGGCAAATTAAAATTAAAAAACACCCAAATCCTAGTTACACAGGTTGGTCATGAATATTAACAAAATGAACTTATTAATTATACTAGAAATTCCTTACTCTAGGATAGTCTAATCACCTTTTAAGACTTCCCTTTCTCTAAAATGATTTTAGAAATATAAATGTGTGCTCCACACGTTATTTAGAATGGCTTCTAGATGTTTTCAAATGAAGTACAAATACTTGCAATAGATGTATTTTCTGGCAAATTTTTTAAAAAGTTACTTTAAAAATGTCTGATCACTATCATAAATTTATTCTATGTAACATGTCTTAAAGTTGCATGAATGTATTACTTTTAACAGGATTACATTTTTGCATTTTGCATTTTCTTTTCTTATTTACTTGCATTTGCATTGTCTTTCCTAAAATATTTCACCTTGATGCAATATGTTTTGTTTTTGTTTTTGTTTTTTTGAGACGGAGTCTTGGTCTGTCGCCCAGGCTGGAGTGCATGCAGTGGCACGATCTCTGCTCACTGCAACCTCCACCTCCCAGGTTCAAGCAGTTCTCCTGCCTCCGCCTCCCGAGTAGCTGGGATTACAGGCACATGCCACCACGCCCAGCTAATTTTTGTATTTTTGGTAGAGACAAGGTTTCACCATGTTGGCCAGGCTGATCTCAAACTCCTGACCTAACGTGATCCACCCACCTTAGCCTCCCAAAGTGCTGGGATTACAGGCGTGAGCCACCACACCCAGCCAATATGTTTTTTAAGAAATGTCTTTCTAATTACTCTGTCCTCAAAAAATTGTGAACATATGTATTACTTAAAAGCAATTTATTTTGCTTAATATTAATATATATTCATTTTGGTGTTAGTATTTTTGATTATATAGTAGTAAAGAACTAATCATACATTCCAACAATACCTAATTTTTATTGAGAGTTTTTAGCGTGAAGGGCTATTGAATTTTGTCAAAGGCCTTTTCTGCATCTATTGAGATAATCATTTTGTCTTCGGTTCTGTTTATATGCTGGATTACATTTATTGATTTGTGTATATTGAACCAGCCTTGCATCCCAGGGATGAAGCCCACTTGATCATGGTGGATAAGCTTTTTGATGTGCTGCTATTTTTTGCCAGTATTTTATTGAGTATTTTATTGAGTATTTTATTTGAGTATTTTATTGAGTATTGTATTGAGTATTTTATTGAAGATTAGAACTCAAATTTACAAGAAAAAAACAAACAGCCCCATCAAAAAGTGGGCAAAGGATATGAACAGACACTTCTCCAAAGAAGACATTCATACAGCCAACAGACACATGAAAAAATGCTCATCATCACCCGCCATCAGAGAAATGTAAATCAAAACCACAATGAGATACCATCTCACACCAGTCAGAATGGCAATCATTAAAAATTCAGGAAACAACAGGTGCTAGAGAGGATGTGGAGAAATAGGAACACTTTTACACTGTTGGTGGAATTGTAAACTAGTTCAACCATTGTGGAAAAGAGTGTGGCAATTCCTCAAGGATCTAGAACTAGAAATACCATTCGACCTAGTCATCCCATTACTGGGTATGTAACCAAAGAATTATAAATCATGCTGCTATAAGGACACATGCACACGTATGTTTATGGCGGCACTATTCACAATAGCAAAGACTTGGAATCAACCCAAATGTCCATCAGTGACAGACTGGATTAAGAAAATGTGGCACATATACACCATGGAATACTATGCAGCCATAAAAAAGGATGAGTTTGTGTCCTTTGTAGGGACATGTATGCAGCTGGAAACCATCATTCTCAGCAAACTATCGCAAGAACAGAAAACCAAATACCACATGTTCTTACTCATAGGTGGGAATTGAACAATGAGATCACTTGGACACAGGAAGGGGAACATCATACACTGGGTCCTATTGTGGGGAGGGGGGAGGGGAGGGATAGTATTAGGAGATATACCTAATGCAAATGATGAGTTAATGGGTGAGTACACCAACATGGCACAAGTATACATATGTAACAAACCTGCAGGTTGTACACATGTACCCTAGAACTTAAAGTATAACAGAAAAAAAAAAAAAAAGAACTAATCCAAACCTATCTCAGTTGAGTGCAGTAGCTCATTCCTATAATCCCAGCACGTTAGGAGGCCAAGGTGGGTGGATGACCTAAGGTCAGGAGTTCGAGACCAGCCTGGCCAACATGGTGAAACCCCATCTCTACTAAAAGTATAAAAATTAGCTGAGCATGGTGGCATGTGCCTGTAATTCCAGCTACTTGGAAGGCTGAGGATTGAGGCAGGAGAATTGCTTTTAACGCAGGAGGTGGAGGTTGCAGTTAGCCGAGGTCGTACCATTGCATTCTAGCCTGGGAGACAGAGTGAGACTTCGCCTCAAAACCAAAACCAAAAAGCAAACAAACAAACCAACCAAACAAACAAAGACCTATCTTAATTTTCCAAAACACATTAAAACTGTAATGTAAAATTTGATTGAAAAGTTTTTTTGCTTGTTTGTTTTTCAGTGAGATAGGATACTGCCTTATTAAAGTTAAACTTCTTTGTATGAAGATCTTTTGAATTGTCTCTGCTTTTGACAACCACAAAAGTTTCCCACTGGAAAACTGTTTCTCTTATTTTAGGATAAGTGAAGACAATGTTTTATTTTTTGTAAAATGAGAAAAAGGTGATTGTGAAAAAAAATAGCGTAATCTAAATAATACTTTGGTGATAATTACTTTCTGAACCAAATCAGTTGCAAAAAATATTAATTGATTTCTTAAAATTTATTGATCTTAGTATATTCTTTGTAAAGTCTTCATATATCTCAAGGGTTAAAAACACCCCAATTTGAAAATTTATTATTCCAGGAAGGAAATCAAAGTAAGACATTTTTTCTCTGAGAATCCGATAACCTTTAATTTTACTCTCTGAAGGAAGCATTCCTTTGTAACATATAAATTAGTGAAACCTTCACATAAAGCAGGAAATGTTAGCAAACATTTTTCAGGCCAACTTATTAATAGAAAATATTATTCAAAAAGGATTTACTTTTCAAAGAGTACTTACAAATAGGGAAACAAACAAAAATCTCATTAAGTTCAAATAGTTAAATTGGCCAAATACTGAAATGCTAATTCACTAAATGTAAATAACTAACTATTACAATGTCAGCAAAAATGATTCATATTCACCAATAATTTTTAAGCACTAATAATAAATGACCAGTTACACTTAGGAGACACTGAAAAATATGTGATTTAAGATGGTAGAAACATACATATTCTTATTTTGTTAAAGTATCATGAATCACTGTGGTAAAGAGGTCTCTTCTACTTTTCTCATGCAACAGATTTGTTCATTAAAGACAAATACCTAAGACAAATATTTCATCCCTTCTTTTGAGCACATCACTTTCTTGTTTATCTATGACGAAGGAATTGTCAATCTGATTGGTCAGCACTTGAGAAGTTTTATTAGGCTATATTTCACTAGTGTTTGGGGTTTTGCAACTTTAATAAGTTTGGGTGTATCTTCTCTATTTTCCTTCTCATTCCTTTCTGTTGAACTAAACTGATCAGGATCTGTGTTTTTGGTTCAGACTAAAGCAGGATCTTCTCTCTTTTCCATCCTTTCCATTATAGCGCGATGAGTCCCTTAAGATTTGGAAGTAGTGAAGCAGAAAATTTTCCCTCACCCCTTTGCGGGTAGGAACTGGAGTGCTGGAGCTAGCTGGCCGCTTCAGCGCTGGCACGGGGCAAACTTTGTTCACTCAAACCCGCTGTGCGCAGCCGCTAGTGGGAGGGAGCACGCTGGTGAGTGGGTGCAGAAGCTGCGCCAAGCGTTTTTGGGTGCTGGCAGGAACGAACTACTTACCAGCCCGCGGCAGCATCTAGGGGGTGGCTGCGACCCCTGAAGCCCCAGAGGGTGGGTGTTAATAGTGCTCTTTTAGCTCGGCTGGCCGCGGATGGCTTAAGTGTTAACAGCTCAGTGTGACAGCCTTTTGCATCTGCAGCCGTAGTACCCAAGCTCTCGTTCAGTGTCCAGGAAAAATCAAGTCACACGAATGAATTGAGGGGTGGTGAATGCAGATAATTTTATTGCCACTGAAAATAGCTCTCAGCAGGAAGGGGAGCTGGAAAGGTGAGGGAGCGGAAAGGTATTCTTCCCCTGAAGTCGCGCCATCAAGCTATTTTTCTGAAGTCAAGCCACTTCTCTCCTACGGCTGACCATAGTTTCGAACGCCCAGCTGCTTCTCCTATCGACGTTCAGCCTCTTCTCTTTTCTACTGTCTAAGCCTGGGGTTTTTATGAGCACACGATAGGGACCGGGGCAGGCATGGGAGGTTTTGGAAAAAGGCAACATTCAAGCACGAAAACAGGAATGTAATGTTCTCACTTTGGGCCTCAGTTCCAGGCTTGAGGGTGGGGCCCTTGCCGGGAACCCACCCTCTTCTGCCCAGAATTTTCGTATCAGTAGAAGAGTAAAAAGTCAGGTCCTAAAACTCCCACCCTAGGATGAATTCTTCTATCCACCCTTCTCAGAAACTGCAGTGTTTACTGTCACTGGGATCTTGCCAGTTTTATTTCGTTTTAGTTAACTTGGGAATTAATTTCATTTTTCAACTAGAGTAAAAAAGCTATATGCAGAAAACTGAAACTGGACCCTCTTCTTTACACCTTATACAAAAATCAACTCAAGATGAATCAAATACTTAAATATAAGACATAGGACAGCCCGGCACGGTGGCTCACGCCTATAATCCCAGCACTTTGGGAGGCCGAGGCGGGCGGATCACGAGGTCAGGAGATCAAGGCCATCCTGGCTAACACAGTGAAACCCCGTCTCTACTAAAAATACAAAAAATTAGCCAGGCGTGGTGGCAGTCACCTGTGGTGCCAGCTACTAGGGAGGCTGAAGCAGGAGAATGGCATGAACCTGGGAGGCAGAGCTTGCAGTGAGCAGAGATCGCACCACTGCGCTCCAGCCTGGGCAACAGAGCCAGACTCTGTCTGAAAAAAAAATAATAATAATTTAAAAAAAAAAGGCATAGGACCATAAAATCCTACAAGAAAACCTAGGCAATACCATTCGAGATGTAGGCATGGGCAAAGACTTCATGTCTAAAACACCAAAAGCAATGGCAACAAAAGCCAAATTTAACAAATGGGATCTAATCAAACTAAAGAACTTCTACACAGCAAAAGAAACTATCATCAGAATGAACAGGCAACCTACAGAATGAGAGAAAACTTTTGCAATCTATCTGTCAGACAAAGGGCTAATATCCAGAATCTACAAAGAACTTAAACAAATTTACAAGAAAAAAACAACCCCATCAAAAAGTGGGTGAAGGGTGTGAACAAACACTTCTCAAAATAAGACGTTTATGCAGCCAACAGACATATGAAAAAATGCTTATCATCATTGGTCATTAGAAAAATGCAAATCAAAACCACAGTGAGATACCATCTCACGCCAGTTAGAAAGGCGATCATTAAAAAGTCAGGAAACAACAGATGCTGGAAAGGATGCGGAAAAATAGGAGCTATTTTACACTATTGGTGGGAGCGTAAATTACTTCAACCATTGTGGAAGACAGTGTGGTGATTCCTTGGGGATCTAGAACTAGAAATACCATTTGACCCAGCAATCCCATTACTGGGTATATACCCAAAGGATTATAAATCATGCTACTATAAAGACACATACACACGTATGTTTATTGCAGCACTATTCACAATAGCAAAGACCTGGAGCCAACCCAAATGCCCATCAATAATAGACTGGATAAAGAAAATGTGGCAGATATACACCATGGAATACTATGCAGCTATAAAAAAGGATGAGTTCATGTCCTTTGCAGGGACATGGATGAAGCTGGAAACCATCATTCTCAGCAAACTATCACAAGAACAGAAAACCAAACACCACATGTTCTCACTCATAAGTGGGAGTTGAACAATGAGAACACATGAACACGGGGGGGTGGGAACATCACACACTGGGGCCTGTTGGGGGATGGGGGGGCTAGGGGAGGGATAACATTAGGAGGAATACCTAATGTAGGTGACTGGTTGATGGGTGCAGCAAACCACCATGGCACGTGTATACCTGTGTAACAAAAACGGCACGTTCTGCACATATATCCCAGAACTTATAATAAAGTATAATAAAAAAGAAAAGAAAAGCTATATCTTTAATTGCAGTAGTCCTAAGCTGCTGTATCTTAAAATAAAACAAAATTGCAAACTAATATAAGTAAATATTTATCACAAAATTTATATTTATATAAATATTAAATGACTTTTAAGACTGGGTCAAATGTAATCATAACTATAAACAAAGATTAACTCAGATACTCAGCAATAAAATTGTGATTAAGTATATTATCATATAACTCAATAAAATTTAGTATGTAATATAAAATTCTGTGTTTTTAATCCAGCTAAAACATGGAAATGTTTAACAGACTCTTTGGAGAAAAATCCAGATAATGCATTATTTATAAGTTCAGCTATATGGAAAGAAGCTTACATTCAAATATAATACAGAAATTTAAATAAAATAAAATATGTATATTTTTTAAAAAGATATTGTGTTTTTGTTGTCAGATCTTCTCTATTTTCACAATTTACTAAGCTTAGTAATGAACTTAAATGACTATTGCAATTCAGTTGTACAAAATCGTCACTAAAGGACAAAAAGCAAACTGTGCAATTTTTGTGGAACTCAATATACCTTACAATATTTCTCATTTTCAATGCCCTCTTACATCCACTAATAAATCCTTTTTTTTTTTAACTTTTGAGTTTAGATCTTTATTTTTTATTCTTTTTAAGATATTTATCATTTAATAAATATAGAAATATATTTTCTTTTGTATCTATAATTCTTAGGGTGACATACATATATATATGTTTGATAGCTTCATATCAAGTCATTTGATTTTAGATTTATTCTGAATGAATTCTTCAGTGGTATTTTTTTTGCAGTGACTTTTCAAGAATATTACAATACTTTTCAAAGACATAATAGAGTTAACTTCAATCTGAAGGCCTTTGGCTCTTTTGAAGGCATTTCACTGTTATTTTCTGTTGATATTGTCATTATAATTTGCATTAAGTGACATTTTGAATATAATATACAAATGTTTGTGCCCTTAAAGTTTCACCATGCATTTTTCATGCTCAAATTTTGTTAAATGTCTCTCTTTTCATTCGATTTTAGAGTTCCCTGAGACAATAGAGAGGAAATATGCCAATATTAATGTATAAGTGTTTGTATTATCTTGTTCAGTTTTATTGTGTAAGCGTATGTTTAAGAAATTGTTGCTTATTGTGAGCAATTTCTGGGCCAAGTTTAAGGACAAAAGTTCGTTATTACTAAGAATATAAATAAATCCAATCATGTATACATAATTAGTATGGTATTTTTTGAATGAAATAACAATATTAGTGCATTTTACTTCATACTTTCCAAAATAATACTTTATTTCCCTCTATTTCGGTTAATGTTTTCCTCATCTTTACTATACACATTGCTGTATTTAAAATGTTGATGCCCGCCCCGCTGACTGACTTCGTATGTTAAAATTTTTACAGTTAAGGGGATGATATTAGGAAGTGGGACCTTTAGGGGCATTTAGGTCATCAGTTTGGAGCATTTGTAAATGAGATTAGTCTTCTTATAAAAAAATGAGAAACTCCTCATTCTTTCCCCTATGCGAGGAGGCAGCCAGAAGGAACCATCTACAATCTAGAAGTTGGGCCCCCACAAGGCAATGGATCTGATTGTGCCTCAAAGTTGGACTTCCCATCCTGGAGAATTATAAGGGATATATTTCTGTTGTTTATAAGTCACTGAGTGTATGAAATTTTCTTAAGGCTCCCCAAGAGGACTAAGACATACACTGAGGAATGAAACACATTCTCTACCTGTATGTTTTGTTATCAAATTTAAACAAAATAAATATCATACAAAAATCTAAACAGTATAAAGCTGCATTTACCAGTCTGAAATAATCTCACCCCAGGAATCAAAGAGCAGCACATTTTTCTCTATTCCCCTGACAAAGCCCTGAGAGAAGTGAAGAATCGGGTGCATTAATCAAGAGACAGCAGCAAAGTGGAAGCACCAAAGCATTGCCGCAGGTGGACTCTGCCTGTTCTGCCATTTCAAATTCCCTTACTCTTACTTGTATAGGTCGATTTGTCCTCATCAGCTTTCCCCAGGTTTCATGCTTTCTCCTACAACCTATTCCTCTATGCCAGAATCACCTGGTCTCAATCCATTTATCTCATGAATCTGGGAGGGATTTCTGACTGTCGACAGCAGAATGAAGAAATCAGACTTGGAGTGTGACCTTTTAAGAGACCTCCACTCATGTATTTCATCTTTAATCTCCACAGAGCACAAGTCACAAGCAATTCCGCCCCCGGTGATTACATGAGAACTACGTAAATAATCACCAAATTTTTTATCACATTAATTCTCACATTAAGTGCATTATTTCCTAGCCTCTTATGGTAAAGATTTTATTGTAGTTACCCAGAGGTTACATACATGTCATTTTGTACTTGGAGAATTCCTTGTCGTTTGTGTTTTGCTTACATCAAAATCCCACGTCATCCTCATAGGAACAAATAATGCTTGATAATCATGTCTCCTTTTCTCTCTTGCAATTTAAAAATTAATGAGTAAAAATAATGCTGTTGTGTTTCATGTATTAAGTGTTTTATGTATTTAAAATTATTTATTCTTCAAAAAAAAAAAATCCTGTGAGGTGACCACTATATTCTTTTTTGTACAGATGAGGAGTCTGAGGTACAGAGAGGTTAAGAAACTTGCAGCAGTCCAGACAGCTTTTTAGTGTGATAGATGGGCAGTGCAGCATCAGAGTCTGTGGTCTTAATCACACCACTGCAAGGCCCCTGAGTACTATGAATGCCCAGTTGTGTGCCTTAAATGTTACTGGTGGAAGGTATCCAAGTTACCGGTGGCAAATTCATACAAGTCTGCAGCAACCTCAATTCTTGCCTCTTCAGGAGAAAGAATTTGACTAAGGGAATAAGGCAAAAAAAAAAGAGACCAAGGCAATTTTCAGAATAGGAGTGTACGTTTATTTAAAATGTCTTCAGACAGGGGGGAAACTATGCTTAGAAGAGACCCAAATGGGCATGTGAGGGTCAAGTGCAATGTTTAACTTTGATCCTAGCACTTAGAGGCTGGCCCCTTTCCACTGATTCTTCCCAGAGGATGGGCCAACCACATGTGTAGTGCCTCTTTACACTTGAGAAGTGAGCACGTGCAGTGTGTTTAGGAAGTTGTATGCATGCCCATCTGAGACTTTCTTCCCTTTTCCCTCGGAGTGCCCCCGGAAGATCATGCTCCGCTATTTTGTCTCTTAATGCACATGCCCAGGAAGTTGTTTCTCCCTGACATCTGCATTCAATTAACACTTTAATGCAATAGGTGTGGACCATCAAGAAATGGCCTCTTTCTGACACCAGCCGCCAACTTACCACTTTAAGAGGGGCAATGTGATCATTGCCCAACCATCACCTGACATTCCTGGTAAGTGGGAAAAGCCATCTCCTGGTCTACTCATGCCTATCTGCCTGTTACATAAACTCCTAGATGCCATACATTAGACACATTTTCTCTTGACTTTGACGAAGAATCTGGTATCAGAAGCAGGAAAGTACTGACAGCTCATCTCTCTTGCTCTTTTTCTCTCTCTCTCTCTGCTTAGGGTTTGCGGTAGTTATAATAATTACAAGGTAGGAATCGTGGAGCAAGAGAGACAGTGCTGCAAACTTTTAGTAACCATTCCTTGGTGGCAGCAAGGACATATCCTGATCAGACCAGTGTACTCATCAGATCAGCAGCAACCATTGTTGTCTGTGAACACTTGCTATTAAATTAAGTCTACTAAAGGTTTTATAAGTTTCCTATTTTTTTTTTTAATTTAGTAAAAAGTTTAATCGACTGGATCATTAGCCAGAGCTGCATTTATTACTTTCGACTAGAAATACTAACTAACATGTACTAATGATTTTCAAGGCAACTGCCTCAGAATGAAGAGAGCAACTTCACAAGTAGAAGGCTTAGACATTTACCTCTAATTTCTTCTTCCAAATTGTGACTCTTTATTTGCACCAGGGATGAAAATGTGGCCGAAGCTTGAGTCATCTCTCTTGTATCTTTCTTTTTATCGTCAAGAGCTGAGGTGCACCTGAAAGAACTGAAAGGTCATGTTTCAGGCAAATTGTCCAACCACGACAATTGTCAAATTGTGACAAGTTGTCAATCCATTAAAACAATAAGCTCAAATCAAAGTAATAGTTGAGCCTTTAATTGCTTTTTGCCATAGAATAAAAGCAAGAGACTAAACAGGAAAAGGTATTGACTCCTCAAATGTTCCATTTTCACCACAGTTCTGCACTAAGCAAATGTCATATGTATCAGTGCAGACAGAGACAATTGTCTTACTGTCAAGAGATCGCTGAACAAAAAGCTATTTCCAATTTGTTGACTGTAGGAGCCATAGAAAGGGAGAAGGGAAAAGGCTTGGAACTGGAAATTTCTGAGGACTGAGACACGTTGGAGAGAAGTGTCTGTACTTCTTCTCTGGGCCCCATAAGAAGGCTTGGCAGTGGTGCCTAGGGAGGGACTCAAATGAGTAACCTTGATAAAGGGGCCTCCAAGTGGGGTCTTTCAATTAGAAGTGGTCTCTAGTTGTCTGAGAGCTGGCTTTGTAATAATTTAAGGCAGGGAAAATATTATCTTAGTGTGTGAGATTTAGATAAAGAGTGTAGTTGTAGAGATACACTTGGGATTGCTTTACTGGCATAAGAAGGCAGGTCATATCCAAGGTCTTTGCCATCTCTATCAACTGGTTAAGCCTGAGAGAGACAATCACTTACCAGGAAACAATATTTTGAAGATGACAAAATATCATACTCTATAGGAAAAAATCCATATTAACACAGCTTTTAAAAAAATAGCAACTTATTTGTTCACAGTTGGGTAGGGCAGAAGTGTGAGATTAAGGTGTCAGTAGGGTTGATTTCTTCTGAGGTTTCCCTCCTTGCCTGGTTGATGCCTACTTTGTGTCTTCACATAGTGTTTGGACTAAATTGTATCTTCAAAATGTATCTGTTGAAGCTCCAATCTCTAATGTGACTATATTTGGTGATAGAACATTTAGAAAACTAATTAAGTTTATATGAGGTCATAAAGATGGGACCCTAACATGATGAGATAGGAATTCTTATAAGACAAAGAAGTAGTACCAGAGATCTCTCTCCACACATACAGAGAAGAAGTCATGTGAGGACATAGTAAGAAGGAGTTATCTATAAGCCAGAAAGAGGGGCCTTATCAGAAACCAAGTCTAATAGATTCTTGATCTTGAACGTCTAGCCTCCAGAACTATGAGAAAGTAAATTTCAGTTGTTTAACCTTCCTGGTCTGTGTTATTCTATGATAGCAGCATGTGAATAATACACATCATCTTCATAAGAATATGTCCGTGTCCTAATTTCCTTTTATAAAAACACCAGTCATGAGGGATCAGGACCCAACCATATTGCCTTGTTTAACATAATTATTTTGTTAAAGACTCTATCTTTGAATACAGTCACAACTACTGGGAGTTAGAACTCCAGCATGAGAATTTTGGGTGCACACAATTTAGTCTCTAGCATTAACCAAAGACCCAGTCAAAGATTTGAGAGTTGAGGGCTCTCAGACTCCATTCCTAGTTTTTCTCTGGCGCAGAGAACATCTTACTTTTACGTCATAGTTATAGTTTGTTGTTTCAGTTTCAAACAAGTTTAACTAATTTGAAAACTTATTTTTTCTGCTGTTTTTATGATATATAGAGCAAACTGATCTTTGTGACAATGTGAATGTGGAAATCATAAATAAACGAGCTGAAGGGCCAGGTGAGGTGGCTCGTGCCTATAATCCCAGCACTTTGGGAGGCCAAGGTGGGTGGATCACTTGAGGTCAGGCATTCGAGACCAGCCTGGTCAACATGGTGAAACCCTGTCTCTACTAAAAATGCAGAAATTAGTTGGACGTGGTAGCATGTGCCTGTAATCCCAGCTACTTGGGAGACTGAGGCAGGAGGACCACTTGACCCCAGGAGGCGGAGGTTGCAGCGAGCTGAGATTGTGCCACTGCACTCCAGTCTGGGTGACAGAACAAGACTCTGTCTCAAGTAAATAAATAAATAAATAAATAAGCTCTGAGAGTTAGCAAGGAGGGCATTTTTATTTACAGCTGTTAAAAATGACCATAAAGACACATGCATGTGTGTATTCATTGCAGCACTATTCACAATAGCAAAGACATGGACTCAACCTGAATGCCCATCAACAGTAAACTAGCTAGAGAAACTGTGGTATATATACACCATAGAATGCTATACAGCCATAAAAAAGGAAGAGATTATATCCTTTGTAGTGACATAGAGGGAGGTGGACAACATTATCCTAAGCAAACTAATGCAGGAACAGAAAACCAAGTACTGCATGTTCTCATTATAACTGGGGGCCAAACAGCGAGAACAGATGAACACAAAGAGGGGAATAAGAGATACCAGGGCAGAAGGTAGGAGGAGGGAGAGGATCAGGAAAAAATACTTATTGGCCACTATGTTTATTACCTGGTGACAAAATAATATGTACACCAAACCCCTGTGACCAGCAGTTAACCTATATAACAAACCTGTGCATGTATTCCTGAACCTAAAAGTTCTAAAAAAAAAAAAAAAAAAAAAAAAAAAAAGGTTCAAAGTATCAGTACACTATCATCAGAAATCAATTAATAAACATCCAAAAATTCAAGTCATTAGAATTCCTAAAGGAATCGGAGTGAGGGGAATATAGAATGGGTGGGAGTCAGAAAGGTTGGAAAATCAGAGTGTTGAGCACTTGGATGTGGAATGCAGTGAGGAGGAGCATGGTGTGAAGCAACTTGAAAAAGATGGACACGTGGAAGAACTATGTTATCACATCCATTCACTCATTGAGTTGGCTTAGTCTTTTGGGGATGATATAACAAAGATACCAGAGGCTGGGTGGCTTATCAACAACAAACATTTTTTCTCACAGTTCTGGAGGTTGGGAGTTCCAAGATCAGAGTACTGTCAGTTTTAATGTCTGGTAAGAGCCCTTCCCTCACAGATAATGCATTCTTAGAGCATCCTCCTTGGACCTCTTTTATAAGGAGCAAATCCCATTCATGACGATCTAATCAACTACTGAAGACCTCATGTCTTAATACTATTCCACTGGGGATTAAGCTTCCACATATGAATTTTGGGAGAAGGCAGAAACATTAAATAGTAACATGACTAAAGAAGAACCAGTGAAACAAATGCAGCAGGAAAAGCATATTTAAGTTATTTTGACAGAGAAACAATATTTTCATTGAGGTATTATAAGAAATACTTTTGGTATATACTATATTATACAAATTAATATAACAATAGCACAGCATATTCTGGGAAAGACTGCATTACCAACTTCTTCTTGAGAAGCATCTAGGCCATTCTTGTTCTAAATAGAGCCCTCCTAGCATGGATATGGGCTTTGTTTTTTAATACTTCCAGAGTGATATTTAGCAAAGTATTTTAAAACGCCATATAATATGTACTCACATAACATTTAATTTCTAATGTAGATCAATATGTAAATATATATGTAAAGCTGCTTATCAAAGTTGTGTTTAGTGCATACTGTTTACTAAATCTTTCAAAAATAGTTCTGAAAATTGTATATATCTTAGAAATGCTTGCTGAGGTGTTTATTTTGTTTGTTTGTTTCGTTTTGCTTTTAAACTATTAATACAGCTGTCTTTTTCGGAGCAGTGCACGTATCTAGACCACAGTGTTCCCTAGAAAATAACATCAAACTCTTCCAATGACTTCTTATTTATTGATAGAAATAGGTCTTTTACTTTTGATATCTAGAGAATTACTTTTAACATCAATGATTTTCATTATTATGTGAAAGCTTCTACTGGCTGCTAAGCTAAAAATTGCATAACGTTGCTATAATGCTTAAAACAAGGCCTAAGAGTAGTATATATTCCATATCTTTATTGTGAATTAAGTCGCAAAATTGTTAATAAGAATGTTATATTTAGTTAGACTAAAATGGATTCTTCTGGCCAGACAGGCGGTACTATTGGTTGGGAGTAAGGCATGCAGGGCTGACCAGGTTTGAAGCAAAGTTCTGTAACGTGCATAACCTCTGACATCTCATTTCCCTCCTCTGTTAGAAGTTAACAATGATACCACTTAGAGCACACGAAATAGTCAATCACAGAAACTGGCCATGGCATTGGCATAAAATCCTAGAAAGCCTCTACTGGGCCAAGCATTGATCATTTAGTTTCTGGATCATGGGGATATTTGGGGACAGGGGGTTCCAGGTAAGATTCTACAGCAGCAGAAGAGACAAGCAGTATTTAAGGGGTAGTGGCCACATAGCAAGTATGGAAGAGTTTTGATAGTTTAATATCTGATAATGTCAATATTTTAACACTTAGTAATGCCAACACTAGATATTTAAATGTCTAGTACCATCAGCTTACAGGTTGTATATTAGCTGTGGTTGGACTCATTTTATGTGTTAAACTTTCTCCTGATTGGATATCAGGCAGATGATAGACAGGAGATCAGCATAGGGCTTTCGTAGAGAGGCGTAGATGGATTGTAGCGAATAAGCTGAAAAATGTCCAGAAAGAAAGATCCTTAACCCTGAAGAGGTATAAAAGAATGAGATGCAGGACAAATAGTTCTAGTAAATCAAGAGGGTGGCATTTTTATGGAACATTTTACAAGTGCCTGGGAGGTGCATCAGCTATGTAGAAGGTGCCTACCTAGAAGGTTGCCAGTGGAGAGCCCAGTATCCACATCAGATGTTGCTTTCATATATCATCTGTGTGCCCAGTGACATCGGCAGACAAACATTTAGACATTATTTGAATAAAAAGTTTGCATTGCTATAATCAAGCCACCACCTTGCCACATTTGTGGGAATTTTGTATATCTTCATCTAGAAGATGGAGATCACTTTACTAGAGGAAGAGAGAAGCCTAACCCCTTTTTGTGACTTACCTGGAAGAACACTGTAGTATATAAAAAACAAGGAGGAGAAATGAAGTCATTATTCTCAGCTTTTGAATAGGACAATATATCTCTCACAATGCGAGAGAGAGGCAAGAGAAACAGTACTTTATGTTCTCTGCTAAATTTTTCCGTGTTAGTTTCAAATTAATTCCACACCAGAAACTGTTATGATGTGATCACATATGTATAAATGCACGTAGTTGAGAAAATATAGACGAAAAATTTGAACTAACATATAGAGTACTTGAAATTTGAATACATTCTCGATATCAGCATCCATTCTTTAGACTACTGTTCCATTATGACTTTGAATAGTAAACTACTGCTCTATTATGACTTTGAAGGGTAAGCTTATCGATCAAGTTTATCAAAATATCTGAAAGACCTTGAACAGTGCTTGTGAATTTTAATAATCATGAAAATACATTTAATAGTAAAAGTAATAGGAGTAACACCAAGTGCTATTTTAGAAAGCCCATAAAATAAACATTTTACTAGATGTTTTACATTCATTAGCTTGTTTAATCCAAACAACTATTCTGTGTGTAATCATATGTTCATTTCACAGATGAGTAAAATGAGAATTAAAGATTAAAATTAGATTGCCCAAGAATAAATGAGCAATACCAAGATTTAAATATGTCCCTCTCTAAATTCCGTTGTTTGTCCCTGTATTTAACAGAAATTATAAAAGAAGGTAAAAACTCAATAAAACAACTTTAGAAATTTAAAATTAATGATACATTGACAATTAAATGATATATTTTATGATTTCATTGTATACGTTTAACATTATAATATACATGGCAAAAATGCATAATGCAATATTAGAAGCTAAAATCATGTTTCTGTACTCAGCCCTGCTGCTTAGAGAGAAGCAATTCAATGGTTTCTTGTGGCAAACATTTACATTATTTGCATTGAAAAAAGCATATTTTATTTTTACCAAGGCAGAAATTCTTTTGTTATTGTATAGATTCTTGTGTCATGACTTTGTAAGAATTCAGTTAATACCTAAGTAAATGTTTTTCAAATCTGTATGCTTTGTTGTTGTCAGTAGCAGAGAAATTTGAAAGAGCAATAAACTGACATCTAGTTCAAGAATCTAAACACTGGATCCTTAGTGCAATTTTAAAAAAAAAATGTCTAAATCTGCTTCATTTCCGGGAGCAGACTTGAGAAACAAAGATTATTGGGTGTTTGCATGCATTTAAAGATCATTTTATTATACTTCACAGGTGATTTCTCTCAACATGCTTCCTTGTTCAGAAAGAATGTGGTTTAGCAAAGTGTTTGAAACACAAGGGCAAGAGGAAAACAGTCCTCAAATGAGGAATGTAAGTTGACTATAATGTCCTCAATTCTGTAGTTAACCTGATTTTCAAACTGTCACTTTTAATAATATAAGACAGTAGTCAACAAAATATTTTTGGAGAAATAAAGAGCAATTTTATGATGAGAAGCAGACAGAAATTTAGATGCATAGGTGGTAACTGTGCGGTTTCACCTGGCAATGATATGTGAAATGATCATTTTTAGAGGCATGTGGAAACTGCATTCCATTATATTTTCTTCAATTCAACTTATTTCATTTGGTGAACCTCTTCATCTTCCCAAGGGGAATTTCCCCTCATTTTCTGAAGCAGGAAGAGCACTGAAATTGTGGAAGATGAATGACCACCATAAAATGATTGGCTGTCACCATCAACTTCAACTCACATTGTATCGGGATCTTATTAAAATGCAGATTTGATTTTGAGCAAGTCTATTACTGTTCTTGTGCAAGCTTGTTATTCTTCTTTATTATCAAAGTCCATGGGTCCCTTTAATTCATCTATCCCTATTTCATAAGATAGCTTGAACATTCCCTGAGCTAATAGAAAAAAAGAGTTGAAATGTGGAGTCAGGGTAAAATCTAACTATGGAGACTAATATCACATATTACCTAGACAACTCAGGGTAAAAATAACTTTAGACACTTTAGGCAACATTGAAAATGAGCATTTGTAGGGTATACTTAAGAATAACAAACTCCATTTTTTTCATATCTATGATCCCATTTCCATTTTCTCTCTTCACTTTCTTTTTTATTTAGTAAACACATAAACTAGTAAAAATTTAAATATAAATGTTTATGTTATCATTGCTTATTTATACCACATGTTTTCCTAGATTTGAAGAATACTAGAATTAATTCAAACATTCCTGGTCAAGGAACTGACTAGTATAATACATGATGATAAAAATGAGGTATAGTATTCTATGCATATACAGATGCAAATATAACTAACAATCTCAGTGTGAAATAATTAAGAAATTTCCAGTTTGTTAAGGGGAGGTGTCACATTACACAAACATCAATAGTAGGTGTAAAAGAAAGAAGGCATGAAAACCCGTAGGAAAATGGAAACTATCAGGAAGGCAGATGAAACTGGGCAAAAGAGAATATGGTGAGGAAGCAGGTTATCAGATGCCTACTAGAATACTGGGACATGAATCATAGGAGCATATATGTGAAATTGAGCTGAATAATTCTGGCCATGTAAAGCCTTAAACATAAGGCTGGTGCTCTAGAAGCATTGACATCATTTGGAAGTTTGTTAGAAATGCAGAAAATTGAGATACACCTAGACGTGCAAAATCATATCTTCATTTTGATAAGAATCCCATATAATGTGAATTATATGCATATTCAATTCTGAGACAAATTTCAAATGATATATTTGGAAGTGTATGAGTAGCTTGAAAGCAATTGGCTGAAACCAGATATCATCAACAATGCTTTTTGACAAGAAAACTCAAACAGGGTTCTGTTGCGAAATATGAAAAAGAAAGATTTAACACCAATTAAAAATATTTCCATAATATGACCCTGGATATAAGATCATGTGGATCATGTGGTAGACATGTCAGGTTTTTTTGCTTTGTTTTTGTTGTTGTTTGTTTAACATATCAACAACCTTTTATTTTCATGTGGCAATGAACTTCAGAATAGTGCAGAATGATAGCTCTAAGTAATTTCTATTCTGAAAATGAAACACAAATCAGCATAATAGTTAATACCCTGGAATTACAAATTGTCTTTGTCTATTTCAAAATAAGGTTTCACAGCACTCAAGCAGAGGACTTCCACACACTCTTCACATGTAAGATTTACATTTTGTATTATTATTTCTATGTTTTGATTATTGAAATATTACTTTTCTAAATAAAAACTATAAATTATTTTTATTTTTATGTGGAAGAAAGTAAAAGCTTTTATTTGAAGATTCTACAAGATAGTTCCAATTTGGGCACAGATGTAGGAAAGATTTATAGGGTATTAGCAGGATTAAGTAAGCCAAAGTTTTGCTAGTTTTGGAGAATAGTTAGTCAAGGATGGTTCTTGTAAGAGGGAGAATCTGACGTTATGGCTTAACGTCATTGGGCAATTTAGATATTGTCAAGAAGGTAAGAGGAACAGTAAAGGGCTGCACATTTGTCCAGGAGGTGGTGGGAGAAAGAGCTATAGGGGACAAAGTCAGTCAGGGATTATAGAGAAAAATTATTTGTCCTACCCTATCTTTTACAATTAACACGTTATTTTAGTAGACAATACGAGTGAAATATTTATCGAAATATCCCATGTTTCTTATTATAAATGCATGCATATGACACATTCTGTTTCACTAATGCTAAATAAAGCTCAAGTTTCTATTACTTGTGCTGTGGTTCCCAAGAAAAAGGACTCAATATTGATGGTTTGCACAAATTAAACTCAACCATGCAGGAGAACTTGAACTCTTCCAGTGGAATACATGGAATATTTCTACCATTGCATTGAGATAGCTCCTTACTTCTCTTGTACTGGACCTCATCACTGCTATATATTTTTTCATATATCTTAGGATGCTGAGAACTCTGTTCATTGTACTTTGTTTTTCCATGTTTAAATTAGGGCAGACTTGGTCTATCATTGATTTCATATCAAAAACCCAATTGTCTGTAAAAATCAAGCCTCTAACATAAATGCCGCAAATATGCCATGGCAGTATGCATGCCATGTATATATGTTGCAATGATATTTGACAAGGAAATTGACACAGACTTCTTTGATTTTGTGAAAGGGCAGTAAATACCAGATCACCAAAATCAAGAATGCTTTATTGTAACTCAGATGGTACCACTTATAAATAAAATGTTCTTTTGAGAAAACTCCCTTCTGGAATTTTTACATCTATCTGCCATCCTTCTGAGCTATGCAATGGTGGGTAGTACAGGGTAGGCCAGCAAGTTCCAGGTGAGAGATGATGTGTTAACAAGAGTTTCAAAAACGTTGTGCATTAATTACATACAGTGAGTACCTAGGTGTAATGTTGCAAAACTTAATGCATTGGGAGTTTCATCAGAACAGTAGAGTAAAAACTGTCATGCCTATTTCCTGAGAAGTAGAAAAAAGTATATATATATGTATTTATATGTATGTGTGGGTGTGTATATTTTTCTTTATGGATGAGGAAGCCCCAAAGTTGAGGTAAAAGTAAAAAGTTGGACAGAAATATTGTTTTGTTAACTGGTTTGAAAAATGGTGGTTTCTTGTTCATCCGAAGAAATATGCTGATTGCCCTCATTTTAATTCTTTCCTAGCGTTGGCATGTGAGGTCTACTGCTTTTGCTGTTCTTAAAAGTGAAAAAAAGCTCACAGGTATTAGTGGCTGGTGATTAACCATCAGCGCTTTCTCCTTGTGAACAACTATTTTCAACCAAAAAGATAATTTCAGAGACAATTAATCACTATTAAAATTAATCTAAATATTAGCAACTTGTCCAGAAACCCAATGACAATTATCAAACTAAACTTTTAACACATGCTAATTAGCCTATTTTAAATTAAAATTTAAACACCAACTTTATTTACAGAAAATACACAGAGAATATAGATTGAAAATGCAAATGAATAATATAGAATTTGCACAGCTCCTTTTTGATATTTCAAATATCAGAAAACACCTAATGTTTTAGTCAGTGTCTTATAATTCCCACCTCTTAACATTTTTCTTTGTGATTAAGAAGTCAGATTCTCAATAGATAAATGAACATGAACAGTCTTCAAACAAACATATAGAATAATTATACAAACCCAAAATATCTATAAAATGTGCTCAAACTTGATTTTATAAAAGCCATAAAAATGTGATTTTCCCCAAATAGGTTGGTGAAACAAACAAAAATGATATATTTTCTATTTAGGGACTATCATTCAGCACTATCCTTATGTCAATGATAGGAAAGAGGAATTTTAAGAATCTCCTAAACACTGTTTTAAGAACTTGTATAATTGGTATAAGCATTTCAGCAACAATGCCACATTAAATTTGCCTCTATTCCCTCCCAGTATCTCTGTCTTTCCCTTGTCTCTCCTAGCCTTACTATTTGTCAAGGACGCTAGGCATGCCTACCTCAGGTTCTTGACAATCTTCTCTCTGCTTGATATTTATTTCTACTAGACACGTCTGTATATGTCTCTCTTCATTTAAGTCTTCCTCAAATACCACATTTCTCAGTGAGCCGGATTCTGACCACACCATTTACAATTTCTAACAGTCAAATGAGGCAATCCCTGTCTCTCTTTGTTCCCTGTTTTATTTTTTCTCCATGTACTTATTGCTATCCATGTACTATTATATATTTCATTTTGGGTCTGTTTTCTCTAGAACATATGTAGTTTAATAAGGATTTTGTCTTTTTTGTCACCGTTATACCTTCAGAGCCAAGTACTGTCTGAAACGTACATGTTTTATGACGATTGGATCCCTGTGTACAGTATCATCTCACATAATCATACACCTATACTTATATGCACATTGCTGGGGAAATATAAATAAAAACTAATCTCCTGCCAACTGAGGAAACCTCCTCACAAAAACAAAAAAGAAAGGAAACGGTTTTATTATTGAATAAACAGTAAACCAGAATGTGATAAGAGATTACAAAGACAGAAAGATACCTCTCCCTTTTATATAGGCAGGCAGACACAGCCCATTACATACATGTTCTCAGCATAAACACAACTAGTGCTCAAGTTAAGAGTACTTGACAGCAATATTTGTCACACATAGTTTGTCTTAGATGCACCTGGTAATTCAGGAGGCCATCTGCGTTTGCTAATTGGATTTATGCACAGGAAAAATAAACTTCTCATATATTTATGACAGGAGAAGTGTTGCAACTTGAGGAGTGTGCCTGCAGAACTTAGGCCCCTACCTGTCACAGGAACTGGGAGATAGGGGCACTATCATCCTTGATGGTGACATTTCAGAGAGATGGTTTTCAAGTCCTTGAGAAAGAGACAGAGAAAGAACTTAGAACTAGTAAGTTTCTAAAGTAAATTCTCTAGCAAATGGGAGGGGGGAAGTCTCCCTCTTTATTTCCAATAAGAAAAATTAATCCTCCTATTTTTAATTTGTATTTGCCCTTACAGTCTGTCATATCTATCTATCTATCTATCTATCTATCTATCTATCTATCTATCTATCTATCATCATCTATCATTTATCTTTCCTTCTGAGAATCCACTTAAAATCTTAAGAGTTTTCTATTTATTTACTTATCTCTTGAAGCTTTGACTTAGCGTCTTGGGCAAAAAGGATTAATTTTCATTTACTTCAAATGCATTTGAATTACTTTTTAGAAAAAAAAAAATCATTACAGTGATTTTATTTTGAAATGTAATTTTTAACTTTAATAAATATAAATGTATTCATCAGGGCTCTCTAGAAGGGCAGAAATAATAGGATATATATATTTATTTATAGAGAGAGGTGTGTTTGTTAAGGAGTATTAACTCACACAATCACAAGGTCCTACAATACATTGTCTGAAAGCTGAGGACCAAGGAAGCCAGCCTGAGTACCGAAGCTGAAGAACTTGGAGTCTGATATTCGAGGGCAGGAAGCATCCAGCATGGGAGAAAGATGTAGGCTGGAAGACTAAGCCAGTCTAGTCTTTTGCGTTCTTCTGCATGCTTTTTATTCTGGTTGCGCTGACAGCTGATTAGATGGTACCTACCCAGATGAAGGCTGGGTCTTCCTTTCTCAGCCCGTTGATTCAAATGTAAATCTCCTTTGATGACACCCTCAGAGACACACCCAGGATCAATACTTTCCATCTTTCATCCAATCAAGTTGACACTCAGTATTAACTATCACAAATCCACCCCTTGTCAATGTGAACCCATACACATCTCCTGAGATCATATATAATCTTTAAATAAGGACAATTATAAGGTCATAATTACACCTATTATAATACAACTATCTTTCCTACAAGTAAAAATCTACCAATCCCCAAACCAGATGCTATTACATAAAGTTAACAACACTTAAATGCTGATATAAAGTCAATAAATCTTACTTCACATGATAAAGAAAAAAAGGAAATAACATGAAGATATTTTCTTAGTGCCACTGTATACATGCACAAACATGTTTTTAACAAAATAAAAAGGAAATATTCATGACAATTACAGTCTCCATTTCCGCAAATTGTCATGTGGTCATAGGTGGCATTGATTACTACTTTCTTCTATTACACATTTTCTATTACCTTTACCTTCAGCAAGCACCTCAGCCGATCGTGGGATTTTGTTTGTTTGTTTGCTTTTTCCTGATGAATTGCCCCAAACCATTTCTGAAGGGTCTGGGTCATTATAGTCATGACTGGATTGGGCTGTTGTAGTTTCTCATTGTCCTTAATCACAGGGCATGGTAAGACTAAGAGACACTCCAAGAGATCTCTTGTATTCCATGCATACTGCTCCTTAACTCCGTTGTGGAGTAGCAGACTGATATTGTCTTGATGGTCTGGGTCAGTCACCCCAGTCAACACTGTAAACCGCTTCTCAGCCTGTTGACTTAAAGGCAGGAGGAGCCCAAAGTGTCCAGGTGGCAATCTTAACTTCCAGTTTAATGCAATTATTGTGTCTTTTGGTGGCAGTGTTCCTCCCTATGGAACCAAGACCTCTAGGCTAGCAGAACATAATGTTACAGAAACAGGAAGCAAAAATGTTGCTAGTGGATCACTAAGGGTGATGGTGAGTGGTGGCACTTCCATTTCCACTCCTTTATTCCTAGACCCATGAATTCTGGCTATGGGAGAAACAATGCCATATTTTGCACGTGGATTCAGAGTATACATGGCCTTCTGGAGAACTTTGCCTCAGTCTTGCAAAGTATTGTCACCTAGTTCTTGTTGTACTTGTCACTTCCAAAGGCCATTCCACCGTTCCATCAACCCAGCTGCTTCAGGATGATGGGAAACATGGTAAGACCAGTGAATTCCATGAACATGAATCCACTGCCACACTTAAGCCGTAAAGTGGGTGCCTTGGTCAGAGGCAATGCTATGTGCAATACCATGATGGTGGATAAGGCATTCCATTAGTCCAGGGATGGTAGTCTTGGCAGAAGCATTGCATGCAGGATAGGCAAATCCATACTGGAATAAATGTCTATTCCAGTGAAGACAAACCTCTGCTTTGTCCATGATGGAAGAGGTCCAAAATAATCAAGCTGCCACCACGCATCTGGCTGATCCCCTCTAGGAATGGTACCATATCGAGGGCTCAGTGTGGGTCTCTGTTGCTAGCAAATTGGGCACGCAGAAGTGGCTGTAGCCAGGTCAGCCTTGGTGAGTGGAAGTCCATGTTGCTGAGCCTATGTGTAACCTCCATCCCTGCCACCATGGCCACTTTGTTCATGGTCCCAATGGGTGATGACAGAGTTGGCTTGGGAAAAGAGGTTGAGTGGTGTCCACAGAATGAGTCATTCCATCCAGTTGATTATCCTCTGCTGAGGTCACCCGTTAGCGAGCACTCATATGGGATACAAATACCTTCACAATTTTTTAACCCCTCAGAGAGGTCCATTCACATACCTCTTCCCCAAACTTCTATGTCATCAATTTTCCAATCATGCTTCTTCCAAATCCCTTACCATCCAGCCAAACCATTGGCTACAATCCATGAATCAGTATATAATCGCACATTTGGACATTTCTTCTTCCATTCAAAGTGCACAAGCAGGTGCATTGGTCGAAGTTCTGCCTACTGGAAAGGTTTCCCTTCACCACTGTCCTTCAGGAATGTCCTAGAAAGGGGCTGTAGTGCTGCAGGTGTTCACTTTTAAGTGGTGCCTGCATATCGTGCAGAACCATCTATGAATCGGGCCCTAGTATTCTCTTCCTTCTGTCAGTTGATCATAGGGAACGCCCCATGAAGCCATCAGTGCAGGCTGGGGAAGAGAAGGCAGGGTGGCAGGAGTGAAGAACATGGGCATTATGAATCACTTCCTCATGTAATTTACTTGAGCCTTAAGGACTTGCTCAAGCATAATCATATATATGCCACTTCCATTTGATAATGGAATGCTGCTGTGCATGACCCACTTTATGGCTAATGGGTCAGAAAGTACCCAGTTCACGGTAGGCAGTTCAGGTCACATGGTGACTTGATGACCCACAGTCAAAAGTTCAACTTCCACCAAAGTCCAGTAACAGGCCATGAGCTGTCTCTCAAAATGAGAGTAATTATCTGCAGAAGATGGCAGGGCCTTGCTCCAAAATCCTAGAGATCTCCACTGTGATTCACCTATAGGGGCCTGCCAAAGGTTCCAAACAGTATCCCTATCTGTCACCGACACCTCAAGCACCATTGAATCTGCTGGGTCATTAGCCCAAGTGGCAGAGCAGTTTTCACAGTAGTTTGGACCTACTGCAGAGCCTTCTCTTTTTCTGGACCCTACTTAAAACTGGCAGCCTTTCAGGTCACTCAATAAATGGGCCAAAGTAATACAACTAAATGAGTAATGTGTTACCTCCAAAATCCCAATAGGCTCACTAAGTGTTGTGCCTCTTTTTTGGTTTTGGAGGGCCCAAATGCATCAACTTACCCCTCACCTTAGACGGAATATCTCAACAGGCCCCATGCTACTGGACCCCTCGAAATTTTACTGAGGTAGATGTTTCCTGGATTTTAGTGTATTTCCCATCCTCTGGCACACACATGTCTCACTAATAAGTCTAGTGTGTTTGCTACCTCTTGCTCACTGGCTCCAATCAGCATAATGTCATCAATGTAATGGGCCAGTATGATATCTTGTGGAAGTGAAAAGCAATCAAGATATCTGCCAATAACATTATGACACAAAACCAGAGATTTAATATACCCCTGAGGAAAGATATGCAGCATAAATTGTCTGCAGTGTAATGGAGTCCTTCTTCATGGGGACCCACCCTCTCCTTCATTCAAGGGGCTTTGCATCTATAAACTGGCTCAAGTCTGAAAATTGATTGGGGTCCATGATTCTCTGCTTTTATAATTCAAGTTAGTCTTTTGTCCATTTGACCTGGAAGTTTTCTGCTTATATAAATTAAATTAAATAGTAAAGGTATTTTGCTGCCCTTGACAACTGAAGGCGAATTGCTTATGGTAGGCCTTACAGACAGAAATAGAGAAAAAGGCATTTGCCAAATCAATAGATGCATTCAAGGTACCAGGATATATGGTAACTTTCTCAAACAATGAAACCACATTGGTTCAGCATTTGGAGTCACCACTTGGTGAAGCTCACAACAATCCACTGCCATTCTTCAAGATCTCTCTGTCTTCTCCACAGGCCAAATAGAAGAGCTGAACATGGATGTGGTGGGAATCACCACCCCTGTGTCCTTCAAGTTTTCGATGGTGGCACTAATCTCTGCAATCACTCCAATGATGCAATATTGTTTTTGATTCACTATTTTTCTAAGAAGGGGCACTGTAATGGTTTCCATTTGGCCTTTATCATGTAATAACCATTACCCTACTAGTCAGAGAGCCAATATAGGGGTTCTGCCAGCTGGTAAGTATGTCTATGGCAATTATGTATTCTGGCACTGGGGAAATGACCATAGGGTGAGTCCAGGAACCCACTGATCCCACTGTAAGTCAAAACTGAGCTAAAACTCCAACAATTGCCAGACCTTCATAAGCCCCTACTTTAACTGGAGAACCACAATGACATTTTGGGTCTCCTGGAATCAGTGTCAGCTCAGAACTACTCCAGGTAGTCCCTGAAATGTCTGATCATTTCCCTTTCCCCAATGCATAGTTATCCTGGCATAAGACCAGAGTTGCTCTGGGGAATGATGGGAGAAAGATATGCAGCATAAATTGTCTGCAGTGTAATGGAGTCCTTCTTCATGGGAACCCACCCTCTCCTTCATTCAAGGGATTTTGCATCTATAAACTGGCTCAAGTCTGAAAATTGATTGGGGTCCATGATTCTCTGCTTTTATAATTCAAGTTAGCCTTTTGTCCATTTACCTGGAAGTTTTCTGCTTATATAAATTAAATAAGAATTCAGGAGGCTTCCTATCAATTTCACTTCTAGGAACACTGTGATTAATTAGACAATGCCAAAGCTCTACAGGAGTCAGGCTATTCTGATTGCTGCTTTGCCTCTGCTGTCCATTACGGTAGCTACACCCACCTTGCCTTTGATGGTTGAGAGCTGCCGCTTGGCCCCTGCCACCTCAAGATCCAATTATTCCCATTGTATTTCAATTTTGTAGTTGCGTGACTGTGGTTTTCACGGTTTCATCTGGCATACAGAGAAGAGTAATTACAGGGCTTTTCAAAGACGCAGTTGCTGCCCTCACAAATCTATTTCACAAAGCATTGGTCAAGAGTATATCTTCTGGACCATTCCAGCTTGGATGAGTATGTCTACAGTGACTAATTTACTCCACCATCCCAATATCCCTAAGCCTTTGGATTCCTTCCTCTACATTAATCCAAGGGAGATCAGGCATTTTCAGTTAGCTCACAATAGGCCATCTTTTGATCCATATTTAAATTAACCAAGCAAATAAATTATTAGAACCTCTTTTTAACTCCCCAAACTGTAACATTAAATGCAGAGTCTCTACTTAGTGGGCCCAAATCAATAAATTCAGCCTGATCCAACTCTATGTTCCTTCCACCATTATTCCACACCCTTAACACCCATTCCCATGTCTTTCTCCAGATTTCTGTTTATATAAATTAGAGAACTCTAGCAGTTCTTTTACAGTGTAGTCCACCTCCTCATGGGTCACACTCTGAACCTCACCTCTAGGGACCTGCCAGGACTTTAGTCTAGTTATAGGCCTAGAAGTAAACAGCAGTGTTGGGGGTGTGTCTTGAGAATCAACATTATCTTGACAGGCAACTGCCTACTGGGAGGTCATCACTGTTGCCTCAGGCAGCACAGGGTTTATCTCCTCAGACAAAGGTGGAAAGGCTGATGGCAGCGTGGGTAGGAGAGGGTATGTTGCCACTTCTGGGGATGCGGAATCTGTTTCTTCTGGCAAAAAAGGCTCATCAGAGTTTACAAAATCAGTGTCCTCAGCTTCATCAGAGTCCTCCCACATGTCTCCATTCCAAGTTGCAGGGTCTCATTCTTTTCCAATTAATGACCTCATTTTATCAGTAGATACCTGTCAAGGCTGTGCACGCACCTTTTATTGCAGGTCAGCAACTCGAATGACAAGAGCTTGTGTCTGCTTTTTCATAATTTCAGCTTTTTCTCTACAGGAGGTTAAGACTCTCATTAAGGGCAATTTTACGAGATTTGAGACTCAGTATCTGCTTTGGAAGCCAGGAGTTAGAATCCTTGAGTTCATCATTTTCTTTCATCATTTTGTGCAATGAACTTGGGAGCAACCAACCAACTTCACTGTGTTCCTTCATTCTCCACATATAGTCAAAAGTATTATGTATAAAGTCACTGAGCTCCTTGCCAGTGACTCACAAGTGGTGAACCAGATGTTGAATGCATTTATTTTGCATAACTCTCTAAACAGTTAATCCCAAGGACTATTAGCATTCTCCATACTATTAGAAGTAGAGTTACTAGCATTTTGGGGTCTTATCATATTAAACAGTCAACTCCAGAAACCCCAAAACCTATGAAAGAACTCCATCCTTAATATTCTGTTCCTCTAAAACCACTTCTCATACCAAAATCTGTAATAGTCAGGGTTTTCTAGAGGGACACAGAGAAAGATGTAGGTTAGGAGGCTAAGCCAGTCTAGTCTTTTCACGTTCTTCTGCTGGCTTTATAATCTGGCTGAACTGGCAGCTGATTAGATAGTGCCCACCCAGATTAAGGGTGGGTTTGCCTTTCCTAGCCCACTGACTCAGATGTTAATCTCCTTTGTGAACACCCTCACAAACCCACCCAGGATCAATGCTTTTTATCCTCAATCCAATCAAGTTGACACTCAGTATTTACCATCATAGCAAACAAAAATGAAATTGGGTCTGCTTCTTAGTCAGTGCTAATTACTTTAATGTTTATGTGACCCATATCTTAATGCAGACTTAGATCTACCTTTCATTTCTTTTTGCATTTATCTCCTTGCTTGGTAATGTCTACTGATTATCAAACAGAATAAGACAGTCATATTCATTTTTTAGGAATTAATTACATACATTATATCAGATTTTGATCAACTTAGACAGACCTTATTTAGTTCCAAATCATTGTCTATGATACTGATGTTACTAGGCAGTGTAGGAAGGGCCACCTAACAACACTTCATCTCAGAATTTATTCCATTGCCCAAGCACACTTTGTAGAAATCCAGACTGTACTTCTGAACTTTGAGGCAAAATGGTATGCAAAACAAGACTCCTCATGAACTGTTCTCTGAACATGGGGTAAACCATTCACAACTGGTATAAAACCGGTAAGTAAAATATGCGAATTGAGAGTGCATTTTGCTACAAGTGGAGAAATGCTAATTGCTTTATGCAGAAAATGATTTTGTTTATTGGTATATTTTCATCATCATAATTTTCATCATTGTACTGAGCCATTAGCAAATAATAAAAATAACTTTTTTATAGGAATGTATATTCTTTGAAAAGTCACACAATATTGAAGAAAAACTTTTCTCCATCTTACATTAAGTGCAGATGATATTTTGAACCATACAATATCCAAAAAGATTGTTGCAAACAAAAAACACAAAAGGCAACGTTTCAAACATCTAATGGGAAGAAACAGAATTTTATACTTGGCATATGGAGAAGGAATTTGTTTTTCCAGTGAGCCATCAGTTTCATAATATCTTGTTTCAAGTCAGAAATAACAGAATTTCTAAGCATAGAGTTCAAAAAGTCAGGTAATTGTTGCATTTTAAATTTTGGACTTTGAGCTTCACTAACCATAAAAAGATAGAAACTCTGCTTTATAATATCTGAACTCAGAAGTGAAAAATACCAGGCTCATGGGGATCATATGAATACAGAAAGACATTTAAAATGTTTACATAAAGGAAAATGATTTTTTTACAGGAGGGGATTGAAATAAAGTTAGAAAGTCAGAATCACTTTTTTTTTGCAACTGCATCTTTGGGATTCTAACAAGAATTGAATGGAAGGAATGAGTTAACCAAAGCAACGTTGTGGAGTATTTACTATTGCTTAAATAATTTTTAGATTATTTGTATAGAAGACAGTAAATGTTTTAACTATGTAGCTTTGTCTGTAGTTTTGCTATATTGCTGATTGGAACCCAGTATTATGAACATAATATTTTGATCCAAATATTTTTATATTTATGATTTAAAATAAAATATGCAAAAAAATCCACATTGATTAAATTTTTATTATAAAGCATTGATTATTAACCGTTTATTGCCCATTTATTTAGTAGCTTTTAGTAGCAGATTTTCTGCATAGAACACTAAACATACTTCCGACATGCAGTAATCTAATTTAACCTACATTAACATCCGTTTTAAATAATTGTTTTCCATATACACATTGCCATTGTTTTTTTCCAAAATAAGACAATAATATTGCAATATGAGTTTTATAAATTGTTTCCCAAATCAATTTCCCTGGATCAACTTTTCTAACCTACATTTTAAAATGAAAATTTATATTTTCAGCAGTTTTTAATAAATAGCATTTTATGGGCTGCAATTTTAGTAACTAAATTTTAATTTTGTACAATTTATATTAGTAATAATTATTTTCAGTATGTTTTTGCTTTAAATTAATCTATGAGAAAAATGTGAGAAAATTCCTTGAGAGATAACCAGATGTATTGTTCAAATGTGTAACTGCAATTATATAATTTATCAGTAGAGCAGCTACCATTTTTCACACTGGAGCAAACTACAACAACAGGATTTAAAGTATCTTGGGTAGCAAAATTTTCAGGGCCCATTTGGGTAGCTCAGAATGAACGGACAAAAACTCTATTTTGGAAACAAAACTCAATTTAAATCCAGTGAGTCTATTGCACAACCACAGTAGTGGGATTAAATCACAGGGTAAAGATATTTCCTCCCCTACTGTTGCCATATCCCCTTGGCTTTTCTTAAGCCAATAAATACGCCTTCTCAAACTTTAAAATCATCTGTCAGGTGTTAAACTGGATGCTCCAAGCGCAGCTGCAGCAGTCTTGTATCCTGTTTTCTGAGCGAGGCATCTTAAGCTTCTGCCTTTAGTCCTGAGTCTGGGAACAAATTCTCTACTCTCCAAAAATAGAGGGAAGGGTTGGTAGCAAACCAACAACTGTCTATAGATAAATTATTTTTCATGACTTCCAAAAATCATAAATGTAAGTTACAGTTTCAAGAGTGCTGTACATATTTTACAGCCTGCTTCTTTTAAACTTGCATTTTGTTTTGGCAAGAAACAGTGGTATAACATGTCAATAGTATCTGTTGCTTCAGGTTAAACTGATGAACAGCTAGTCAAACATATTTGTAAATATCTTTACCATTGAAATTATACTTCTCTCTTTTACATTTGTGAAAAAGTGATGATTCAGATAAATTAACTAGTTTTCTTAAACTTTGTAGCTAACAGTAGTTACAGCAGCTATTTTTTTACATTTTTATTCCCTTTTTAATCATAGATAGATTAAATGGATTTTTTCCCATTGCCCTTGTGTTTGTTTATGCCATGCTGATAGTAAAACAAAACACTGAAGTAAAGTTTATTTCATCTTAATATAATATGAATATATATGCAAACACATTTATGCTGCATCATTCTATATTTTTAAATTTCCATCTAATACCTTTGCTGTTTTCTTATTGATATGAGGTAATGAACTGCCTTTAATAGTTAAAGGCAGATTTAGCAAAGTACTCTTATTTGCAGTGATCAACAGCATGCTAATATTTCTCTAACTAGATAAGCAAGGTGTTTACACATTACACTCTTGGGGGTATGTGCCATTAATTACACATGCCTAGCAGCTGACATGTGATTAATTAGAAGTGGGAAATCTATTCTTCAGGTGACCAGAAAACTCCTTCCACTTGTCAAAACTTATCTCTTTTTCAAAGCTGTATTACCCCATAAGATACAGGAAACAGTATTACAGATGTACTACTAAAGAAAAGAAAGCTGATCCAGGAACTTTAACAATCAAGTTCCTAAATATTTTAAAAGGGGTCGACATCAAAGCTATTTGAAAAACAATCAACATTGTTCCAAAAAAATTTTAAGCCAATTTCACTTATAAATGTTAAAGATGAACTTATAATAGTGTGGGAAGTTTTTGTCAAGCTTAATTTGAAATGTGAAAAATAAAAATTTCCATATGAAGGACTATAGAGCAAAAATTGAAATGTTCTGTAATTATATTCATACTCAGTCACCTTCTAAAAATGCAATGTAATGTCCATTATTAACATCAATGTTATAAGGCTTTCATATTTTCTTCTATTTTGGGTATAGCGGTTTTATCCAATGAGAATGAATCTGCATTTCATTTTAAACTTAATTAGGATTTTTTGTTCAAAACTTAGACTCAAACTTTAGATTTGCTTATTCTATACAAGATTACTCATTGTATTGGTGTTAAAAGTTTTCTGTCATTTTATAATCATAACATTGAAATCTGTTTTTTATGAAACCTAAAATTATTAAAGGTGAGTTAGCCATAAATATCTACCATTATCTTTGGCAATTCTTAAAAATGTGGTAACAAATCAAATAGAAACATTTTTGACTGATGAAACAGCAGAAGGCTAAACCTTTGTGTCTGGAATTGGTTCCTTCTGGTGGGTTCTTGGTCTTGTTGACTTCAAGAATGAAGCCATAGACCCTCACAGGGAGTGTTACAGCTCTTGAAGATCGTGTGTCCAGGTTTGTTCCTTCACATGTTCAGATATGTCCAGAGTTTCTTCCTTCCGGTGGGTTTGTGGTCTGGCTGACTTCAGAAGTGAAGCCACAGACCTTCGCAGCAAGTGTTACAGCTCTTAAAGGTGATGCTTTCGGAGTTGTTTGTTCCTCCCAGTGGGTTTGTGGTCTGGTTGACTTCAGGAATGAGGCTGTGCTTGCGGTGAGTGTTACAAACCGAAAGAGTGAGCAGCAGCAAGACTTACTGTGAAGAGTGAAACAACAAAGATTCCACGCGTGGAAGGGGGCCTGAGCACAAGGGCCACTGCGGGCTCCCATGACCAGCTTTTATTCCCTTATTTGGCTCTGCCCACATTCTGATGATTGGTCCATTTTACAGAGAGCTGATTGGTCCATTTTACAGAGTCCTCATTGGTCCATTTTACAGAGTCCTCATTGGTGCATTTAAAAACCTTTAGCTAGACACAATCCGCTGATTGGTGTGTTTTTACAGAGTGCTGATTGGTGCATTTACAAACCTTTAGCTAGCAGAAATGTTCCCCAAGTCCCCACTGGACCCAGGAAGTCCAGCTGGCTTCACTTCTCACTTTGATCTAGTGTATGAAATTTTAGAAAAAATAAAGAGTAATAGTTAAAGTGACAATCAAATATTGCCAATACACATAGATATATTCACTCTGTAGGTTGTTATAATAAAAGCACTTTTCTGAATTTTTTCACATAATTTTCTTCTAACTGCCTTTAAGTGAAATATCATTTTTAAAATGACATTTTTTTAAGTGTGGTCTGCAGACCAAGTGCATTAAAATCACCTAAAATTCTTGTGAAAAATATAAATTCAGGGAAATATTCCTTATCTACAAAATTAAAATCTTTAGAATTGGGTTCAGGAATCATTTCAACAAAATCACCAGGATATTTCCTGTGGCCACATTGGTTGAATCATTGCTCTATGAGTTCTGTGCTATTATTTTATTAAATAGGAAAATAAACAGCCTCTGAGATAGGACAACTTTCCAATGTTACACAGTTCAAGTGACTGAGCATCCATTTCAACACAGATTAAAGCTCATGCCCTTAATCATTAGACATGCTGGCTCACCTAGAAAATAAAAACTTAGATTTCAAAATATCCTTTAAACAATGGATATTAGTTACACATATAAACAATATATGGTTTTTTTTATTACTTTTAAAAACTAAACATTAGTGGTAGGTATTTTACACATATAAATTACTTTTGCACCAATCTAATATTTTATGCTCTTTCTATAATAAAAGATTACCCCTTGAAACTTAGTAATCATAACAATACTTATTATATTTCATTACATACTGATTCAAAAGTGTAAGTTGAAAATCAAACTAAAACACTTGTAACTTCAAATATTAGATTTTTGCAACATTATGATTCTTAACCACTGTCTAATCATATTGTAAATGTCTCACTTCTTGTTTTGCCCATAAATAATCCCTTGTTATAGTTTGTATTAAAGTGAGTAAAAAGAATTCAAGCAGAAAACTCTCAATCTGAAATTTAAAATAGTAATCATTCTTTCAAATTAGAGGATGTAACACAAAAACAGAAAATGCTTAGCCCAAAGAAAATCCTGAATCCACTAAGATAGATTTTCAGCTTCTGAGACCCCACAAAATATTTTTATTGCTATTGTGTTTCTGAATCACTTAAGGATATTTGTAGAGATATTGGCACATCTAGAGCAATATTGAGAAACACAATTTAGATAGGTGGAGAGATAAAAGATATAGATAATTTAATAAGCCAGAAGAAAGCCTTAGTTGGTGAGATATCTTTGCTTTTGCTACAACATGTTTTCTTCCTTTGAATTGCCATTGTTTTGAGCACTATCAAGTTTTATTTTAATGAAAGTATATGAGAAACATGGGATTGTAAGTAGCAGTGGAAACAGTGCCAGAAGCCAATCCAGTTTTCAGTTGCAGCAGTGTCAACTGTGCTTGCGCCAATCATTCCTGCTCTGCAGCAAGCAGCCTTCAAATTCTAATCAAACTTACTCAGCCTCGCGCTTTAAAGTGATGTTCCTGGCTCAGAAATGCTCAACTCGAACAACTCTAAATCCTTGTGCTAAACTCATTTTTGTAGAAATCTTCCAAACTTTGTTTCTGTTGCTTTCAACAATAAACCTTGACTCATATAGTGAGGTATCAAAATTCTATTTTCTGGACAAGGAATTTAAAATTAGGGAAATTAGTGTATTATTCAAATTTTTGGAGCAAATAGGAAGCAGATCCATATCTAAGTCTATCTGACTCCACGTCCATTCTCATAACTACTATGATAAATTATATCATATAATTCAGAGCTATGTGAAACAATGACACACGCCTTCACCTAAATATACGTAACTAAACCAACATTTAAAATTGCCTTGAAACCCCATAACTTAAACTTATAGTGTGTACATTATTTTCAAATTATACCATATCCTCATTGATGATCATCTTATGATCATGAATGTTCTAGGGCTATTTTCTAGCTTTTAGAGTGAATTTTACACTATCATTATTTATACATCAGTGGAGCTCTCAGTGGTATCTCTGATCTCCCTTTTTTTTCTTTCCTGAGCTGCAGCTATGTTGCAATTTAGTGCAATCCATTTTTATTTAAAAGCCATCTCTTATTCATAGTAAGGAGTAAGGCTTACTGCATAACTTGTGCATGCTGTATAGACAATATAGTATTAAAATGGTTTCAAATAACCACACTATCAAACAATCTGAGCTGCCAAGGGAGCCGCCAGTGTACTCAAGATAAAACTAGGGTCTAGGATTTAACAAAGGGGAGAGATCACACAGCAGGAGCACTTTGGTGAAGCAGTAGATCTGGACACAATATAAACAATCCAAACTGGAGGAAACAAAGTCTGGCATGCAGTGATTCATTGGTTCATTAAGTAGAAAGAAAAAGAACACTCTTATTGACTGATGATATCTCCAGGACAATATCTTTGAGTGTAAAGCTAAGAAACTTGGGAAAAGTGAACATCTAAGAAATGAAGTAATATAAAATGTGAAGGCAAAAGAGGACTGGAAATAATTAATAACAACTGGGGGACAATAGACTGTAGCTATATTGCTTTGGTACCTGACTCAGAACACAGAAGCTTCGTGAATGTGGTGGTTATAGAACGGCATGACAAACTTTGAATTGCTAAAAAGGAAGTGCCTCAATTCAGACCTTATCAATCTGGTGAGACAGATATCACATGCAAGCTAAGATATTGTTTTGGGGTTGGCCCCATCCCTCTCTATTTGTCTATGTCTTATCTAGTCTTTACAATTTTTCCTTGCCCATCTTTCATTCAGACATTGACTGTGCTTTCATTGTATTCCAAACTTGGTATCTCATTTTATCAACGTTATTATCTAATTATCTACTATTTTATCCTTATCTCATTCTTTATCTTTTAAATCAGGCTTGGTTCAGAAAAACCTGATGGTAATAATACTGCCTGGCTTTGAAAAAGTACTTCTCAAATTACTTCAAAGATGGTCCTAGATGATTTATCCCTACTGGCATTGATAGGAACCTAACCTAGGCATATTGGAAAGAAATGGGACCAAAAAAAGTACTTGTTTTGTATTTGTCTACTTTCCGAAATTATTAATGCATGTCAAAAAGTCTAGTTAGCAGTATTCAAGGAACAATAGGCATTGGTTCTATATATATTGCACAATATCAATGCCATACAATAATTTACTTCCAAGAAAAATGTTACATTTACAAGCCAACAAAGAAACTGTGAACTTTTATAAGAGAAGCCTCATCCCAAATAATTCTTGCTAATGTTGAAAATTTCAGTTGTCCTGGAATTTACAGGATAATGGTTTGTGCTCAGGAAGCCAATCTTCTTAACTTTGGAAATATTTTTAAAATGTGGAGTTTCCCATGTACAATATACTTGTGTGTTTCTGTGAAAAATACTGTCTTCTTAGAATGGATTATATACAAGATATCTGACATTGTGCTAATGACTTAAAATATAATCCACTCCCAACCTATAGTTCTATTTGCCTCAAAACATTTTTTTTGATATACAAATTTAATTTGCCAAACTGTTGATGATATGGTTAACCACAATAATATTAAAATGATGTAATGGAAGCATTATACACCCAAAGATATAACTTTCACACTCCTGTAAGTAACTTCTGGAGAATCAATCATATAATAACTAAATATTAAAACACCTCTCACAGGACTTTAACCTCAAGTAGATAGTACATTGCTATTGAGGCAAATTCAACTCTCTCAAATATTAATTTATGGCAAGGATAATCATTTTTGTTCAATTAAGTCAAATTCTTAGGAAAGCAATGAAATTTTCATGAATATTTCTGGAATAATTAGAGAATTTCTATATTTATAGTGCGCTGACATCTCATAAATATCACATTGTGCTTTTATCTTCATATGTATTCTTTCCACTAAATATAGAAAAGTGATAATTAGCCTAAGAAATATCCATTAAACATGAAGGAAGGTGGTATAAAAATTAATGTCATATGTTCATGATAACGTGCAAAATAAAAATATTTCCAATTATTCAATTGTAGTTATTAATATAGCAAAATGTTGTCTGAGTAACATTAAAGCCAATAATCACCATAATCTTCAAGAACTAAAGATTTATTAGAGAAATATCATCATGGAAACAAAATATATTATTTAAATTGGAAGAAAAGTTAGTAAGAGCATGATATTCTGAAACAATTTTTTGCATAAAATGAATAATAAATGCAAATAATAAGAACAATTTAAAATGCTTGGAGATTACTTAAGACCATATTAAAGTAGTAGTATATTTATTTTTTTATAATTTTGTTAGAATTGCTTTATTATATATTATAAGTTTTGAGCATGGGTTAAAAGGGTTAAAAATAAGGTCAAGTTAATACATTTATTAAAACCAAAATTATTCAACATTAAATAATTTGAACACTAACACACAGACTGTATTCTAGCACTCTGAAATTATAGATACATAATTCTACCATTAAAACCTGTTATAAAATTTTAAAACAAATATTATTTGGATTTATTCTTTTATTCCATAGGCCACAAAGATAGGCTCACTATAACAACTCATTTCTCAGTACAATGGATACATTGCATTAATCAAAATTTATTTTTAACTGAAATGTAGCTTTTAAAATGATTTTCTGTAAAGAAAAAGTACACCCACCTGCATTCTAGTTAGTAAAGTAGTACATGTACTAAATATGAAAATACAAAAACTGAAATATGACTAAAACAAAATATAAACTTTATTAAAAGTTAAGGATCATTTATTTTTCTTTGCTGAAAACAATATAAATCACGATGAATAATTAGTTAGCTATCAATAAAGAGCAAGCCACTTGATAAACTGGCCAGTCATTTGAATGAACTTGGCCAATATAAAAATCCACTTTAAATTGACATGATTATGCTTGGGCATAAATCTCTCTAAATTAAAAAAAAAAAAAAATCATACCAAGCATATTCTCGGACCACATTGGAATAAAAATATACCAAGAGGAACTTTCAAAACCACACAATTACATGAACACTGAAAGACTTGCTCCTGAAAGACTTTAGTGTAAACAATGAAATAAAACCTTCAATCAAAAATTTTTTAAAAACAAATGAAAATGGAGACACAGCATACCCAAACCTCTGTGATGCAGCTAAAACAGTGTTAAGAGAAAAGTATATATAGCACTAAATGCTTACATCCAGAAGATACATCAGATTAACAATCTAACATCACACCTAAAGGTACATATAAAAAAAGCAATAATCACAAAGCTAGCAGAAGAAAGAATTAACTAAAATAAAAGTAGAACTAAATGAAACTGAAACTTAAAAAACCATACATTGAATTGATGAAATGAAAACTTAGTTCTTTGTATAGCTAAACAAGATTGATAGACCCTTAGCTAGATAGCTAGATTAACAACAACAAAAAGAGATAAGATCTAAATAACCACAATTAGAAATGACAAAGGAGACATACAACCAATCCCACAGAAATACAAAAGGTCCTCAGAGGCTATTATGAACACCTCTATGTGCAGAAACTAGAAAAACTAGAAGAAATGGATAAATTCCTAGAAAGACACAACCACCTGAGATGGGATTAGGAATAACTTGAAACCCTGAAGACAGCAATAATGTATTAATCACGGTTCTCTAGAGGGATAGGACTAATAGAAAAGATGTATATATAAAAGTGAGTTTATTAAGGAATACTGACTCACGTGATCACAAGGTGAAGTACCACAATAGCTCATCTGCAAGCCGAGGAGCAAGGAAGCCAGTTGGAGTTCCCAAACCTCAAAAGTAGGGAAACCAACAGTACAGCCTTCAGTTTGTTGCAGAAGGCCCGAGAGCCCCTGGCAAATCACTGGTGTAGGTCCAAGAGTCCAAAAGCTGAACAACTTGGTGTCTGATGTTAGAGGGCAGGAAGCATTCAGCATAGGAGAAAGATGGAGGCCAGAAGACTTAGCCAGTCTAGCCCTTCCACATTCCTCTGCTTGCTTTTACCCTAGCGGTGCTGACAGCTGATTAGACGGTGCCCAGTCAAATTAAGGGTGGATCTGTGTCACCCCATTGACTGACTCAAATGTTAATCACTGCTGGCAACACCTTCACAGACACACCCAGGAATAATACTTTGCATCCTTCAATACAATTAAGTGACAGTTAATATTAACCATCACAAATAACAAGTTCTGAAGTTGAATCAGTAATAACAATAGTAAAAACTGAGCCAACAAAACTCTAGACCAGATGGATTCATAGCCTAATTCTATCAAATGTACAAAAAAGATCTGGAGCCAATTCTACTGAAAATATTTCCAGAAAATCAAGAAGGAGGTATTCCTCCCTTACACATTCTATAAAACCAGTATCATCCTGATATCACAATATGACAAAATTACATTGAAAAAAATAAAGGTATAGCCCATCATCCCTGAGGAATGCAAGGGTCTGTCCCACAGACCCTGACTCAACAATGAATGAATAAAGTACACTGACACACAGATAATGTGCTTTTCCAGTTCAACTGAGCATCCTGTCACTTACAGACTCCACACACAGTGCTGTAAACAGTTGTGATCAAGGCCCCGGACCAGCCAGTAAAACTCGCATTTATTCAGTAAAGATCAATTGACAAAGGCTTGAGTCAACACCACTATAGAGTAATTGACATTGTGGACTTCCCCTGTAGAAAGCAATTAAGCACCTGTGGCAAATAAAAGGTTAGTCTTGGGAAAACAAGTTAGATAAACTACTCTACATTCTTTTGTATTTTGCTCCTTAAGCTCTCTGGCTCTGGCAAAGAGACTCTGACTGCCTTTAACCAGACAATCTGAAGCTATGCATAACTCTCAGGCTTTCCAGGAGGGTTTGCTGGTATTACTATAATTGTCTTTAATATTTTTCCCACTAGTCTGATTGAACCTCCACAGATGAACAGAGATGCAACCCCCCAAAATAAAATTCTGGTAAACCAAATCTAGCAGTACATTAAAAAAGTTAATTCAGCACTATCAAGTAGACTTTATGTGATTCATTACATAAAAATAATTCAAAACATAAACCATGTGATCATCTCAATAGATGTAGAAAAAGCCTTTGATAAAATCCAATATCCCTTCATGATTAAAAAAAAAAAAAAAAAAAAAACCCTCAACAGACTAGAAATTGAAGGAACATACTTGAAAGTAATAAGAGTCATCTATGACAAACTAACAGACAATACCATACTGAATGGGCAAAAACTGGAAGCATTCCCCCTAAAAATGGCATCCATATAAAAAAAGAAAAATTAAAGTTATCACTCTTCACTGAAAATATGATTCCTTTCCTAGAAAACCATGAAGACTTATCCAAAATGCTTCTAGATCTGATAAATGGCTGTAGTAATGTTTCAGGATACAAAATCAACCTAAAAAAGTCAATAGCATTTCTATACATGAAAAATGTTCAAACTGAGAGCCAAATCAGAAACACAATTATTTTTACAATGGCCACAAGAAACGAATTTTTAAAAAACCTTAGGAATACATCTATTCAAGGAGGAGAAAGAACAATGTAAGGACAACTACAGAATGCTGCTGAAGGAAATCATATATGATACATTAAAAATAAAAAATTATGCTCATAGATTGAAAAATCAACATTATAAAATGCCCATACTACCCGAATAAATCTACAGATTCAATGCTATCCTTATCAAATTACCAGTGTCATTTTTCACAGAATTAGAACAAAAAAATTCTTCAGTTCATATGGAGCTAAAAAGAGCTTTGAAAGCCAAAGAAATTCTAAGCAAAAAAACAAAGCCAGACATCGCATTAACTGACTTCAAGCTATACTACAAGTCTATAGTAACTAAAACAGCATGGTACTGCTACAAAAATAGACACATAAACCAATGGGAACATAATAGAGAACCCAGAAACAAAACCACACACCTATAACCAACTGATCTTAGGAGAAGTCAACAAAAACAAGCAGTGGGAAAAGGATTCCCTAGTCAATATATAGTGCCAGGAAAACTGGCTAAACATGAGCAGAAGAATGAAACTGAACTCCTACCTATCGCCATATACAAAAATTAACTCAAAGTGGATTGAAGACTTAATGTGTTTTTGGATATGTGTTTTAGAATAACTTTAGAATGGTTTTGATAAAAAAAAAAAAATAATTTATTTCTGGCAAGACCAGTGTCTGTGAGTGTTTGCATGCTCTCTCCATGTCCGGGTGGGTTTTTTTCCAGCTTTTCTAGTTTCCTTCAGTATACCAAAGCTGCACACTTTAGGTTCAGTGGAATGTGTCTGCCTGTTTCCAATCTGAGCGAGTGGGAGGTCTGTGTAAGCACACTCTGCAATGGGATGCAATCCTGATCAGGGCTGATTTATCACCTTGTGCCCTGAGGATAGGCTCTGGGAGTGATCCTGAACTTGAATAAGCAGGTTGGAAAATGAATAAGGGAATAAATAAAATGATTGCAAAATAAAAATTTGTAAAATCTATGAAAAAAATACAGATGCATGACAATAAACAGTATGGTACAAATACACTCAAAAAATAAACTGGTGTGATTAGTGTAAATATAATAAAATAAAACTACGGTGTCAAGATCAAGTTATAAACATTGCTAAATAGATGAGCAGTAAGTGTATATTTTAGTCTTAAAAAGAAAAAACAACTTACGTCAACTTTTGTACTTTAATAGGAACTACAAATATAATTAAATGTCAAATGAAAAATTAAGGAAATCTACAATTCATGATAAAAATTGAGATACATACTGTGTAAAAAACACTGTAATTAGTCTAGGATGAACAGCACCATAGAAAAATGGAAGATCAATATTCATTTCACAACACAAGAAACACAAACAGACAAAGCACATAAGAACATATACATATGGAAGATTATCTCATATTTGTGCATATTTTGTATATAATTTTCCCTTCTGTACGAGTAAACAAAGTGATATAGAAGCTGTTTGCTTATCTAATTGGTGAAGGTGAAAAAAATGCAGCTTGTTGATTATTACAAACTAGCCAGGCGTGATGGCGAGCGCCTGCAGTCCCAGCTACTCGGGAGGCTGAGGCAGGAGAATGGCGTGAACCCGGAAGGCGGAGCTTGCAGTGAGCTGAGATCTGGCCACTGCACTCCAGCCTGGGCGACAGAGCAAGACTCTGCCTCAAAAAAAAAAAAAAAAAAAAAATGCGACTCTAATTCCCTGCCAGTGAGAGAGAGTGAATTATTATACAGCTGTCAAAGCACAAAATTGCACCAAAGTTATTCAGGTAAGGAAGACTTTACAGAAAACGATTACAATAGGGAAGAGAGACAAGAACTCAGTCTGAACTTCATGGACATAAAGGGAGTTTATTAAAAGTCAAATTATGAGGGAGTTTTAAGAGCTGTGGTGAGGGGAATCATAGGCCATTTGTGTTTTCTAATTGGCCTCACCAAAAATAAAAGTAAACTTTCTTTTATTGTCATAACAGGAGCTAGTATTACAACTTTGAGCAAGATGCCTCCTACCCTCCCAGGAAGAATGGGAAATGCTGTCTTCTTTCAGGATTACGTTTCAAAGGAATGGCTCACACGTTTTTAAGAAAGACATTCTTGGGTTGTAAAATTGGCAAGAGGCCTTTAAAAACATTTGCATACTTAAAGAGGCAGAGAAAGAACTTGCCATTACACATCTTCTAAAATAAATGTTCTAAGTAAAAGGAGGGGAGTGACCTCTGTGGTTAGTTCATCTGGATTCTGTCAGGAATAGGGTGAGAGGGAGGTCGGGCCTAGAGGCCAGAAAAATCCTATGTAAAGTTTAGTCAAGCTGAGAGGAATGTTAAAGACTCTTGGTCATACCTTACTAAGGGATCATTTTAATACATTGCTTAAAATACTCAAGGCATTCTGTGCCATCTAAGTAGAATAAGATTTTTATTCAGTTATTCTAGGGAAAACATTAGTTAGCTGTGTATGCTATGTATGCAGGAGGAGTAGGTTGCCTGAATGGAGTCACAACATCATAGTAATCTGCTCCTGGCGGAAACTGTGATGGATCTGGTTAGTTTTGACTGAGTTTCTGAACCAGAGGTAAGCATTTGAAATCTGTATTTTAACTTTCTGTAGTACAATGTGGTACTGTATGCGGGGAACAAAAGTCTTATGGTTTCAATAATTTATTTAAATATATTGTAGAATTGATAAAAATAAACCACTTTTATGTGATACTAGGTGTGTCAGACCCCAAGCTCAGTACTTCACAAAAATCATATTTTAAATCTCACAAAATTCCAATAGTAAGGATATTGACATCCCTAGTTATAAATATGGAAACTAAGGTTATTAATTTCCTGAAGATCCAAGAGTTAGTAAAGGAAACGACTTAGTCAAAACTTGATTATTCTAATTTTACAATACCTCTTAGACATTGTGTTTGTTCTCCAGAATCAAAGTCATTATCAAATATTTGTAAGTATCTGTTCAAAACTTTCTGTGAGTCTAAGTTAATGTAAGATCTTGAATATGTTATGCTATGATAACTAAAGATCTGAGGAATTTCTACGTATTGGGGAAAATATCAAAAATACCTTCTATAATAACGTTGCATTGAAAAGATGTATTGCTGTAGGATGGATCAATGAAAGCTTTGGACAAGACTACAAATAAAATATTCCTCAAAGCTAATCTTTTGTGTAATATTTACTATGCAATTTCCCAGTAATATTGTAGCTTTCATCCCTACCAGAAAACATATATGAAGCAAAATTTCACTGAAAAAAGTGAAAATAATAATACAAAATACGTGCAAGTTTACAATATGATAAATTGCTTTTAATAGGCAATTTTGAATAGCTCAGATTAAGGGAGGAGACCACCCCTTATATTGCCTTATAGCCAGTTTCTGCCTCCAAAGACAGAAGAAGTAAAAACTAAAAGGCAGAAATGGAATCCACAAGCAGACAGCCTGGCGCCACACCCTGGGCCTGGTAGTTAAAGATAGATCCCTGACCTAATCGGTTGTTATCTATAGTTTACAGACATTGTAAAGAAAAGCACTGTGAAAATCCCTGTTCTGCTCTGTTCTAATTACTTGTGCATGCAGACCCCAGTCACGTACCCCCTGCTTGCTCAATCTAACATAACTCTCTCACACGGACCCCCTTAGAGTTGTGAGCCCTTAAAAGGGATAGGAATTGCTCACTTGGAGTTCCCAGCTGAATAAAGCCCTTCCTTCTTTAATTCGGTCTCTGAGGGGTTTTGTCTGTGGCTTGTCCTGCTACAAGATGATATTTATCAATTGAAAACAATTTAACATGCTAGACACTGAAATATAAAAATATTCTAAATCATTAAACACATTTATAGCCAGTTTAGCTTAAGATGTATTTCATTAATTGTCATTTTCTAGGATTAAGATTATAACAATTGACTGGGCCCACAAAATTTTCAAATGTTGGGCCTGAAAAAGTTATGGGTGCTCAGAGAAAAAGTATAAGTTACAGTCTTAAACTATCTTTAGTTATGTCATAAATTAATTAATATATCTTCTCAATTATATCTAAACATCAAGATCAGATCTTCATTTGAAATGAAAGTGTCACTCTATAGAATAAATTTAATTCAGAGAATGTCATTTGTTAATATATTTTCTGGATCACAATAAGAAAATTACATAACTATTTTATGTAAATTCAATTATATAGAATATGTTCTAATTGATACTATTTATGATCTGATCCAGTAAGTTTAGAATCTTAAATGTAATAGTAATAATAAATTTATCTGCTATCTTTATTGACTCTTATCAATTTCAAGTAGTCAAATAATTTAAAAAACATATATTCCAAACTGCATAACCACTCCAATAATTTCATTCTTACTACCTGGAGGGTTTTATGTGTCTTGTTTTGTTTTGTTTTTATTTTTTAAATTTTTGTTTTATAGAGTTGCATGAAGGAAAAATAAGCAGAAAAAAATTTATGGATTAGCATAATAAAGAAAGGATAAGTAGCTTTAAGTGGGTAACGTATTTGAAATTTCTGCCGGTAGTTCAGGAAACAATATTCATCAGGCATCATTTCTGAGATTTTTCTTTTGACTCTTTTATCTTATTCGAGTTGTATAACCTTAAAATTGGAATGAATTCACAGATAGCATATTGAAATTTACTATTTGGCCAGGCACAGTGGCTCATGCCTGTAATCCCAGCATTTTGATCTGAGGCTGGTGGATCACGAGGTCAAGAGATGGAAACCATCCTGGCTAAAATGGTGAAACCCTGTCTCTACTAAAAATACAAAAAATTAGCTGGTTGTTGTGGCAGGTGCCTGTAGTCCCAGCTTCTCAAGAGGCTGAGGCAGGAGAATCACTTGAACTCTGGAGGTGGAGGCTGTAGTGAGCTGAGATCACGCCACTGCACTCCAGCCTGGAGACAGAGCAAGACTCGGTCTCAAAAAATAATAATAATACATAAAATAAAATAAATAAATACACAAATAAAAGAAATTTACTATTTCGGAGCAAATAAAACCAATATTTAAAGATCTTGTAAAGCTTATTTTTAGAATAAGAGATTATTTTTGTTTCCCTTCACTAGGAAAACAGACTGTTATCTACCTATCTTTCAGTATACAATGCTTTAGATGGCAATCAACTTTAGTATAATGGTCTATCTTCTACTAAAAGAGGTAAATATTTTAAAAGACAGATGCGTTTTGTTAAAGTGTAACTTATTGGAAAGTTCTGTTAATCAATGAAGTAATCATAAAAGAAGTCTATTTTAAAAGGAAAAGTGCAGTGGTAGCTTTGTATAGCAGAGGACCTAAAAGAGATTTAAATTTTATGATGTTTGTTAAGCCTGCATTTCCTCGATGTCTCCTGCACTACTAGAGAATAAAAGCTTCTGAATTAGAGCTAAAGAAAATTATCCTCTAATGAGGGTTATTATATATTAAATGATAAGCTAGTGATATGCTTTATTTGGGTTTTGATTTATTTAATAAAAAAGAAAGTATTTGTATTATATAAATTCTACTTAAAAAAATTTTTAAGTCTATGTAACTTTTAAGTAATTGGAATTCTCATCTAATTTCCAAAGAAGACAGTATTTGTTCAGTTTCAGTTGACATTTTCCCCAATATCTTATAGTATTGAATTCCTCTTTTTATCCCGTTTTGTACTGTTTTTGTACTCTGAAAAGCTATTATTAAGTTGGTGGTGTGTATGAAAATCGATGGTGTTCAAAAATATATGGAACTTCTATGTTTCTTTGCTGAGGTTGTTTTAAGAAGTAAATAAGACAGTATCATCTGTGAATGTCTGTTAAATGTGAATTATGGTAATTTAATTAAAAATTGACATACACTTGTAGAATTGTGTGTTCGAGTCTATTCTGTCACTTAGTAGCTCTGATAACTTGGGCAAATCAAGTTTCTCTTATCTGTAATCACATCTAACAACATGGGGCAGTAATGTAAACATTAGCCTTTTCTCCTCTATTTGGAAACTATTTATCTTTTATATTTATCCGTAACTATTAAACCTGCCATCAAAAACACATTCGAATCAGGTGTTCTCGCTGTTGAGTGTAAAGGCGGGCAGTGTAAAAAAGTGAGGAAAAACAGGGAACGTATGTATCACAAAGCTCTTCCAGGGCAGCTTCAAAATCTCGGTTGCTAAAGAATAGAAAATTGGTCCAACAAACCAAGTCATAAATGAAATTAAACTAGGCAAATGGTTAGTTAAAACTACATTATTTACACACACACACACATTCACACACACACACTCATTACTACATTTGAAAGATTTTGTTCCTAGTCATTCACAATCAATTGTAATTTGCAAGTAATATAGTTTAGATCTGTGTTCCCACCCAAATCTCATCTCAAATTGTAATCCCAAGGTGTTGAGGGAAGGACCTGGTAGAAGGTGAATGGATCATGGGGGTGGTTTTCCCCATGCTGTTTTCATGATAGTGACTGAGATTTCATGAGATCTGATGGTTTTGTAAGTGGCAATTTCTCCTGTACACTCTCTCTCTCCTGCTGCCTTGTGAAGAAGATGCTTGCTTCCTCTTTTGCCTTCCACCATCATTGTAAGCTTCCTGAGGCTTCCCCAGGTGAAACTGAGAGTCAGTTAAACCTCTTCCTTTAAAAATTACCCAGTCTCAGGTATTCTTTTTTTTTTTTTTCCAAGGCGGAATCCTGCTCTGTTGCCCAGACTGGAGTGCAGTGGCACAATCTTGGCTCACTGCAACCTCTGCCTCCTGGGTTCAAGCGATTCTCCTGCTTCAACCTCCTGAGTAGTTGGGACTACAGGCTCATGCCGCCACACCCAGCTAATTTTTGTATTTTTAGTAAAGACAGGGTTTCACCATGTTGGCCAGAATGGTCTCGATCTCCTGACCTCTTGATCCACCTGCCTCAGCCTCCCAAAGTGCTGGGATTACACACGTGAGCCACTGCACCTGGCCCTCAGGTATTCTTTACAGCAGTGTGAAATTGGACTAATACAGAAAATTGGTACTAAGAGAGTGTGGCACTGCTATAAGGATAACCTGAAAATGTGGAAGTGACTTTGAAACTGGGTAATGGGCAGACATTGTAACAGTTTGGAGGGCTCAGAAAAAAACAGAAAGATGTAGGAAAGTTTGGGTGAGAAACTTATTGGGAAATGGAGTAAAGGACCTCATGTTATGCTTTAGCGAAGAGACTGGTGGTGGTGTTCCCCTACACTAGAGATCTGTGGAACTTTGAACTTGAGAGAGATGAGTTAAGGTATCTGGTAGAAGAAATGTTTAAGCAGCAAAGCATTCAAGAGGTGACTTGGATTATTGTAAAGGTGTTCAGTTATATCAATCCACAAAGAGATGACTTGAAATTGAAACTTATGTTTAAAAGGGAAGCAGTTCATAAAGGTTTGGAAAAGTTGCAGCCTGACCATGTGGTAGACAAGAAAAACCCATTTTCTGGGGAGGAATTCAACCTGGCTGCAGAAATTTGCATTAAGTAATGAGGAGCCCAGTATTAGTTGTCAAGACAATAAGGAAAATGTCTCTAGTGCATGTCAGAGACCTTCATGGAAGCCCCTAAGTTATTCCTTATAGCAGTGCGAGACCTGAATAAAACAGTAAGCCAGGTTCATTTATTTAAAACAGCTTGGAGACTCATCTATTATATGTTTGGAGAATAATGACTACAACTAATGTAACTTGACCCAATAGACATCTATAGAACAAGAACATGCCACCCAAAAACAACAGAATAAATATTCATCTCAAGTGTGTATTGAGGATTCTTTATGCTAGAACATCTGCTGGGCCATATAAAAAACTTTAATATTGGTATCATACAGAGTAAATTCTCCATACACAGTAAGGAGTATAAAATTAAAATAAATAATAAAAAGTTTGGAAATTTAAAAAATATGTAGAAATTAAGTCTCACACTTCTAAATAATCAATAGAGTGAGAAAGAAATCACTGTAAATTTCAAAAATACTTTGAGATGAATTATAATTAAGGCACATTATGCCAACACATATGGAATGCCACTGAAACAATGCTGAGAGGAAAATTTATAGCATTAATTTCCTATACTAATCAAAAAGAATTATCTTAAATCAGTAACGTTTTCTTTCATCTTAAGACACTGGAATAAAAAGCAAATTAAACCTAAAGCAAACAGAAACAAAAGTAATAATAATAGAGTGAAGAATAATCAAAGAAAGCACAGAAAAACAGCAGAGAAAATTAAAAACAACAAAAGTTGTTTTTATGAAGTGAGTGACAATATTTGGAAACTTGGTTAGACTGTTCAAGATGAAAAGAGTGAATATTCAAATTATCAAAATTAGTAATAAAAGAAACTAATTTCTACTGAGTTTCCAGAAATAAGAGTGTAAAAATATATTATTAACAATATTTGCCAACAAATTAAATAAACTGAGTTGAATAGAATAGAAACACAAATAGAAATACTACAAAATTTCCTCAAGAGGAAACAGAACTTATAAATAGCCTTAATAACTAATCAAGTAATTAAATTAGTCATTCAAAAACTTCCCAGGGATAAAGCTCCAGACCCAGATGCCTTCAGTGGTAAGTTCTAAAAATATATCTAAAGAAATTTATTCCAAATCCTCACAGACTTTCTAAAAAATAGACAAGGAGGGAATAACTCCTACTTTATTAATAAGGCCAACATTACCCTTATCAAAACTACAGAAATAAATCACAAGAAAAAAAGAAAACCAGACAGATTCTCATGAATTGAACATTAAAATCCTCAGCAAAATATTAGCAAACAGAATTTAGCAATAAAAAAGGGTTGTACAACCTGTCTATATGGCATTTATCCCAGGTTTAATAACTGAAAATTAATTAATGTAATACATTATACAAATATAATAAACAAAACCATGTGATCATCTCAGTAGCTGCAGGAAAAAAACACTAGACAAAATACAAAACCCCTCTGATTAAAATATAAGTGTTCTACATACTAGCAGTACAGGAAAGTATCTTAGGCTGTCAGATACAAAAAAGCCACAGTTCATATCATATTTAATGGTGAAAGACTGACTGCTTTCTTCCTAAGGTCAGAAACAAGAATAGAATGTCTACTCTCACTTATTTTATTTAACATTTTATTGGAGGTTCTAGCTTGGGTATATATGCAAGAAAATTAAAGGAAACAGTTTCAGATTAGAAAGGAAGAAATAAAGCCACATCTATTTGCAGACAATAGTCTTATATATAGAAAAAAATCCCTAGGAATCCACTACAATAAAAACAACTATTAGAATTAATATAGGAGTTAAGTAAGCTTATATAATTTCAACATAAAGAAATCAATTGTATGCCTAAACTATCAGTAAATTTACATTAAGCTACAATTATTTAGTCAATTTCAGTTTTTTTTCAACTTTTATTTTAGAATCAGGCCATACATATGCAGATTTGTTACAAAGGTATATTTCAGTAATGCTGAGATTTTGAGTATGATTGAATTGGTCACCCAAGTACTGAGCATAGGACCCAATAGGTAGTTTTTCAACCCTTTCCCCCTCCCTCCACTTCTTGTGTTCCCCAACGTCTATTATTTCTATCTGTATGTCTGTAGGTACCCAAGGTTTAGTTCTCACTTATAAATGAGGACATGCAGAATTTGGCTTTCTGTTTTTGCATTAGTTTGCTTAGCATAATGGCCTCCAGCAGCATCTATATAGCTGCAAAGGACATAATTTTATTTTTTATGGCTGTGTAATACTCCATAGTGTATATGTACCACATTTGCTTTATCAAATACACTGTTGATGTGTTGATTCCATATATTTTTTTCTATTGTGAATAGTGCTGCCATAACTATATGGGGACATGTGTCTTTTTGGTAAAATGATTCAGCTCCCTTTGAGTATATACTCCATAATAGGATTGTTGGGTCAAGTGGTACTTCAATCTTAGTTCTCCACAATGGCTGAACTAATTGACATTTCCACCAACAGTGTATTGTGTCCTATTTTCTTCACAGACTTGCCAATACCTATTATTTTTTGACCACAAAAATGATTCTGATTGCCGTGAGAATGTATCTCATTGTGATTTTGATTTGCATTTCCTTGATGATTAATTACATTGAATACTTTTTCATCTTTGTTGACTGCTTATATGTCTTCTTTTGAAAAGTGTCTGTTCTTGTCCTTTGTCCACTTTTAATGGGGTTGGTTTTTTTGCTTAATGATTTGTTTAAGTTTCTTATAGAATCTGGATATTAGTCCTTTGTTGGATCATAATTTATGATTTTTTTTTCACATGCTGTAGGTGGTCTACTTACTCTGTTGATAGTTTCTTTTTCTATGCAGAAGCTCTTTAGTTTACTTAGTTCCCACCTGTCAATTTTTGTTTTTGTTGCAATTGCCTATGGGGACTCAGCCCTGAATTCTTTCCCAACATAGATATTGAGAAAGGTATTTCTTAGGTTTTACTTCAAGAATTTTTATACTTGTGGACCGTACATTTAAGTATTTAATTCACCTTCAGTTAATTTGTGTATATGATGATAATAGGTAGGGGGTCCGGTTTCATTTTCTGCACTGGGAAATAATAAAGTTAGAAATATGCTTAACAAAAGTCAGACAATCTATTGTATAACTATACGAAACAGTTGTGAAAGAAATTACAAACCTATGTTTGTAATCACATCTCATGTTATGGGTCAGAAGACAATATGGTTAAGCCAGAGCTAAAGTTATAAAATTCTTGGAAGAAAATATTGGAGTAATCCTTTGTGAACTTGAGTTAGGTGAAGGCTTCTTTAGATAAAACATCAAAAGTGCAAGTAACAAAAGGAAATTATAAATAAATTAGATTTCAACAACGTTAAAAATTCTGAGTATATATTTCACCAAAGAAGAAACATAAATGAACAAAAAGTACATGAACATGTGTTCTACATCATTTATTATGAAAGGCACAATGAAATACTGCTTCATGCTCAATAAGATGACCATAATTAACAAGACGGATCTTAACACGTGTTGGTGAAGATGAGGATAAATTGAATACATATATTAATAGTTAGAATATAAGATAGTGCAGCTACTTAAAAAAATTCTGGTAGTACTCCAAACATTAAGTAGAATTACTATATGGCCTAGCAAAATTTTACTGCAAGGTATTCATTCAAGAGAAACAGAAACAGTTGTCTGCACACTATCTTTTACACAAATGTTTATAGCAACGTTATTTGTAGTTTCTCAATAGTGTAAGCAAATCAAAAGTTCATCAGCTTATAAATGGTTCAGTAGACTGTTGTATCTTCATTCAGTGAAGTAGAGAATTATCTGCCAGTAAAAAGGAATGAAGTATAAATACATGCTCAAACATGGATGAATGTTGAAAATATTATGATAAGTAAATTAAAGCCAGTCACTAAAATGTGAATTTATTTTTAAAAATGAAAAAAGTAAGTCACACATATATTGTGTGTGAGTCAATTTATAATATCCAGAAAAGACAAATCTATAGTCCCATATCTCTAAAACCAATTTAAAATTATTAACACTTTCGCTATTTTCAACTTACATGACATTTTTATTAGATCTTAAGTGGTTATCTATTTCTATCATCACAATATGGTTTAAAGCAATAGTAGTGAGAGTTTTGTCATGTATTTAGAAATACAAATTATATAGTTTAATATGTTTTCAATCTGGTTACAAAAATGACATTTTCTGGCCGGGCGCGGAGACTCACGACTGTAATCCCAGCGCTTTGGGAGGCTGAGGCGGGTGGATCACGAGGTCAGGAGATTGAGACCATCCTGGCTAACATGGCGAAACACCGTCTCTACTAAAAAAAATAAAAAAATAAAAAAATTAGCCGGGCGTGGTGGCGGGCGCCTGTAGCCCCAGCTACTCAAGAGGCTGAGGCAGGAGAATGGCGTGAACCTGGGAGGCAGAGCTTGCAGTGAGCCGTGATCGCGCAGCTGCACTCCATCCAGCCCAGGCGACAGAGTGAGATTTCGTCTCAAAAAAAAAAAAAAAAAAAAAAAAAAAAAAAAAAAAAAAAAAAAAATGACATTTTCTGAAGGCTTCTTATGAACTAGGCAGGTGTGAAAAGCAATAAAGGAGTGGGTGCTGAATAAAAGAACAATAAAAAGCGATAAAGGGAGATGCAGTATAGTCCCTGTTCCCACTTCTTTCAGAATATTTGAAGACCTAATCGAAGGCTTTGCTTTAGAAGTGAAGAAGCTCAACTCCAACAAACCTAAGGACTTTATCTAACTAGCCAAGCAAATTAATGAAGAGTTGAAATAAGAACCAAGATTTCATAATTCTGTATTCAGTGAATTTGTACTTCAGTCTGATGATTGAAGGATGTTTAGCTGTTTTACACACTACAGTATTGTTCAACTGGAAATCATATCTATACAAAAAGTGTGAACGGCTTCTGAATTTATTTTTGAATATGTATTCATAATTTATACTATTCTTTTCACTCTTATTATATAAATATTTGTTGAGTGAGTTTATTAGTTTGGCGAGTGCTTCTTCTTTTAGAGGAACTGACCATTCTTTCCATTCCAATTATGTCATAAAAGGATGTCAGGTTCAGTGTTACACACTCTCGATGCTTGAGCTTTTGCACAATGGTTGAACATAAATGGGTATATACACAAGCAAAGATAGAGTACATAACAAGAAGAGGGTTTCTTTCTTATTCTAACAAGAAGCTTTGAGTATGTGAGCCTTGATATACACATAGTTGTGTCTGCATTGAAAAATACATACAAGAAGTGAACTAATATGTAAATGGCTTCTAATGGTGTTGGGGTCCCCAAACTCAGTTATATTTGAGTTTTATTTCACAGTTGTTTTAGCCCCATATCTCTAAAACCAATTTAAAATTATTAACACTTTCACTATTTTGTTATTATACTCGTTTTATGTTTCTATCATCATTTTCCAGTAAAAGTCATGGTTGAAAATGTGTAAAATTAACAGCACTGTCTCCTCTAGTGTGTGCTTTGGGTTGGTGGCAAATTTTTCCTATGGATGTTCTCTGTGTGTAATAATTTTGCTTCGCTCAAAGTCATTGTTGCAGCACTACTCTGGCAGCCCATGAAAAACATCACGATCCCACTTTGAAAATTCTGCCATGACCTGAGAATGTATTTCTTGCCAAGCCATCCTCTGAAGGTTTGGAACTGACCATGGAGCCATAAAATGATCATGATGATGAAAATCCTGCAGATTCCAGGGTATCTGGTTCAACTCATTATCAGTGGAAGATGGAAGGAATGAGACAGAGAAAGCACTATGAGAAATGCAGACCAGACCACCCCTGATAATGCTAGAAGATCTCACGCACTACAGAAAACTTAGAAATTTCAAAGGTTCTCCAAAGAGCAAGGCTGCTGAGGCGCACAGCTCAGGACAGAGATATACCTGTGTCTTAGTGAAGTACTGAATAATGAAAAATGAAAGACAAATTTAATAAAATCTGTACAGAACATGAATCATATATCAGTGTGTAACTGTTACTTAAAGGAGCTTTATGTGTTGCTCCATATGTGAAATAATAAACCAAATTTGAGATATGAAAGCATTAATTCAACACATTTTATTATTTTTCCCACACTGTATAAGCCATTTGAATATGACTTCTGTTCAACTCAGTATTTTCTTTCCATGGTCCTTTATAAATACAATCTCGTCCAATGTTGCCGACAAATTCTCTAAGAGGAAAAGTGACTGCTTTTATTAAATTTCCAATGATAGAATAAAAGAGGGGACTGTCACTTAGAAGATCAAGGGGGAAGGGTCAATGGAAGAAGTCTGACCGGTATGTATTTGACTTTAACCTAAGCCCACACTATTTGGTGGTGTTTTGGGCCACAAATTGAAAGTATTTTGTGAATGTGAAAAAGTGCTTATAATATTTGACACATTTTCTGATTACCTAAATTCTCTGTACCAAAACTGGGAAAATTTAATATTAAACTTCTATGTATTAAAAAGAATCCCGGCGAGAAAGAGATTAATTGAATAATTTGATTTCAAAGATACAGAAAAATTGCACTGTACCTAATACACTTAAGTTAGTACTTAAAACTAAAATTATTCAGGCTAGGCATGGTGGCTCATGCCCGTAATCTCCACACTTTGGGAAGCCGAGGCAGGTGGATCGCTTGAGGTTAGGAGTTCGAGACAAGCCTGGCCAACATGGTGAAACCTTGTCTCTATTGAAAATGCAAAGATTCGCCAGATGAGGTGGTGTATACCTGTAATCCCAGCTACTCGGGAGGCTGAGGCAGGAGAATTGCTGGAACTCAGGAGGTGGAGGTTTCAGTGAGCCGAGATTACACGACTGCACTCTAGTCTGAGCAACAGACCAAGACTGTATCTCAAAAAAATCAAAAAAAAAGAAAGAAAGAAAGAAAGAAAGAAAGAAAGAAAGAAAGAAAGAAAGAAAGAAAGAAAGAAAGAAAGAAAGAAAGAAAGAAAAAAAGAAAAGAAAAACCTAGAATTATCCTACATAGTATTAGGTAGTTACTCTTTACTTTGTCATCTGATTGCTAGGTAGTCACACTTAGTTGTGAAGAACACAGTACAAATAGTAAATGGTTCAGAATAGCCTCCTTGAAATGTAAATACCTGAGAGTATCCATCAAACAAATACACACACACACACACACACACACACACACACACACATATAATCAAAAATTATCATTCAAAGTTTATATCCTATTTCTTTCTTTTTTTTTTTTTTTTTTTTTAAATCGAAGAAGTCTCACTCTGTCACCCAGGCTGGAGTACAGTGGCATGAACTTGGCTCACTGCAACCTCCACCTCCTGGGTTCAAATGATTCACCTGCCTCAGCCTTCCCAGTAGCTGGGATCACCAACGTGCGCCACCATGACCAGCTAATTTTTTTGCATTTTTAGTATAGACAGGGTTTTACCATGTTAGCCAGGCTACTCTTGAACTCCTGACCTCAAGTGTTCCACCCACCTCCCAAAGGGCTGAGATTACAGGCGTGAGCTGCCGTGCCCTGCCTATATCCTGATTTTTTATGTAAACTGTCTGTAGCTGTTAATAGAATATGTTCCACTCTCTTTTAAAACTACCGAAATTATTAATTTAAATTTGTGTCACATTATAGGTTTTATCATTTGTAAAAATAATTTAATAATATAGATTATTTAAAAAATAGAGAATCATGCACTATAATAAAATGACACATTTTATGAGAATTATCCTGTAACAATAATAAAATGATCACAAGTTATTTAAATCAAAGTAAATTAATGATAGAGTTTTTTATTTTTAATATTAGTAAGAAATCAGAAGACATCCTGCCTTGTATAAACTTAATTTGTTGATAATATTTTAAATATCTCGTAAGTATAAGTTGGAAAATATAATAATAAAGTTGATTTTTATTGTCTTCTTCACAGAGTCATGAAACAGGTTGGTAATTTTATATTTAATTAATATACATTAGTTCATTAGCAATCATTTGATAACAATATTTCTTTAGGCACTAGTAATTTTTAAATTTACCATGTATAAATACATCGTTAAGATTATATTTTTATTAATTTTATCATGTTTTATCATCTTCTCTTTTAACTGTAGGACATAGGAATTATATACAACATAATTTGATTGGTATAACTGTTGAAGATACTTTGCAGTAGATCAACGTTCCTAACAGTGTCAGTTAGCCATTGTTGCTCATAAAGTACATCCAACACCTGGTTCCTTAAAACACAACTTTCTTAACTCACAATTCTATGGATGGACTAGGATTCTTTATGCATCCATAGTCAGTTGTGCTAATCTTAGCCTGACTCTTTCACAAGTCTTGGCCTCACCTGGGAAAGCTGAACTGAGCTGACACTCATCCGTGTGATTTCTCATCCTCCAGCAGGGCAGGTTAGATCTTTCACACAGTGGAGGCAAGGGTCCTAAGAGAATGGAAAGATACATAGTCTACTGAGCACTAGACTCAGAATTGGCACAGTGTAATTTCTGTTCCATTCCATTGGACAAAAGAGGTCACAAGGCACAGAGGGTATGAAAATAGACTTCACCACAGTGAACACAGAAGCTGCACGGTTACATTGTAAAACATGCGGATACAAATAGCATTGGAGAAATAGCACCAATTGTGTACTCAGTCTACCCTACAGCTAAAGCCTGACTTCCAAATTATAGTAACTCACAACATGTCATGTCTCTTAACTTACCCTCTGCTCCCCAAAATAGCCACTACATTGAAAATACTTGTATTGGGTAGGAAAGGTATTTAGAGAGACCCAGATAAGCAAATATTGATCATTTCTATGATTAGAAATTTTATCCTGAGAGATGTCTATTACTATTTTGTATTTGTGAATTTTTGACAGTGTGACCTTTAGCATCTGCCCAAAACTACTGGCTAACATGACATTAACTGGCATAGTTGTGTTCTAAGTCAACACTTAAAGTTGTATATCAACAAAAGAGGGAGGAGAAGGCTGGTTTTTCTTTGCATCCTATATCATTATCAACTTATTTACAAGGAACACGACTACATGTGCTCATAGATATAGATATAGATACAAACACATATACATATATGGACAAAACACGCCTACACATAAAATTACACAATGTGAATGCTCTATATCCACAGTTTTTTATAATTTAAATTTGAAATTCATCACATTAAGAGAAGGATAAATATGCACTGATCTTGTGGCTTGCTTTGGTCAACACATTGCAGCCAAAATGGCAGTTTGCCAATTCTGAACCCATGTGTCAGAAGACCTTACTTGTTTCGCCTCGCCTTCTTGGAACCTTGCTTTTCAGGCTAGGCTGATAGAATCTTATGATAAGACATCCACATCCAGGCACTTGACCTTACTAGCTAATACTTAAGCAAACACTAGATATGCAAATGAATCTGCTGGAGGCAATCCAGTCTCAAGTAACCCATCAGCTAACCACATACATGTGAGTAAGCCAAAATGAGATCACTTAGACCTGACTGATTGCTTACAGTATTCAAATGACCAACAGATTGGTGGGGGAAAATACTGTTCTAACATTAAGCCACTAGGCTTTAGCATCATTTTTTATAACAAAAACTAATAGATATGATTGTGCATACTCATGTTAAAGATGCTAAAAAATAGAAATGAAAGACATTATTCAGATATATAGAAGTCATTACTCCTATGACTGACTGACAGATGACTTTAAGAATTTTGTACTTTTTAAATACCTTTTTAACTCGGGTATATTTTTGGTCCTCTGTATAATTTTAATATTATATTCTCAAAGTTGACTCAAATGGAATGACCAGTGTGCAAACAATACATACTGATGATCTAATTCCTTCAGGGCATCTACATTTTAAATCATAGCCTAACATATGTATTGCCAAGATATTCAGTTACTAGTTTGGATTCTTCTCTGCTAGACCTATTATTTTGCTTTAGTCAGATACTCTGTGAATTTGAATTAGGCCTCCCTTGGTTTTTTCACCTGTCAAACTCTATCCTATTATAACAACTTCAAAAGCTTAAATGTCTTCTCTGACCTAATTTTTTCTCAAGTGGCCAGATAAAAGGGAGTGAAAAATAAATTATGAAACCATCATTTGCTACACAAGTGAATAAATATGAAAAGAGGTTAATGAGAGGACAAAGATCAAACAAGCTCAACCGAAGTAACACGCACACTGTTCTTAATGACTACAAATGTTCACAAAACTTTACCTTTATCCTATAAGATACAACATCCTAAAACAATAAATTATATTGAAATATGAATGCACACCAACTTGAGGCCAGAGTTCATTGCCCTTGTGTTTTACCTTCATGCTCTTAAGCTCAGGTAACAAGCTTATTCCTCACAATACTCTCTCCATAAAATCATAGCGGTTATTCTTTACTTGGTCTTTTATTACAGACTTATTCAATAGTAGTAAGGAGCAAATTATTACCTTCTTATAGATTGTGTGAGTTCACAGTCAGACAAAATTAAAATAGAAACATCTAAAGACCTCATGACAAAAGAGACCAGATTGTCTTCACTGACCAAATTTCCTGATTGCCATTATACATATTTCATAAGACTCCTGTTTGTATGTAAGAGCTTATTATAAACTTGCTATACACAAATGATTTAAACAATAATAATAATAATGAATATAACTGCATTTTGTTAAATGCAAATATACTTGAAAACTAGGTGAGAGAAATTTTACAAAGTACTTTCCCTGCAATATGAATATTCCTATAACAAGTTATAGCTCAGTCCTATTCTAAATAAAAACACCAGTAATACTGTAATCCCAGTACTTTGGGAGGCCGAGACGGGTGGATCATGAGGTCAGGAGATCAAGACCATCCTGGCTAACATGGTGAAACCTCGTCTCTACTAAAAAATACAAAAAACTAGGCGGGCGAGGTGAGTGGGCACCTGTAGTCCCAGCTACTCGGGAGGCTGAGGCAGGAGAATGGCCTAAACCCGGGAGGCGGAGTTTGCAGTGAGCCGAAATCCGGCCACTGCACTCCAGCCTGGGTGACAGAGCGAGACTCCGTCTCAAACAAACAAACACACACACACACAAACAAACAAAAAACACTGATATTAGATTGACACTCTCACTAACAGCATATAAGTGTTTCTTTTTCTCCACAATCTCTCCAGCATCTGTTATTTTTTAAGTTTTTGATAGTAGCCATTCTGACTGGTGTGGGCTAGTATCTTACTGTGGTTTTAATTTGCATTTCTCTAATGATCAGTGATGTTGAACTTTTTTTTCACGCAATTGTTGACTAAGTATACGTCTTCTTTTGAAAAGTGACTCTTCATGTCCTTTGCCCCCATTTTTTTTGTTTTTTATTTTTTTTGTGTAATTTTCTTTAAGTTCTTTATAGATGCTGGATATTAGACCTTTGCCAGATGCATAGCTTGCAAAAAAAATTCTCCTATTCTGTAGGTTATCTGTTTACTCTGTTGATAGTTTCTTTTGCTGTATAGAAGCCTTTAGTTTAACCATTGTGGAAGACAGTGTGGTGATTCCTGAAATACCTAAAGACAGAAGTACCATTTGACCCAGCAATCTATAAAGAACTAGGTATGTATCCAAATGAATTTAAATCATTGTCTTATAAAGACACATGGACACATATGCTCATTGCAACACTATTCACAATAGCAAAGACATGGAATCAACCTAAATGCCAATCAATAATAGACTGGATAAAGAAATATATACACACACACACACACACACACACACACACACACCCCATGGAATACTATGCAGCCATGAAAAAGAATGAGATCATGTCCTTTGCACAGACGTGGATGGAGTTGAAGGCCATTATCCTTAGGAAACTGACACAGGAGTGGAAAATCAAATGCCTTATGTCCTCACTTAGAATAGGTTAGAAGAAGGAGAACACACGGACATACAGAGGGGCACAACACACACTGGGGCTTATCGGAGGGTATAGGGTGGGAGGAGAGGGAGAATCAGGAAAAATAACTAATGGGTACCAGGATTAATACCTGGCTGACAAAATAATCTGTACAGCATTCCTCTATGACACAAGCTTACCTATGCAATAAACCTGTACACGTATTCCTGAACTTAAAAAATGAAAGTTAAAAAGATTACCAAGAATACAAGTTCACCATTCCCAAACTTTCAGCTGAGCTCTTGCTGTCTCTCAGAAGGACTTTTGGGAACTATATAGAATCATGAAACATCATAACTTGAAATACCTTGATTGATGTATTTTAAGTTTTAATTGAAACCTTCTATTTCTTATACAGTTGCATTATTACAAATAAGTCTGACACATTTTCTTAACCAGAAAGTACTTATTTCTATGATTGTTTGTGTTTAATTTGATTATTTCATTGTAAGACGTCTGCAATTTCTAGGTTGTGTATTTTCACATTTACATCCCGTATTTACCATTTTTACATTTTTCTCCTCTGATATATATAAATCTTTAGGTTCGTTTATTGCACAAAGCAGGAAGCTCCTTTTCTATCTTCACAGGAGTTCTGTAAGTATGATAGTTTCTAGACCAGTGAAGACACAATCTTCTAGATATGTAATCACTTGATAAACTTATTAAAATTGAATTTCATAGAAACATTATATTTTAGGTTAGGATTGGAGCAATAAATCTCTGTTTTGTTTCCAAGGTGTTTATGATATTATATCATTCTTTGAGTGAATTTAAAGTCTTTGTAGTTTTGTTTTTTGCTAATAAGAATCAATATTGTAGAATTATAATTTTCACTATGAAATGCTTCTGAGGCTGTGAATACAGGTACTCTATTTCTCTGAATTGTGTATGCTGCTTCTCACTTTCATTTATACTTGCTTTGTTTTATTCAGCTGAATGAATGAAGAGGTTGGGTAAATATCCCCAACCTGAGAACATGTAACCTGTAATTGCTTCCTTTTCTGTTGGCTTGGATTCTGTATTTTTAAACTAGAGAAAAACAGGATGTTAGAAGACTCTTTATCCCTTTTCCCAGGCAATAATGATGTTCTGTGTGAGCTCTGTAGCACATTTTTCAGTTTATTTATACTTAAGTAAATGAAGATATAACCCAGATTTTGTTCAGTGTTTTGTTACTCTTACTTCTAAGTAGAATGTGTTTGTGTGTGTGGTTTCCACAGAAGTAAATGAAAAATAGCATTCTTTTTACCTGTTTAATAATCATGATTCTCTTTGTCAGCAAATATACTATGTGAACTATTTATACACATAAGTATGAAGACTTTGGTTGTAATTGCTTTCAGAACTTGACTTTAAATGTAATTTTAATTTTATATTTATAATCTCTCAATACTGTTTATATTGTAGTTAACACTCCAACAATTTTGGAATATTTAATTAATAATAACATCTCAGTATTTAGTATTTTCTTATTAAGACATGATTTAAAGTCTTGATTCAAAATTATTTGTGTCAGATAAAATAAATACTATTAATAACAATAGACCTCTGTCTGTTTCAAACTATAAACAAATATCAAATTCAGCATTTTCTAAAACTAGTGGTTAGCTTCTTGTTAATTTTGATTTATTTCTTATTTATAAATATTCAAACAATTATAAAACCTAAAATGACTATAAAGAATAATGTTATTATATTCTTAATGTGATCTGATTTTCCAAAGGAGAATCAGGAAAATATGTTTTTGAGATAAATAACAACAAAAAAAAATATGTTGGGGAAAAGCTGAGTGTTGGGAAAAAAGCCCTGCTCCCTGGAACTGATATTTTGAACAAGGTAACCAATGAGTTGTCTGCAATCAATCCTCTGAAGTGGATTAAGGCCATTGGAAGCTCTACACTTGCAAATTTTGTTCTAATAATTAAGTTCTTGTACTATCTCCTTTTAGTCTGCAGATGTGGAAGCTGCCTCTGGAGAGAAAGTCACCATCAAGAACAACCAATGATAGCTGTGGCGGTTTTACAAAAAAGAAAAGGGGGCATGCTGTGGAAAAGCTGAGTGTTGGGAAAAAAGTTGAGGCAGGGCTTTAATGTCTGACATAATGTAAAAGTCTTGGAACATGTCCAGGGTCCGGGGTCTAAAACCCCTTGTGGCCTTTGAAGAATGTGTCTAGACTTGCTGGGTCCTTGCTTCTAGCACTCCCAGTCTCATAGATCAATTGTATCTTAAACTAGAAGAACATGTTCCCCATTATCTCAAGTAGCAGAACATGTTCCATAAGCTGCAAAGAACATGCTAAACCATCACAGTTGTGGATCATGCACTTGATACACCAGTTTCTTTCAACCCCCATATCCTTACCACCTGCTTTTTTGTTTGATCACCAATAAATAGTGCAAGCTTCCAGAGCTCAAGGCCTTTGCAGCCTCCATACTAGCGTTGGCCCCCTGGTCCCACTTTATGCACTCTTAAACTTGTCTTTTCTCATTCCTCTGACTCCGCCGTACTTTGTAGCCCCCACAGCCTGGTGTTGGGTCTGATCGCCCCAACAAAATAAGATTGCTACAGTTTTTGTATGTAATTTATAAAATATATATGTTATTTGACAAAATAAATATGATTCAAACTTGGTATCTAGATTATTTGTTGGATATATCAAAATTAATAAAGTGGACATTTTAGAAATTATTTAGAATAAAAATAGCTGTAAATGAGTTTCTTTCTGAATACAAATTGCATCAATTAGTAACTTTGGATATGTGTTTTGGTAAGAAACAAACACATACAAAATCTCAGAAGCTTAAAAGAACAAAGGTATATTTCTTGTCTATACCACACGTTCATCTTGGGCAGGCTGGGAGCTCTGCTTCCCATCTTCTGCAAGTTGGGACCAGGGTGACAGAGCAGATAATTTCTGCAACATTGCTGGTTATTCTGGCAGAGATAAAGAAGATGGCATATCATGTTTGGTTCTTACATGTTTTATCTTGATCCACAACCCTTTCGCTTTCTGATGACCTATGCAAATTACTTGGCCAACACCAATCACCTGAGGCTAGAATAGCCCAACCCTACCAGGTTCTCATAAAGAAATCAGAGAGATTTAATGCAGAGTCTGACATCCACACTGGTTCAATATTATTGTGATAAAATGTAGAACGGATTTAGAACATACAGAAAACATTACCAGTAGCTGTATAATCCAGAAACTTTTTTTTTTATTAGCTTTAATGTTTTAGCTTTATGTTTATTGAGTTATCTAACACATTTTTCAGATGTTATATAATATTTAAATTGTTTCATTTTAGGTCATGTTTTATTCAGGTATTGATAAATTCACTTTGAGTTGTATTTTGCATGATGCTAGAAAAATGTAATGATTTCACTTTTCTGAGAAGTTCAGTGAAATTTCTGTGACTGTTCTAGTCTACCCATGTGGTAGGAAGTTTAGCTAACTTCTGTCTAATGATGTGTCAGTTTCCACCATACTTATGACACTGCTTTAGCCATCCAATGAAAGTACTTTAAGGAATCTAATATGGATTTTAACTTAGTCACCACGGTGATCCTGTTAGCACTTCAAACTTTACAGATTAGTCCTTGAAAAAATGTGCTAGACTAAGGAGTTCAAAAGCTAATTGCTTTATTTTATGTGCCATTGACTTAACTTTCATTCAATTTTTCTTTTGATCTCATCTCCTGGAGGGTAAGTCTTACAAAATAAGCTTCATTCTTTCTTTGCTATTATCAGTGAAGGCATATTAAAGGCAAAAGGCAATTAATTTGATGATTTGACTGAAATGTGCTTGGTTATGTAAGACTTTTCAGCCCAGTACCATTTATTTTAAGTCTGTAGGAAGGATATCACATTCAACTCCACACACAACATGATAAATCAAGTGTTTTTCAAATAAAGAATCATCACTTCTGAAGTATCTATGGGATTCTGCAAGTAACCTATTCTCTTGCATTTGTGAATTCATTAAAAGATAGTGTTATATTTGATTTTTAAATCCTAACCTAATAAAATTCAATATAATGCATTTTGAATCACACAAATGACCATTATATTAGAAAGGTAAATGAATAAATTCAGTGCCCACAGGCAAGTTTGCTTTTGACTTTATGATTACTTCTGAGCAAAGTAAAGATCAAGTGAGGTCAAGAGCGGCTGTACAAAGAACATTTACTTAGTGGTTTAAATGGGAACAAATATTCTGAAAATTAAGTCATCTTATGTCATTACATGACAGTATACTTAGGACAAAGTCAAAAGTACTTAAATAGTGTATTGAGTGACAAGGGAAAAGTAATGCTTAGATTATGCTTTTGTACAATTGAGCATGAATGGCTTCTTTGTTATAAAAGTCAGTTATTCATCATCATAAGAAAAATTTTAAGAAATTATTTTAAATAGTACCATTTTTATGTGGATTACTCCATTCTCATGCCGCTATACCCTTAGACTGGGTAATTTAAAAACAGAAAATGGTGTAATTGACTCAGCGTTCCACAAGGCTGGGAAGACCTTAGGAAACTTACAATCCTGGTGGAAAGGGGAGCAAACATGTCCTTCTTCACATGGTGACAAAGAGGAAAAGTAAGTGCCCAGCAAAAGTGGAAGCCCTTATAAAGCCATTAGACCTTGTGAGAACTAACTCAGTACTATCATGGAGTCAGCATGGGGAAAACCACCTCCATGATTCAGTTAACTCCACTTGGTTCCACTCATGACATGTGGGGAATACAGGAACTAAAATTCAAGATGAGATTTGGGTAGGCACACAGCCAAACTATATAATTCCAACCCTGGCCACTCCCAAATCTCATGTCCTCACAGTTCAAAACACAATCTTGGCCTTCCAAGAGTTCCCCAAGATCTTAAATCATTCCAGCCTCACCTCAAAGTTCCAAGTCCAAAGCCTCAACTGAAACAAGGCAAGTCCCTTTGGTTATGAACCTGTAAAATCAAAATCAAGTTAGTTACTTCCTAGATACAATGGAGGTACAGGCTTTTGGTAAAAACATGCATTTCAAATAGGAGAAACTGGCCAAAATGCAGGGGCTGTATAGGCCTCATGCAAGTCCAAAATCCAGTGGGGCAGTCAAATCTTAAAGCTCTGAAACAATTTCCTTTGAGTCCATGTCTCACATCCAGGTGATGAGGATTCAATAGGGGGGGTTTCCACAGTCTTGGGCAGCTCCACTCCTGTGATTTTGCAGGGTACAGCCTCCCTCCTGGTTACTTTCATGGGCTGGCATTGAGTATCTGTAACTTTTCCAGGTGCATGGTGCAAGTTATCGGTTATCTATCATTCTGTGGGCTGGAGGATGGTGGTTGTCTTCTCATAGCCCCAGTAGGGAGTGCCCCAGTGGAGACTCTTTGTGGAAATTCCAATCCCACATTTCCCTTCTTCACTGCCCCAGCAGAGGTTCTCTATGAGGGTTCTGTCCCTGCACCAAACTTCTGCCTGGACTGACAGGCATTTCCATCCGTCCTCAGAAATCTAGGTAGAGATTCTCAAACCTCAATTCTTGACTTCTGTGCACCCGTAGGCCTAACACCACATGTAAGCTGCCAAGGCTTGGGGCTTGCACCCTGTGAAGCCACGGTCTGAGCTGTACATTGGCACCTTTGAGTCACAGCTGGAGCTGAAGCAACTGGGATGCAGAGCACCATGTATGGAGGATTCATAGAGCTGTGGGTCCCTGGGCCTGGCCAAGGAAACTATTTTTCCCTCCTACATCTCCAGGTCTGTGATGGGAGGGACTGCCATGAAGGTCTCTTCAATATACTGAATTCTTTATTTTGAATATATCACTAGCAGTGACATTGCTGGATCATATAGTAGCTCTAGATTTTTGTGGAACCTCCAAACTGTTTCCTACAGAGGTTGTACTAACTTATATTTCCACCAACAGTATACCAGGGGTTCCTTTTCTCCATATTTTCACCAGTATTTGATATTCTTAACTTTTGGATAAAAGACATTTTAACTGGAATGAGATCATATCTCATTGCAGTTTTGATTTGCATTTTTCTGATGATCAGTGATGTTGAGGCACTTTTCATATACCCATTTTCATTTGTATGTGTTCTTTTCAGAAATGTCTATTCAGGTTTTATTTCAATTTTTACTTAGATTATTAGATTTTTTTCCTATAGAGTTGTTTGAACTCCTTATATATTCCGGTTATTAATCCCTTATCTGATAGGTAGTTTGCAAATATTTTCTCCCATTCTGTGGGCTGTGTCTATATTTTGTCGATTGTTCCTTTTGCGTGCAGAGAAGCCTTTTAACTTGATGTAATCAATTTGTTCAGGTTTGCTTTGCTTGCTTGTTCTTGTGGGGTATTACTACAGAAGCCTTCGTCCACTTCTATGCCCTGGAGAGTTTCCTCAATGTTTTGTAGTAGTAGTTCCATAGTTTAAAGACTTAAATTTAAGTCTTTAATCCAATTTAATTTGACTTTCATACACAGCAAAATATATGAATGTAGTTTAATTTTTTTGTATATAGATATTTAGTTTGCCCAGCACAATTTATCAAAGAGACTGTTCTGTCCCTAATGTATCTTCTTGGCACTTTTGTCAAAAATGAGTTCACTGTAAATTTATGGATTCATTTCTAGGTTCTCCATTCCATTCCACTTATCTCTATGTCTGTTTTTATGCCAGTACCATGCCATTTTGGTTACCATAGCTCTGTAGTATAATTTAAAGTCAGGTAATGTGATTCCTCCAGTCTTGTTTTTTTTTATTAAGAATAACTCTGGCTATGCTGGGTCTTTTGTGGTTTCCTGTAAAATTTAGAATTATTTTTTCTCTATTTCTGTGAAGAATCTCATTGGTAATTTGATTGGGATTGCATTATATTTGTAGATTGCTTTGGGTAGTATGGACATTTTAACTATATTGAGTCCTCTAATCCATGAACACAACCTATCTTTCCATTTCTTTGTCTTCTTCAATTGCTTGCATCAGTGTTTTATAGTTTTCATTGTAGATACCTTTCATTTCTTTGCTTAATTCTTAGGTATTTTATTTGTAGCTATTGTAAATGATATTTATTGATTCCTTTTTCAGATTGTTCACTGTTGGCATATAGAAATGTTACTGATTTTTGTATGTTGATTGTGTATCCTGCAACTTTACTGAATTTGTTCTTCAGTTCTAATAGATTTTCGAATGGAATCTTCAGATTTTTCCAAATATAAGATCATATTATCTGCAAACAAGGATAATTTGACTTCTTCCTTTCCAATTTGAGTGCCCTTTATGTCTTCCTCATGTCTGATTGCTCTAGCTAGCACTTCCAGTATTACGGTGAGTAATAGTGTTGAAAATGAGCATCCTTTTCAAGCTTCTGATCTTAGAAGAGAGGCTTTCAGTTTTTCCTCATTCAGTATGAAACTAGTTATGGGTCTGTCACATACAGATTCTATTATGTTGACATATACCAAGTTTTTAATGGTATCTATCTAGAAGAAATGTTGAATTCTATTAAATGCCTTTTCAGCCTCAATTGCAATGATCATAAGGCTTTCAGTTTTTCCTCATTCAGCATATAACCAGCTATAATTCTGTCATATATGGCTTCTGTTATGTTGACATATGTTTCTTCTATAGCCAGGTTTTTTAAGTTATTTATCCAGAAGAAATGTTGAATTTTATCAAATGCTTTTTCAGCCTCAATTGTAATGATCATACGACTTTGTCCTTCGTTCTGCTGATATGATGTATCACACTGATTGATTTGCTTATGTTGAACCATCTTTGCCTCCCTGGGATAAATCTCATTTGGTCATAAATGATCTTTTTAATGTATTATTGAATTTGGTTTGCTAGTATCTTGTTGATAATGTGTTACATCAATATTTATCAGAAATAATGGCTTATAGTTTTCTCTTTCTGATATGACTTTGTCTGGTTTTGGTATCAGGGTATATACTGGCCTCATATAATGACTTTGGAAGTATTCACTTCTCTATTTTTCAGAATAGCTGAAGTAGAATTGGTGTTAGTTCTTCTTTATATGTTTGGTAGATTTCAGCAGTGAAGCTATTGGATACTAGACTTTTCTTTGCCGGGAGACTTTTATTATAATGTCAGTGCTGTTACCTGTATTCTGTCTGTTCAGATTTTGGATTTCCTCATGGTTCAGCCTTGGTAGAATATATATGTCTAGGAATTTATTCATTTCTTCCATATTTTCCAGATGACTGGCAAATAATTGCTCACAGTAGCCACAAATGATCCTTTGAGTTTCTGTGGTATCATTCATAATGTCCTGTTTTTCACCTCTGATTTTATTTATTTGGGCTCTCTCTCACTCTCTTTTCAGTTAGTCTGGCTAAAGGTTTGTCAATTTTACTTACTTTTCAAAAAAAAAAAAAAAAACTTGTTTCATTTATGTTTGTATTGTTTTTGTCACTTAAAATTTATTTCTGCTCTGATCTTTCTTTTTTTTTTTTTTCCTCTGCTAAATTCAGGTTTGGTTTGCTCTTGCTCTTGCTTTACTAGCTCTTTAAGGTTCATTGTTAGGTTTTTAATTTGACTTTTTTTCTTTTTTTGATGTAGGCACTTATAGCTATAAACTTCCCTTCTAGTACTGTTTTTACTGTATCCCATAGGTTTTGGTATGTTGTATTTTATATCAATTGTTTCAAGACATTTTTCATTTCCTTTTTAAATTCTTCATTCACTCATTTGTCATTCAGGAGCATATTGTTTCATTTCCATGTGTTTGTATAGTTTCAAAAATTTCTCTGGTTGTTATTTGCTAGTTTTATTTCATTGTGAACAGGGAAGATGCATTATTTCAATTTTTTGATTGTTTTAATACTTGTCTTAGTACATAACTAACATATGATCTTTCCTTGAGAATGATCTATATGCTGAGGAAAAGAATGCGTATCCTGCAGCCATTTGAGGAAATGTTCTGTAAATATTTATTAGGTCCATTTGGTCTATAGTGCAGGTTAAGTCTGTTTTTACTCTATTGCTTTTCTGTCTGGAATATCTGTCCGATGCTGAAAGGGGGGTGTTGAAGTTTCCAGCTATTACTGATTTGGGGTCTGTCTCCCTCTTTAAGTGTGATAATATTTGCTTTATATATCTTGGTGTTCTACTGTTGGGTGAAATATATTTACAATTGTTATATCCTCTTGCTGAATTGACCCCTTTATCATTGTATAGTGACCTTCTTTGTCTTTTCTTATAGTTTTTGTCTTGAAATCTATTTTGTCTAAGAACAGCGACTCCAGCTCACTTTTGGTTTCCAATGGCATGCAGTACTTTTTTCCATACCTTTATTTTCAGTCTATGTTTGTCTTTATAGGTGAAGTGTGTTTCTTGTAGACAGCAGATCAATGGACCTTGTTTGTTTATTCATTCAGCCACTTTAGACCTTTTGATTGGCAATTTGGTACACTTACATGCAATTTATTATTGATAAGTAAGGGCATACTCCTACCATTTTGTTATTTTGTTTTTTTTTTTATTGTTTTGTGGTCTTCTCTTTCTTCTTTTCTTTCTACTTTCTTTTAGTGAAGATAATTTTCTCTGGTGGTATAATTTAATTTCTTTTCAACTTTTGTGTATCTCTTTTATGATTTTTGATTTGAAGTTACCATGAGGTTAATAAATACTATCTTAGAACCCATTATTTAAATGTGAGGACAACTTAACACTGTCTACATATACAAACAAACAAACAACAACAACAACAAAAACTAATAAAACTCTATTTTAACTTTGTCCCCCTATGTTTCAATGCTTTGTGTTTCTATGTATATCTTATTGTACTGTTTATGTCTTTAACAGTTGTTGTAGGTATTGCTTTTGATTTGTTAAAGATAGTCTACACATCAACTTACAATGTTATAATGCTCTGTGTTTTTCTGTGTATTTACTATTAGCAGTAAGTTTTGTACCTTCAGGTGAGTTCTTATTACTCATTAATGTTATTTTATTTCTTTTTTTTTTTTTTTTTTTTTTTTTTTTTCTTTTTAATTTATTTATTATTATTAAACTTCAAGTTGTAGGGTACATGTGCACAACGTGCAGGTTTGCTACATATGTATACTTGTGCCATGTTGGTGTGCTGCACCCATCAACTCGTCATTTACATCAGGTATAACTCCCAATGCAATCCCTCCCCCCTCCCCCCTCCCCATGATAGGCCCCGGTGTGTGATGTTCCCCTTCCCGAGTCCAAGTGATCTCATTGTTCAGTTCCCACCTACGAGTGAGAACATGCGGTGTTTGGTTTTCTGTTCTTGTGATAGTTTGCTAAGAATGATGGTTTCCAGCTGCATCCATGTCCCTACAAAGGACACAAACTCATCCTTTTTTATGGCTGCATAGTATTCCATGGTGTATATGTGCCACATTTTCTTAATCCAATCTGTCACTGATGGACATTTGGGTTGATTCCAAGTCTTTGCTATTGTGAATAGTGCTGCAATAAACATACGTGTGCATGTGTCCTTATAGCAGCATAATTTATAATCCTTTGGGTATATACCCAGTAATGGGATGGCTGGGTCATATGGTACATCTAGTTCTAGATCCTTGAGGAATCGCCATACTGTTTTCCATAATGGTTGAACTAGTTTACAATCCCACCAACAGTGTAAAAGTGTTCCTATTTCTCCACATCCTCTCCAGCACCTGTTGTTTCCTGACTTTTGAATGATCGCCATTCTAACTGGTGTGAGATGGTATCTCATTGTGGTTTTGATTTGCATTTCTCTGATGGCCAGTGATGATGAGCATTTTTTCATGTGTCTGTTGGCTGTATGAATGTCTTCTTTTGAGAAATGTCTGTTCATATCCTTTGCCCACTTTTGGATGGGGTTGTTTGTTTTTTTCTTGTAAATTTGTTTGAGTTCTTTGTAGGTTCTGGATATTAGCCCTTTGTCAGATGAGTAGATTGCAAAAATTTTCTCCCATTCTGTAGGTTGCCTGCTCACTCTGATGGTAGTTTCTTTTGCTGTGCAGAAGCTCTTTAGTTTGATGAGATCCCATTTGTCAATTTTGGCTTTTGCTGCCGTTGCTTTTGGTGTTTTAGACATGAAGTCTTTGCCCATGCCTATGTCCTGAATGGTACTACCTAGGTTTTCCTCTAGGATTTTTATGGTATTAGGTCTAACATTTAAGTCTCTAATCCATCTTGAATTAATTTTCGTATAAGGAGTAAGGAAAGGATCCAGTTTCAGCTTTCTACTTATGGCTAGCCAGTTTTCCCAGCACCATTTATTAAATAGGGAATCCTTTCCCCATTTCTTGTTTCTCTCAGGTTTGTCAAAGATCAGATGGCTGTAGATGTGTGGTATTATTTCTGAGGACTCTGTTCTGTTCCATTGGTCTATATCTCTGTTTTGGTACCAGTACCATGCTGTTTTGGTTACTGTAGCCTTGTAGTATAGTTTGAAGTCAGGTAGCGTGATGCCTCCAGCTTTGTTCTTTTGACTTAGGATTGTCTTGGAGATGCGGGCTCTTTTTTGGTTCCATATGAACTTTAAAGCAGTTTTTTCCAATTCTGTGAAGAAGCTCATTGGTAGCTTGATGGGGATGGCATTGAATCTATAAATTACCTTGGGCAGTATGGCCATTTTCACGATATTGATTCTTCCTATCCATGAGCATGGTATGTTCTTCCATTTGTTTGTGTCCTCTTTGATTTCACTGAGCAGTGGTTTGTAGTTCTCCTTGAAGAGGTCCTTTACATCCCTTGTAAGTTGGATTCCTAGGTATTTTATTCTCTTTGAAGCAATTGTGAATGGAAGTTCATTCCTGATTTGGCTCTCTGTTTGACTGTCACTGGTGTATAAGAATGCTTGTGATTTTTGCACATTAATTTTGTATCCTGAGACTTTGCTGAAGTTGCTGATCAGCTTAAGGAGATTTTGGGCTGAGACAATGGGGTTTTCTAAATATACAATCATGTCGTCTGCAAACAGGGACAATTTGACTTCTTCTTTTCCTAACTGAATCCCCTTGATTTCTTTCTCTTGCCTGATTGCCCTAGCCAGAACTTCCAACACTATGTTGAATAGGAGTGGTGAGAGAGGGCATCCCTGTCTTGTGCCAGTTTTCAAAGGGAATTTTTCCAGTTTTTGCCCATTCAGTATGATATTGGCTGTGGGTTTGTCATAAATAGCTCTTATTATTTTGAGGTACGTTCCATCAATACCAAATTTATTGAGCGTTTTTAGCATGAAGGGCTGTTGAATTTTGTCAAAAGCCTTTTCTGCATCTATTGAGATAATGATGTGGTTCTTGTCTTTGGTTCTGTTTATATGCTGGATTATGTTTATTGATTTGCGAATGTTGAACCAGCCTTGCATCCCAGGGATGAAGCCCACTTGATCATGGTGGATAAGCTTTTTGATGTGCTGCTGAATCCGGTGTGCCAGTATTTTATTGAGGATTTTTGCATCGATGTTCATCAGGGATATTGGTCTAAAATTCTCTTTTTTTGTTGTGTCTCTGCCAGGCTTTGGTATCAGGATGATGTTGGCCTCATAAAATGAGTTAGGGAGGATTCCCTCTTTTTCTATTGATTGGAATAGTTTCAGAAGGAATGGTACCAGCTCCTCCTTGTACCTCTGGTAGAATTCAGCTGTGAATCCATCTGGTCCTGGACTTTTTTTGGTTGGTAGGCTATTAATTACTGCCTCAATTTCAGAGCCTACTATTGGTCTATTCAGGGATTCAACTTCTTCCTGGTTTAGTCTTGGAAGAGTGTAAGTGTCCAGGAAATTATCCATTTCTTCTAGATTTTCCAGTTTATTTGCGTAGAGGTGTTTATAGTATTCTCTGATGGTAGTTTGTATTTCTGTGGGGTCGGTGGTGATATCCCCTTTATCATTTTTAATTGCGTCGATTTGATTCTTCTCTCTTTTCTTCTTTATTAGTCTTGCTAGTGGTCTGTCAATTTTGTTGATCTTTTCAAAAAACCAACTCCTGGATTCATTGATTTTTTGGAGGGTTTTTTGTGTCTCTATCTCCTTCAGTTCTGCTCTGATCTTAGTTATTTCTTGCCTTCTGCTAGCTTTCGAATGTGTTTGCTCTTGCTTCTCTAGTTCTTTTAATTGCAATGTTAGAGTGTCAATTTTAGATCTTTCCTGCTTTCTCTTGTGGGCATTTAGTGCTATAAATTTCCCTCTACACACTGCTTTAAATGTGTCCCAGAGATTCTGGTATGTTGTATCTTTGTTCTCATTGGTTTCAAAGAACATCTTTATTTCTGCCTTCATTTCGTTATGTACCCAGTAGTCATTCAGGAGCAGGTTGTTCAGTTTCCATGTAGTTGAGCGGTTTTGATTGAGTTTCTTAGTCCTGAGTCCTAATTTGATTGCACTGTGGTCTGAGAGACAGTTTGTTATAATTTCTGTTCTTGTACATTTGCTGAGGAGTGCTTTACTTCCGATTACATGGTCAATTTTGGAGTAAATACGATGTGGTGCTGAGAAGAATGTATATTCTGTTGATTTGGGGTGGAGAGTTCTATAGATGTCTATTAGGTCTGCTTGCTGCAGAGATGAGTTCAATTCCTGGATATCCTTGTTAACTTTCTGTCTCGTTGATCTGTCTAATGTTGACAGTGGAGTGTTGAAGTCTCCCATTATTATTGTATGGGAGTCTAAGTCTCTTTGTAAGTCTCTAAGGACTTGCTTTATGAATCTGGGTGCTCCTGTATTGGGTGCATATATATTTAGGATAGTTAGCTCTTCCTGTTGAATTGATCCCTTTACCATTATGTAATGGCCTTCTTTGTCTCTTTTGATCTTTGATGGTTTAAAGTCTGTTTTATCAGAGACTAGTATTGCAACCCCCGCTTTTTTGTGTTCTCCATTTGCTTGGTAAATCTTCCTCCATCCCTTTATTTTGAGCCTATGTATGTCTCTGCGTGTGAGATGGGTCTCCTGAATACAGCAGACTGATGGGTCTTGACTCTTTATCCAGTTTGCCAGTCTGTGTCTTTTAATTGGAGCATTTAGTCCATTTACATTTAAGGTTAAGATTGTTATGTGTGAACTTGATCCTGCCATTATGATATTAACTGGTTATTTTGCTCGTTAGTTGATGCAGTTTCTTCCTAGCCTTGATGGTCTTTACATTTTGGCATGTTTTTGCAATGGCTGGTACCGGTTGTTCCTTTCCATGTTTAGTGCTTCCTTCAGGGTCTCTTGTAAGGCAGGCCTAGTGGTGACAAAATCTCTAAGCATTTGCTTATCTGTAAAGGATTTTATTTCTCCTTCACTTGTGAAACTTAGTTTGGCTGGATATAAAATTCTGGGTTTAAAATTCTTTTCTTTAAGAATGTTGAATATTGGCCCCCACTCTCTTCTGGCTTGAAGAGTTTCTGCCGAGAGATCTGCTGTTAGTCTGATGGGCTTCCCTTTGTGGGTAACCCGACCTTTCTCTCTGGCTGCCCTTAAGATTTTTTCCTTCATTTCAACTTTGGTGAATCTGGCAATTATGTGTCTTGGAGTTGCTCTTCTCGAGGAGTATCTTTGTGGCGTTCTCTGTATTTCCTGGATTTGAATGTTGGCCTGCCCTACTAGGTTGGGGAAGTTCTCCTGGATGATATCCTGAAGAGTGTTTTCCAACTTGGTTCCATTTTCCCCGTCACTTTCAGGCACCCCAATCAGACGTAGATTTGGTCTTTTTACATAATCCCATACTTCTTGCAGGCTTTGTTCACTTCTTTTTCTTCTTTTTTCTTTTGGTTTCTCTTCTCGCTTCATTTCATTCATTTGATCCTCCATCGCTGACATTCTTTCTTCCAGTTGATCGAGACGGTTACTGAAGCTTGTGCATTTGTCACGTATTTCTCGTGCCATGGTTTTCGTCTCTTTCATTTCGTTTGTGAGCTTCTCTGCATTAATTACTCTAGCCATCAATTCTTCCACTTTTTTTTCAAGATTTTTAGTTTCTTTGCGCTGGGTACGTAATTCCTCCTTTAGCTCTGAGAAATTTGATGGACTGAAGCCTTCTTCTCTCATCTCGTCGAAGTCATTCTCCGTCCAGCTTTGATCCGTTGCTGGCGATGAGCTGCGCTCCTTTGCCGGGGGAGATGCGCTCTTATTTTTTGAATTTCCAGCTTTTCTGCCCTGCTTTTTCCCCATCTTTGTGGTTTTATCTGCCTCTGGTCTTTGATGATGGTGATGTACTGATGGGGTTTTGGTGTAGGTGTCCTTCCTGTTTGATAGCTTTCCTTCTAACAGTCAGGATCCTCAGCTGTAGGTTGTAGCTGTAGGAGATTGCTTGAGGTCCACTCCAGACCCTGTTTGCCTGGGTATCAGCAGCAGAGGCTGCAGAAGATAGAATATTTCTGAACAGCGAGTGTACCTGTCTGATTCTTGCTTTGGAATCTTCCTCTCAGGGGTGTACTCCACCCTGTGAGGTGTGGGGTGTCAGACTGCCCCTAGTGGGGGATGTCTCCCAGTTAGGCTACTCAGGGGTCAGGGACCCACTTGAGCAGGGAGTCTGTCCCTTCTCAGATCTCAACCTCCGTGTTGGGAGATCCACTGCTCTCTTCAAAGCTGTCAGACAGAGTCGTTTGCGTCTGCAGAGCTGCTGCGTTTGTTATTATTTAGGTGGAGTCTACAGAGACAGGCAGGTTTCCTTGAGCTGCTGTGAGCTCCACCCAGTTCGAGCTTCCCAGCAGCTTTGTTTACCTACTTAAGCCTCAGCAATGGCGGGCGCCCCTCCCCCAGCCTCGCTGCTGCCTTGCCGGTAGATCACAGACTGCTGTGCTAGCAATGAGGGAGGCTCCGTGGGTGTGGGACCCTCCCGGCCAGGTGTGGGATATGATCTCCTGGTGTGCCTGTCTGCTTAAAGCGCAGTATTGGGGTGGGAGTTACCCGATTTTCCAGGTGTTGTGTGTCTCAGTTCCCCTGGCTAGGAAAAGGGATTCCCTTCCCCCTTGCGCTTTCCAGGTGAGGCAATGCCTCGCCCTGCTTCAGCTCTCGCTGGTCGGGCTGCAGCAGCTGACCAGCACCGATCGTCTGGCACTCCCCAGTGAGATGAACCCAGTACCTCAGTTGAAAATGCAGAAATCGCCGGTCTTCTGTGTCGCTCGCGCTGGGAGTTGGAGACTGGAGCTGTTCCTATTCGGCCATCTTGCTCCGCGCCCTTCTCGTTATTTTATTTCTTATTGAGGTACTCCCATTAGCATTTCTTGTAACAGGTCTGCAGCTGATGAAATGACTCAGTTTTCATTTGTTTGTTCTTTATTTCTCCTTCGTGTTTACACAGTATTTTCACTGATAACATTATTCTAGGGTAAAAGTGGTTTTATTTGTTTGTTTTTTTGTTTTTTTCCCCCGTCAGCACTTTAAATATTTCATGCCACTCTCTCCTGACCTATAAGGTTTCCACTGGAAAGTCTTCATGAGACATATTGGAGTTCCACTGTATGTTATTTATGCTTTTTCTCTTGCTGCTTTTAGGATTCTTTCTACATCCCTGACCTTTCAGGGTTTAATTATTAAGTGCCTTGAGGTTGACTTCGGTGGGTTAATCTGCTTCATGTTCTATAACCTTCTTATATGCAGATATTGATATCTTTGTCTAGGTTTGGGAAGTTCTCTGTAATTATCCCTTTGAATAAACTTTTTACCCTTATCTCTTTCGCTACCTCCTCTTTAAGGTCAATAATTCTTAGGTATGCCCTTTTGGTGCTATTTTTTAGACCCTATAGGCAAGTCTCACTGCTTTATGTTCTTTTTTCTTTTGTGTCTTCTGACTGTGTACTTTCAGATAGTCTGTCTTCAGGCTCACTGATTCATTTTTCTGATTGAAAAATTCTGTTATGAAAAGACTGATACATTCTTTGCCATGTCAATTGCATGTTTTAACTCCAGAATTTCTGCCTGATTTTAAAATGTTATTTCAATCTCCTGGTTAAACTTATCTGAGAAGATTCTTAATTTCTTCTTTGTATTATCATGAATTTACTTGTGGTTCCTCAAAAGAGCTATTTGAATCTTCTGTTTGACAGGTTCCATTTCTCTCTTTCTCCAGGATTGGTCCCTGGTTCCTTATTTAGGTCATTTGATGAGGTCATGTTTTCCTGGACGGTCGTGATGCTTGTAGGTATTTGTTTGTGTTGGTGCATTGAAGGGTTAGGTGTTTGCTGCAGTCTTCACAGTCTGAACTTGTTTGCACTTATCTCTCTTGGTAAGGTTTTCCAGGTATTTGAAAAGACCTGGGTGTTGTGATCTAAGCCATATCTGCATTAGAGGGCACCCTAAGCTCAGTAATGCTGCAGTTCTTGCAGACTCATAGATGTGCTACTTCGTTGGTCTTGGGTAAGATCTGGAAGAATTGTCTGAATTACCAGGAAAAGACTCTTTTTTTTTTTCCTTGTACTTTCTCTCAAGCAAGTGGAGTCTCTCTCTCTCTCTCTCTCTCTCTCTCTCTCTCTGCCACCTGGAGCTGACAGTAGGGTGACACAAGCACCCCTGTGGCCACCACCACTGGAACTCTGTTGGGTTAGACCTGAAGGAAGCACAGTACTGAGTTTTTGCCTAAGGCCTGCTGTAACCAATACTTGGATACTAACTATATTTGTTCAGTGTCCTGTGTTTCTACAATCAGCAGGTGATGAAGCCAGCATGTGTGCCCTCCCCTTGAGGGTGATAAGTTCCCCCAGGCCCCAGGCAGGTCCAGATGTGACATCAGGGAGCCACGGACTGGAGTCAAAAATATTACAAGTCTTCCTGGTATTCTGTTGTACTGCAGCCAAGCTGTCACTCAAACCATGAGATGTAGTCCTTTTCATTCTTCTTTCCCCTTTTTACAGGCAGAGAAATTTCACCCCATGCCACCATCATCACAGGCCCACAGAGAGCACTGCCAGGCTACTGCCAATGTTCCCCTAAGGCCCATGAGCTCTTTAGTCAGCTTGTGGTGAATGCTGCCTGACCTGGGACTCACCCTTCAGGTCTGTGAGCTCTCCTGTGGCACATGGCAGGTTCAGAAATGTCTCCCAAAAGAAAAGACCTGGAATTTCGGACCCCACGAGCCTGCTTAATGTTCTACTGCACTGTGGCCGACCTCATACCTGAAGCCAGCTAGTCTCAGAGTCTCACCCAAGGCCCACAGTATACTACCTTCATCACTGCTGGTTATTCAGGCCCCAAAGCCTCTTTAGTCAGCAGGTGATGGATCTTGCCAGGACTGGGCTCTTCCCTATAAGGCAGTGGGTTCCTTTATGGCCCAGTGTGTCTCAAAATATTATCTAGGATAGGGGTCCTTGCAGCTCTGACTGTTGACCTATCCTGCTGTGACTGAGCTGGTATCAACAATACAAGATAAAGTAAGAGTAGGTACATTGTAAGCTGGTATCCACGATACAAGATAAAGAAAGAGTAGGTACATTGTAATGAACTATTTACATGTAATTTAATTGCATTTCTTGTTCAGTTAAAGTAAGATCACATAGCTAATAAACATACGAATGTTTAAATGACTGCTTAAACACTTGAGACATAATTAGAAAGTTTTCTAATGTCAAATGAAATATTGTTACATATTGACTACACTATGTTAGAATTCAGAGCTAGTAGTGATTATGAATTTCCAGACCCCCATGTTTAACCCTTTTTAAATTGCTTAGTGTATTTTAAAATGTTTTTTAAATATATAACAACATTTGGATTTTTATTCTTTCTAGTAAACTCTTAATTATTAAAGAGAAGGAGACTCATATAAATGTTCATGGAAATAATGTGAACTCAGTAAATATCTAGATAAAAGAATCCAAACAAATGAATTATAATGGTAAAACCTGCTGTTCCTCGCAGACTGATGTGTGAACAGAATCATGACACACACACACACACACACACACACACAAAATCCTTCCTCAAGGGACAGAGTTGACAAATGAAAGATTCTCCTCGCATGACCTTAAAATAATCTAATATTTCTCCATTATTACACAAAGGAATTACTGCAGTTTTATTTTTGATCTCTACTGAATAAGGGCTCACCTTCTGATGGTTGCCATTTTATGCTTTTTGTGCGTAATAACTGCCTTGACATTTATGTTGCTCCAATGTGTCTTTCTTAATGTGAAGGAATCATCTGTGCATTAATGAACTGGCTTGATGTATCTGCCAAACCTTTCAAAGAAGCAATTAAATCCCTGTACGAACTTGTGTGAATGGCATGATTTATTGTAATCTAAGAAGAAGAAGTATAAACAAAAAGTAATTAATTTTTAAGGTGGCAATCAAGTAGTACAACATAAGAACTACGTCTATTGAACTCCATCTACATAGAGCATAATAACAACATGCTATTTTTTTAAATGTCTCATCAAATTTCAAATAGTACTTTTGGGAACATGTTTAACTTATTACTGTTCCAAAAATTTTAAATTACAACTATGGGGTATCATTCTCATCTATAAAACTAGAAAACTTAAATTAGACACAGAAGGAACATGAATATTCAAGGTTAGGAAAGAAATGTTGAAATGAATACTGCTCAACATCATTAAAGGCAGAATGAGCAGCAATCTAGCTGTTCTTTTTTATACTTTTCAATATGTATTAGAAGCCTAAAAATGTCATATACTATAGTTCATAAACTACCCTTTGTAAACAGCCATAAATATAGGATTAATTCCTCAGGATCACTATGGCATTCATTTTTTTTTTATATCTACCATCAAAGTAAATACCCAAAATATCCAAGAATAAAGGAATAATACATTGAATTATGTTAATGCACCAGAGAAATTGTATTCAGCACTTTAGGTGATATTTAATTACACCAAATGCATTTTTTATGTAGCACATACTGAGTACATTTGTGAAGGGAACCATCCTAATCGATTTACATTTAGTTCTTATAAGGCTTATTTCTTGTGAGATCTAATATTTTTCTCAATTTACTGACGAAGATCATTTTGATTAAAGTAACTTGCTTAGGGTCACACTGCTCATGTGTAATGAAGCAAAGAGCAGAAATATGTCTAATTAGAAAAATCCATGCCCTTAATCCTTGAAGCATACTGACTATTCAGTGATGTTGTAATTTTATTGAGCCAAAAAATACTCAAATACACTTTCTGTGTATACATTAAATGTTTAAACTGGATTGTTACAAACTAATAATGTCTCTCTCTCTCTCTCTCTCTCTCTGTGTGTGTGTGTGTGTGTGTGTGTGTGTGTGTGTGTGTCTCCACCCCCTCCCCGTCTTTCACTTTCTCTCTCTTTGGCTTTTCTCCATTATCATTCTTGATATATTCGGCATACATCCTTAATATATAGGTATAGTTGACTAGGTTGAGTTGTTATTTGCACACATTATTTCTCTTCAAGGGTCACAAAAGACTTGTTTTTCTCATTCGGCCTGCTTGACTTAGTCTTCAATAACCTATATTAAACTGAGTGTAAAAGTGTGGAGATTTCTTAATAAAAAATTTGCATTTTTGTGTGGTTGTCTCCATGCATTGCAGACCTGTCTGACATACCACATTTTGGGGGGAGTCTGGAACATAAAGAGTATATTTGAATGGGACTTGTGAGAAGCAATCATACAAGTCTGTAATGACATATGATCGAATTAAAAAATAAGAAGAGAAATGCTATTATCCACAATATGTATTTTTTGTGTTATAAACACGGGATATGTTTTTTATATAAATTCAGAGGATTGTTTTTTTCTTAAAGGTCCATTCTCTTCTCTTTTCCTTATGGCACTTTTTATTCGATCTTTGTAGGTCACTCTAAGTGTCAGCCTACTAGGAATGCCTTCCTTGATTCTTTAGACATGGCATTTTATTGCTCATTTTGTACTCTCTTTTGTGACAGTTAATATAGTTGGAATTGATGTTTTTTAATAAATGTTTGTTTAGTGTTTCTTTTCCCAATTAGACTGCGAGTGCCATGAGGACTGAACAGAAAATATGTTTGTCATCATCTGTTATGTATCATAAGGACATTATTAAATGAATAAGTGAGTGTCTTTCATATATATACATATATATTTTGTTGTTGTTGTCGTGGTTTGTTTTTGTTTTTGTTTCTTTTTTGAGATGGAGTCTCCCTCTGTCACCCAGGCTGGAGTGCAGTGTCACAATCTCAGCTCACTGTAACCTCCACCTCCCGGGTTCAAGCAATTCTCCTGCCTCAGCCTCTCAAGTAGCTAGGACTACAGGCACACACCATGATTCCTGGTTAATTTTTGTATTTTTAGTAGAGATAGGGTTTTGCCATGTTGGTCTGGCTGGTCTCAAACTCCTGACCTCAAGTGATCCACCCGCCTCGACCTCCCAAAGTTCTGGGATTAGAGGTGTGAGTCACGGTGCCTAGCCCTCATACATGATAATAAAAATCGAGAAATTATTTTCTGATTAAGAAATCACATATATATATTATATACCTGTATATCATATACAATACATATATAAATCATAGAAATCTGTAGAGATTATATAATGTGCTCATGGAATTGCAGTAATCTTATGAATTCTAAGTAAAAGGATGTCTAGAAGTGGGGTATATGGGGTTTTTGAGCTAGTCCTGTAAGAGGTAGAAGAGGATATATTTTCAGGATAATTCGTCTATGGCACACTATTCTCCATAAAACATACGACTTTGATCTTATTATGTACTCTTGAATTTTATTGCATCTTTTTAACCGTTCCTGGTGAACATAGTGTGGACTACAGGTAGGAATATTTAACTCTAAATATATATAATGTGGGAAAGGAGCTTCAAGATTGTTGACTAGATACATCTGGTACTTGCTCTTCCACAAAGAGAACCAAAATAGTGAGTAGATAACTACACACTTAAAATAGATCACCTAAGAGAGGTCACTGGAATTCCTCAAAGAAGTGACAGGGAACACCTAAGTCAAGGAAAGATAGGAAAGCAAAGCAACTGCTTGGCTGGGATTGGTTGGGGGCTTGGAGACACTCCAAGTAGGGGGAAAGAGAGATTCTCGGTGTTCTCTATTTTCACCATGCTATCCTATCCATGGGAGAGCCCTTTGACCCATTTGGGCCCTGAAATCAACATGGGGAGTTGCCTGGAGAAAATGTAATAGGATCACTCTGGAGAGGGGGCCCACAGGGTGTCCCACAAACCCTCAAATCCTAAGCAGCTGACACTTTAAGGGTCAGAGCTCGAGTGAAGTGTACCCCCCAGATGACTGCCTACAGTTGTTCCCACTGAAAGCAACTCTGTCTTCCCCAATAGAAGGGCTACAGGCATAGCTGTTGCCTCCGCCAAGCATTCTGCTGGTGGCCTCAAGATTGCCCTGCACCTGCCTAACACAGAAAGTTTCTGTATCTGCTATCAGGGGACCTGAGGGCAGGTCTACTTGGCCTAATTTCACTCCCCCCGCTACCTGGGCACACTGTCCAGAGCCTGGAGATTGCCCAGTCCAGTCCACCACATTGGCACCTGAGAACATCTCTCAGCTGCCTGAGCTTGGACCCACTCAACAGGCCTCTGCCAACATACCTGATACCCATCTACACATGCCACACTTGAACCTGGAAACTGGCTCACCCCACCCATTACAACCAACACCAACACCATTGTGAACCACTTGGGGGTCTTTAGGGTTGTTCCAACATTGCTACTGTCATCACACATGCCACACCTATTACCCAGGGGCATGAGAACTTTCCCACCTGTCCAGCCCACTGTTACCATTTTCTGCATCTGACAAAGCTGCTGGGAGGTTCAAGAATGGGCCTGCCTGCACCTGCTAACACTAGTGTCAGTATACACCACCCTGGGTCCCAAGGACAGTTATACTTGATCCATCACTGCCATCAAAGGGGTCCAACTGTTATCCCAGTCACTATAGTCTCCAGTAGCAACTGCATCCTAAGCCACTGAGGGCAGCCACCACTGATTCTGTTATTGCCAAAAAAATCAAATGGAAGACATGCTATTGTATACAACCACAGTCAAAGCCAACATGCACTACATCCAGATACAGGAAGCCCAGAAGTTCTGAAGTAGATACAATTCAAAAAGGTCTTTTCTATAGCATATTATAATGAAAATGACAAAATCAAAGACAAAGAGAGAAGTCTAAACAAAGCATAAGAAAAGCACATAGTCATTTGTAAACAAACTCCCATCAGACTAGCATAGTTTTCTCAGCAGAAACCTCACAGATCAGGAGAGAATTTCAACCTCACAAAGTGCTGAAAGAAAAATAAAAACTTCCAGTCAAGGATATAATACTCATAAAGTTATCATTCATAGATGAAGGATGACGTTCTACTCATTCTTTCTCAGATAAACAAAAGTTGAGAGAATTTATCACCATCAGATCAGCCCTCCAATAAATGGTTAAGGGAGTCCCACACCCAAAAGTGAAAGAATGATATTTACCATCATGAAAAACATTAAAATATAAAACCCACTGGTAAAGCAAACAGGGAGTGAAAAATATTTAAATTATACTGTTACAGAAAACTAACAAACCACAACGGCAAGAAGAGATAAAGGAACAAATGATATACAAAACAAACAAATCAATTAATAAAATGACAGGAATAAGCTCACTTACATCAATAATAACTTTGAATGTAAACAAATAAAGCTTTCCACTTAAATGATACAGACTCATTAAATAGACTTAAAAAAATAATTCCGCTAGGTGCTGCCTAAAAAAAAGTCAGATATGACATGTAAACACACATATAGGCGAGAAGTTTAAACGGATTAATTTACCACTGATACCACAGAAATCCACAAAATTCATCAGAGACTACTATGAAAAACTGTATACTAAGAAAGAAACTGGAAAACCAAGAGGAAATGAATAAATTTCTAGATACATATGACTTATCCATATTGAATCAAGAAGAAATAGAAAACTTGAACAGACCAATAGCAAGGAATGAGATTGGATCAGTAATAAAAAGGCTCAGGACAAGATAGCATTATAGCTGAATTTTATTGAACTTTCAGAGAACTAACACCAATTTTTATCCAGCTATTTCACAGAATTGAAGAGTATTCCATGGTGTGTATGTGTCACATTTTCTTTAATCATTCTATCATTGATGAGCATTTGGGTTGGTTCCAAGTCTTTGCTATTGTAAATAGTGCTGCAATAAACATACATATGCATGTTTCTTTATAGTAGAGTGATTTATAATTTTTCGAGTATATACCCAGTAATGGGTTTGCTTGGTCAAATTGTACCATGTCCTTTGCAGGAACATGGATGAAGCTGGACGCCATCATTCTCAGCAAATTAAAATAGGAACAGAAAACCAAACACAGCATGTTCTACTCATAAGTGGTAGTTGAACAAGGAGAACACATGGACACAGGGAAGGGAACAACACAAGCTGGGGTCTGTTGAGCAATGACGGACAAGGGGAAGGAGAGCATTAGGACAACTATGTAATGCATGCAGGGATTAAAACTTAAATGATGGGTTGCTAGGTGCAGCAAACCACCATGGCACATATATACCTATCTAACAAACCTGCACATTGTGCAGATATATCTTGGAACTTAAAAAAAAAAAAAAAAAAAAAAAAAGGGAAGATTTCGTGAAACCCCGTCTCTACTAAAAACACAAAAGAAAAATTAGCCGGGCGTGATGGCGGGCGCCTGTAGTCCCAGCTACTTGGGAGGCTGAGGCAGTAAAATGGCGCAAACCTGGGAGGCGGAGCTTGCAGTGGGCCGAGATGGCGCCACTGCACTGCAGCCTGGGTGACAGAGCAAGACTCCATCTCAAAAATAAATAAATAAATAAATAAATAAATAAATAAATAAATGAAGAGGAGAGAATTCTACTCAACTAATTCTATGAGGCCAGCATTATCCTTATACAAACATTTCAGAAGATGTTTTTTAAAGTCAGATTCCAACCATACTATCTTTAAATATACAGTAATTTTTTAAATTACAATTTGACATATAAATAATTTTAAAGCTGTGTTGTATACCTATATGTCTGAAATTCAGAATTACTCTTAACTTTGTCTAATTTTAAATTTAATATTTAAATACTTGGGTCTTGATGGAATTGTTGCACCCTGTATGCTTTACAAAGGTATTAATCTATATATCTATACATCCATTTATAGATATTCAGACATGTTAGACATGTATGTATGTGAAGATTTTTAGAGAGTTTTTGATATTTTGGTAGCTGCTTGTGTTTTAACATTATATTTGTTTTACTGTTTTACCTTGCTAGTTATGTTTTTATATATCAAACACCTTCATTCATTTTATGATACAGATTCCTTGGGTTACTACATTAGCACATCTGGATGTGAGGCATGAAAATCTGTCTTTACAAAATATAACGAGAGATTTTTGTGCACAGTACCATTTAAAACCATTGGAACAGACCACAGAATGGCACCAAAAGGATTGTGGTAAGGTTGGCAACTGAGTTTGAAATAGTTGTGCAGGTTGTTCCTTCCAATTTCTCCACTCCTTGAGTTAATCCTATTTACAGAATCTGATGAGACAAATTTTATCCTAAACCTAATAGACTTGGCTTTCTAGATGCATGTTATGCAAAACATTTAAGATGAACTTGACCTTATCCTGTTCATCTTAGTAATATTTATCTTCTCCTTGAATGTAAATATTATATTTTAAAATATTCATTATTTTCTGTAGTATATATACTGTTATTTATAATGTTCAGTTATTAAATGTTTTGATTATGTATCTTTTATATTCATGATTGTATGCCATTTATTTTTCTAGCTGTCTAGATCAAACTATAGACCTAAGCATCTGCTGACCATGCTTCTTTCAGTCTATCTTATTTAAAATGTAGTGAAATGTCCTAATTCTTGAAAGAGGAATTTCTTTCCACTAGCTGACATGGTCCCTTGAAAATCTAGGCATAATTTAATAATTTAGAAATCCTTTGGGCATCGTTTGACATGGACTGCTTAAAAGCATTAAATAAATAAATAAGTAGGTAACATATGAGGTAATAATAAGATTGCCATGACATATAAAACTAATATTTAAATATTGAAAGTCGATACCTAGGAGTTCATAAATTTAATACTGACATAATTATAGCTTCCCATTCACCCTTCATTCTTCTAATCACCTATAACCCCCTAAGAAAACACGAAACTGTGAATCTACATAGGACAGAGGTAATTTAGATAGATCTAGTAATAAAGGCAGATTCTAGAGCATGATTACCTTAGTAAAGTTGTGGAATGGTAGTTCTGTATGGCACGGGAGAACACAATTTTCCCAGCTTTCCAACGAGTGCCCAACAGGTACAATCTTTCAATAGTACAGATTACTTTCTGTCTGGGCTTTGGAATTTTTACCACACAGTAACAGGATGATTTATTGCTAGACTAATCTTAATAGTATTCTGTGGTCCTTAGCAATTTGTTTGCCTACAGTCGTGGTCCCTTCTGCATACATTAGCCTAACACACTGTATAAAGCAATGCTTCTCATCGATACATTATCTTCTCTTTCCTAAGGAATATTTCTAAATAATGTTTAAATGTATATAGTTACCTCTTTATATATTACAATGTAGAATTTCTTAATTAAAGACCCATATGGGTCACAGTATTTAGGCAACACAATCTAATATTGAACATGTTTTAACATTCTGTATCAACGAATGAATCCATCTATTTATATTCAGTATTACACGTATATGTGGATGAATAATACTTTGAAATAGTATGGGTATGTGTTTATCAGTGTGTCTTTGCCTTTTTCTTCCATTGAAAAAGATAGCTTTGTATTTAATTTCTCATTGTCAGTACATAGAGTATCAAAAAAAGAGACATGGTTAATAACACCTTTAGGCTATCAATTACCAAATATTCAAGCCATAAGAAAACTTATGGGAAAGAACACTATTGGGTAAAGGTAGTAGTAGTTTTTAAAAGCTGAAGAGAAAAGTCCCTCTTAAGATTAACAAAATAATCCTTAAGCTGGATAGGGAGACAGAAATCACAGGTACTCAGCGCCTTGAGTCTATCTAGTGTCAAGCATCCTCGTAGTCCCAAAGAGGCCCATGAGTGTCCTAGAGAATACTGACTGTGTGATGCATTGAGGCAGATACATGACTGTTCAGAGAGAGGATAGAGAGGGTACCACGAAGGTGCCGGGGATGACAATTTTTTTTGCATGGTGATATGGGTAGGACTCAATGAGAAGATGATTTTTGAGCAAATTGTAGAAGGAATAGAAAAGCCAAGTATATTTCTGAGAGCAGATGTCCAAGTAAAAGTACACAGTCTAGATCAGCAAATCTCATCTCTTGTATTAGGAACAAAAACTCACCAGACAATTCAATAGTGTGTTTAGGGTTGTGAAAAATTGGCTTAGATTATAGAGATAAGGAGAAAGGACACAGACACATTCACCTGGTTATTGACATTGAAGGAAGGAATACTCATCTTTCTAGTCTTCCCCAAACAAATTGATGTGCTTAGGCTCTCCACTCCAAAGTTTAGGTCTCTGAAATGAGGTGGGGAGGTGCATAGGTCAGTGGAACCACCTCTCAGTACTTGGCAAAGTAGACTCTCATGAGGCAGCTTTAAGTCAAGACCGTTGCGTTCAGTGATACAGAAACATTTCCTTTTGGCTGGAGGTTAGAAGAAAAATATAGAAAGATCATTATTCAAAAAGATACAAAGAAAGCCGCACCAGGTTATTTTTAACAGGATCCTCAGAACTTCGATAAATGCTCAGACCAAAACCAAAGCAAAACAAAACAACACAGAAACAAAACCTATTTAGACTAGTAGTCAGTGTGCCTCTGTTTAGACTGATGGCCAACCTGTCTCTGAGAAACTGAAGAAGACTTTTTTTTCCATGTTGTCTCACAGTCAATAATAATGATTTTAATTGTGCTTACAGAAACGCAGAGGAAGTATATTAAGAGAACTCTGGTAAGTATGAAACTGTGATCTTAGTGGCTGTAAAATAATAAAAGAGCAATACAGGTGTAGAGATTGATCATCTGTGGGCAATCCACAAAAACAGACTTATCCACAATGTTAGAACCACAGAAAGTTAAAACACCCAAATGGAGGTGCCCAGTACGTAAATGGAATGTTGAAGTCTGGCGCTCAAGAAAAAAATCAGGATAGGTTGCAAGTCTTTGGGAGTCATCATTACATAAAAAATTGAAAATATAAAAATTGATTACATTGTTCATGTATGGCATGCATGCATTGTAAAGATAAATGGAGCAGAAAGAAATCCCAGGAAAACACTAATTTTAAAAGCCAGGAAGAAAGAGGTTCATGAAGAAGCATGGAAGGGAACATAGGTGGCTGGAGAGTTGCAAGAAATATCACCTGGCCCTTAATATGACCTGCAACATCATTTATCTGCACCCCAAGTACCTATCAGGAAGCATAAGTGCCAATTCCTTGGTGCTTTGCAGAAAATACAACCTTTTTGATGTAACCTTTGGGGCATGCAGTTTATCCATTCTACGTAATCTATCCCTAGATCACATCAGAACAGCTGAGGCTGCAAATATAAAGTACTTTATTTCAGCCTCCTTAGAATGGTTTTATTGAAATACCTTTGGCAACAGCCATTATGGGATGCTATAAGATATAGTTTTATGAAACTTGTCCTCTATTTTTTGTAAAATTGAAGTGTTCAATATATTGCAGTTTTCTGTGTGACGACTGACAGTAGGAACATCTTCTTGGCCACTCTACTGGGAATAGTAATGCTGTACCTCAGTAAATTTTCTGTTCCTTTATAACATTACCATTCATTTAGCTGATCAAAATTTACTTGCCTGGAAGAGGCAAGTAAATGGTCCAACTTTATCATAGAGGAGTTTAAGTCATATATTTCATATTTAACCTTACCTGGCTTTTTTTGTTTTGTTTTGTTTTTGTTTTTAACCTATGCTACTCTATTTTTATTTGTTTTTTATTGTTTCATTACATTTTCTTCTACTGAATGTATGAAAGTCAACTTAAACTATGCTATTTCCCTTTTACCCATTCTGATCCAGCATCCATCCTCCTCCACTTTGAACTGTGTCTTTGGAAGCAGGACTTTGTGAATGACATCAACCCAGTTCATTTTTCCTCGGGTTTCAGCATATCTTCGGCTAATGGGAGGTGTAGCCTAGAGATCTTGGGGACTGGAAGATGGTGAATGAGATTGAGCTGTCAATGTCTCCAGGGTTTTTTGTTTGTTTATTTGTTTTACTTTTTGTGCTGTGATTTGACAGCAGCCTTAACTTTTATCATGTTATTCCCACCTGTGACCTTTTTCATCTCAAGCCTAGATATGACATTGGCTTCCTACTATTGCTCTCAGCCTGGTGTTTTGCCATTTTTGTTTGCTTAAACCTATGCAAAATTTTATAAAAGTCACTCTTCTGCCTGTCTTCTATTAATTCTTGCCATGTATCTTGTTTCCTGTTGAGATATTTTCTGATCAAGTCATCTTAATAATTGTTTGATTAAAGACATTTTCTATTTTATTGTGTCCATCCACACATGAGTGTGCACTTACGGAATCACAAACATGAACTAAGTGAATTATTTTTATTTTTTTGAGTTAAGAGTCTGAAGCACAGAATGGAAAAAAAAACATAACAAAATTTTCTCTTAATAGCTTTGTTTAACTAGTCGTCTTTCTCTCAGTGTCACCTATACAAGTTAAAATTAACTTGTGATGGTACTATGGAACTGAACTGGGGTCCACTTGCCCAGTGCAGTAAGACCAGATATCTACACCAACGTTTGAGGCCACAGAAAGAAAGTTGATTATTTGCAGGGAATCAAGCAAGGAGGACCAGGCAGCTAACACCTAGCTCCTGAACACTCCAATGGTGTGTATGCAAGTGTTTATAAAGGGAGGGTAAAGTTCAGGAAAACAGAAGTTACAGGCAAAATTGTAAATCAACACATAGAAGTTAGACACTGGTTTTGGCCTAACAGGGAGAGAGATTTTGAAGCAGGATCCCACAGTTCCTAGGTCGATTCAAATATTTTATGATTTGAATTTGGTTCAGGAGGCAAAGCTTTGCCTAAAAATTTGGAATTCACAGAATGTTAGTTCTGGCCTGGGGATGTAACCTCCTCCAGGTCCCTGAGGAAGACATTTTAAAAAAAGAATGGTGATCAGAGTTCAGTCCTCAGTTCCCCTTTGAGATTTACATGCCAGTAGACCTATTTGGTGGAAGTCCGCATTTCTGAGTAACAACCCAGAGACATATGTTAGGATGTTACCTTTAGTTTCTATAGGGAACCATATATTCACATGACTCTAAGTCTTTTTACTATTGTTTTAAGTTACTATTATTTATTTATCAAGTTGCTTATTTACTTTTCAAGGCTAGTCAGCTCCCTGGAATTTCCCCTGAAGGAACTCAAGATTTTCTTTTATGTCCGTGTTTGGTGGAGCCCACATGTCACTAAGAGGGGGTCACTGCTCTCCTCCCTGACTCCTGGTGTTAACACTCTTACACAGTCCCTTTTAATTATGTCCTAGGGTTGGTATGTGTGACCAAAAGCATGTGGAAAAAGTAATGGTGTGAGTGATTCACGTGTAACGTTGCAGAAGACAGCTCCAAGCTCATATTCCTCCCAAAGAAATATTGAAAAACATGCAGAAACAGTCAGAACCAGCTCTGGCAGAACTCTAGAAAGGTTTACAGTAACCAAGTAAATACTGAGTTGAGAAAAAGGCAACTTCAAAACTGTTGAAAATGGCTTTTTCCACGATGGTTGACTGGATGCAGTCAGAAAATGCTGCTTCCACAGACAGACCACAATTTCAACGACACCAACATAATCTGAACAGATCTTTAGGGAGACAATGCTGAATGTGGATGGAGAAATGATGCAGTCACTGAGGCTGAAGAGGGAAGCAGAGGAGAACTTTTTGTGGGGTGTCTGAATGTTACCTCTGGTTTCTGCCCTAGAATGGCACCTGGGAAAGAGGTGACTGACAGGGCTGGAAAACTGCTCACACTTGCTACAGATCTCTGGGATTCCAGCTGAAGAGGACCCCATACCCCCAACAAATGTGGGAGCTGGTAGAGGGGTCTCCCTTGATATAAGACAGAGACAGAGCTGGAGCAGGCACAGAGCTGGGAACGTTTGAGCATGGGGAAGCTCTGGTGAAGCCGGCTATAGACACTCACTTCCTAGGGGCACCTGCCTCCCCTCTGAGAGGTTCTGGAGCTAGGGAGAAGGCAGGGTCTGCTTCCCTGTGGGACTGGGGCATATCTGTCCTGCAGGACGACTTGCCCACCAGTCCCTCCTGGGGCCCCTGCCTGACCACTCTATAGGAGTGTGTACACAATGCAGCCTCTGCTGCCTAGGCTGGGTGTTTTGCTCCACTCGCATGTGTTCTGGCAGCCTGGGAACACCTCAGACCCCATACCACCCCCAGAACCCAACCCCAGGCATCCATAGGAGGGAGCTACCAGCAGATCCTCTGTCCCAGGCCTGTGGCCTGTGGCTCAGGAGTCTCAAGATGTAATTGGTGATTGGCACTTGAATAGAGCAGGCGCCCACACTCTCAGAAAACTGAGAGGGTTAAGTTTCACAGGTTTGTGGGCTGGCATGGGACCTAGCCCTGGCTTTCTCCACAGGGTAGGTCTAGTAAGGGTATACCCTATTTCCTTACCAGATCTCTTCCCCAAGGGAGTCCTGTGGCCCAACAGACCTAACTACAACAACAACAAAATAGTGGACACAGTGACAGTGATGAGAGGTGGCTCCCCCAAAGCCCACAAGCTGATCAGGTAATGGAGTCACCTCTCTTGCCCTCACACCAGAGAACACAGCTGTAAACTCAAAGATACATAAAGGAACCACATGGCTGAGTAAAAGCCTATCTCCTGCCCATTGCTCTCAAGAGCCATCTACTGGATCACAGCTGAAGCTACACCAGAGATTACTTTAGAATGTCCACCCTGCAAAACCAACAGCAAAAATTCTACAACAAAGCCCTATATAAGAACTCTGGCAATTCAAAAAGCCAGAGTGTTGCCTTAAATCCAAACAAGCCCTTGAGCTCCCCAACAATGGTTCTTAACCAGTCTGAACTGTCCGAAAGGACAGACACAGAATTTGGAATCTGGATGGCAAGGAAGCTCATTGAAATTGAAGAGAAAGCTAAAATTTAATCCAAGGAAACCAAGCAATCTAGTAAAATGATTCAAAGCTGAAAGATGAAATTCTCATTTTAAGAAAGAGACAAACTGAAATTCTCGAGCTGAAAAATACATTATAAGAATTTCATAATACAACTGGAAGTACTAACAGCAGAATAAACTAAGGTAAGGAAAAAATAACAGAGCTCAAAGACCAGTTCTTCAAGTCAACTCAAGTCATACAAAAATAAAGAAAAAAGAATGAAGAAACATAAACAAAACCTCCGAGAAATGTGGGATTATATAAAGAGACAAAATCTGTGACTAATTGGCATTCCTGAGAGAGAAGGAGAGAAAAAAACAACTTGGAAAATATAACACATCTGACGCTATAGTCCGTGAAAATTTATCTAATTAAACTTGAGAAGTTCATACACAAATCCAAGAAATACAGACAGTCTTGACCAGATAATATACAACACAGTCATCCCCAAGGCACATAGTCATCATAATCACCAAGGTCAATCAACAAATCTTAGAAGTAGTTAGAGAGAACAGGCAAGTCACCTACAGAGGGAACCTAATCAGGCTAACAGTATACTTCTCAGCAAGAACCTTACAAGTCAGAAGAGACTGGGGGCCTATTTCTAGTGTTCTTAAACAAAGAAAATTCCAATCGATAATTTCATATCCTGCCAAATTTATCTTCATAAGTGAAGAAGAAATAAAATCCTTCTCTGGCAAGCAGATGTTGAAAAAACATATTTCAATTAGACGAGCCATACAGGAGGACTTTAAGAGAGTGATAAGAACGAAGTCAAAAGAACCACTTCTGCTACCACAAAGCACGCTTAAGCACATAGCTCACAGGCACTATAGAAGAACTACACAATCAAGCCTACATAAATACCAGCTAACAACACTACAGGATTAATATCACACATATCAACACTAACTTTGAATAGAAATGTGCTAAATCCCCCATTTAAAAGGCACAGAGTGGCAAGGCTGGATAAAAAGACAAAGACTCAACTGTCTTTTGTCTTGCAGAGACCCATCACACATGTAACAACATCCACAAGCAAAAAGTAAAAGGGTAGAGTGAGACCTTCCACACAAATGTAAAACAAAGTAAAACAGAAAGCACTATTTTTATGTCAGATAAAATGTAACTTAAGTCAATAAAAATTAAGCACATTGAAGAGCATTACATGATGATAAAGAATGCAATCCAATAAGAAGTTTTACCCCCAATATATATGCACCCAACATTGGAGCACCCAGATTTATAAAACAACTTTTTCTTGGCATAAAAAAGGACTTAAGACAACCACAAATAATATTGTGAGACTTCAACACCCTGCTGACAGCATTTGGCAGACCATCAAGTCAAAAAAAAAAAAAAAAAAAAGAACCTCTGGACTTAAATTCAACACTGGACCAATTGGATGTAATAAAACTCCATCCAACAACCACAGCATAGACATTCTTCAAACCTGCACACAGAACATGTTTTAAGATCAGCTATATGCTCAGTCATAACGCAAATCTCCATAAATTAAAAAGCCTGAAATCATACCATGTACGTTCTTGAACACAGCAGAACAAAAATTGAAGTTGACAGCAAGAAGATTTCTCAAAACAACACAAGTACACGGAAATTTAAAAACTTATGCCTGAATAACTCCTGGGCGACCATCAAAATTAAGGCAGAAATAAAAAATTCTTTGAAATTAATAAAACTAGAGACACAACTTACAAAAATATCTGAGATGTAGCTAAAGCAGTACCAAGGGGAAATTTATAGTCCTAAATGCTTTTATCAAGAAGTTAGAAATGTCTCAAATTAACAATCTAAGTTTGCACCTGAAGAATCTAGGAGGAAAAAAAAAATACCAAACTAACTCTGAAGCTAGCAAGAAAAAATAAATAGCTAAAATTAGAGAACTTACTGAAATTGAGATGCAAAAATCCTCATAAAAGATCGATGAAAACAAGAGTTGGTGATTTGAAAAGACAAATAAGATTGATAGAGACCCCCTGGCTCGATTAACAAAGACAAAGAGAAGATCCAAGTAAGCACAATCAGTAACGACAAAGATGATATTACAACTAATCAGTCAGAAACACAGAAGATCCTCAGATACCACTATGAACGACTGTATGCTCAAAAATTCAAAAATCTAGAGGAAATGAATAAATTCCTGGGAGCATACATTCTTCCCAGATTGGATCAGGAAGAGTTTGAAACCCAGAATAGACCAATATCAACTTCTGAAACTGAATCAGTAATGAAGAACTTATCAACAAAAGGAAACCCTGGGCCAGATGGATTCATAGCCAAATTCCACCAGACATACAAAGAAAAGCTAACACCAATTCTACGGCAGCTATTCCAAAAAATTGAGGACAAGGACCCCTTGCTAATTCATTCTATGAAGCCAACATCAGCTTTATGCAAAATTTGTCAGAGACTCAACAAAAAAGAAAACATCAGACCAGTATCTCCCATGATTATGTACGCAAAAGTCCTCAACAAAATACTAGCAAATTGAACTCAGCAGCAAATCAAAAAGTTAACACACCACAATCAAAATGCCAAAAATAAACATTTTGGCATTATTTCAAAATGCAAAGCTGATTCAACATACACAAATTAATAAACGTGATTTATCGCATAAACAGAACCAAAAACAAAAATCATATGATCATCTCAATAGATGCAGAAAAGGTATTTGATAGAATCCAACACTCCTTCGTGACAAAACCCTCAAAAAGCTAGGCATCAAAGAAACATACTTCAAAATAATAAGAACCATCTCTGACAAACCCACAGTAAACATCCTACTGAATGGACAAAAGCTGGAAGCACTCCCCTTCAGAACTAGAGCAAGACGAAGATGCCCACTCACATCATTCTTACTCAATACAGTACTGAAATTCCTAGACACAGCAGTCAGGCAAAAGAAAGCTATAAAAGACATCTAAATAAGAAAATAAGTCAAACTGTCTCTCTTAATTGATGATACGATTTTGGACCTAGAAAATCCTAGAGACTCTGACATAAGGTTACTAGTATTGATAAACAATTTGGATTCAGTAAAGTTTCTGGATACAAAACTAAGGAACAATAATCAGTAGTATTTCAACTCAACAACAACTGAGAGTGAAATCAGGAACGCAATCCCACTTGCAATAGCCACAAAGAAAATAAAACTCCTAGGAATACGGCTAACTAATGAGGTGAAAGATCTCCACAAGGAGAACTATCAAACACTGCTGAGAAAAATCAGAGATGACACAAATAAATGGAAAAACATTTCATGTTCATGGATTGGAAGAATCAATATAATAAAAATGGCCATGCTGCCCACAGCAATTTACAGATTCAATGATATTACTATGGAAATAGCAATGTCATTCTTCACAGAATTAGAAAAAATAAGTATGCTAAAATTCATATGGAACCAGAAAAGAGCCTGAATTGTGAAAGCAATCCTAAGCAAACAGAATAAAGCCAGAGGCATTGCACTACCTTACTTCAAACTGCAGTATAAAGCCAGAGTAATCAAAACATTTTGTACCAGTACAAAAACAGGCACAGAGAAAAATGGAACAGAATAGAAGACTGGAAAATAAAGTCACACACCTACAATCATCTGATCTGTGACAAGGCTGATGAAAATAAGCATTGGGGAAAGGATTCTCTATTCAATAAATGGTGCTGAGATAACTGGCTAGTCACATGCAGAAGATTGAAGCCTCATCTCTTCCTTTTGCCATATAAAAAATTAATTCAAAATGGTTAAAGATTTAAGTGTAAAACCTCAAACCATAAAAATCCTGGAAGACAACCTAAGAAATAATTTTCTCGACATCAGTCTTGGCAAGGAATTTTTAACTAAGTCTCTGAAATAAATTACAACAAAACCAAAAATAAAGTAAGACCTAAATAAGCTAAAAATCTTCTGAACAGAAAAATAAACTATCAACAGAGCAAACAGATAACTCACAGAATGGGAGAAGATATTTGCAAACCATGTACCTGACAAAGGTGTAATATCCTGATTTTGTAGGTTACTTAAACAAATTAACAAGTAAAAACCAAATAATCCCATTAAAAAATGGACAAAGGATACTAACAAACCCTTCTCAAAAAAAAAAAAAAAAAAAAAAAAGACATATAAACGGCCAACGAACATAAGAAAATATGCTTAGTATCACTAATCATTAGAAAAATGCAAACCAAAACCACAGTCAGATACCATCTCACATCAGTCAGAATAGCTATTATTAAAAGAACAACAGATGCTGGTGAGGCTTGGGAGAAAATGTAACACTATACTCTCTTGATGGGAATGAAAATCAGTACAGCCACTGTGAAAAGCAGTGTGAAGATTTCTCATATAACTTAAAATAGAGCTACCATTTGACCCAGCAATCTCATATTAGATATATACCCAAAGAAAATAAATAAATGATTTTACCAAAAAGATACATGTGCTTGTGTGTTCATTCCTGTGCTATTCACAATAGCAAAGACATGTAATCAACCTGGGTGCCCACCAATGACAGATTAGATAAAGATGATGTGGTACATATACACCATGGAATATTACACAGCCATGAAAGAATGAAATCATGTCCTTTGCAGCAACATGAATGGGGCTGGAGGTCATAATTCTATGCCAATTAATGCAGAAACAGAAAACCAAATACCACATGTTCTCACTTACAAGTGGTAGCTAAACATTGAATACACATGGACATAAATATGGGAACAGTAGTCATTCAGGACTACTATGGGGGATAGGGAGTGTGTGGATTAAAAGAAACTACCTACTGGGGGCTACGCTCATGATCAGAGTGTCAGTATCTGTCCTCCCAACGTCAACATCATGCAATATTCCCATGTAACAAGTCTGCATGTGTACCATGTATCTAAAATAAATGTTAAGAAAAACAGCAAAAAAAAAAATCACAAAAAGAAATAAAAATAAAAACAAACAACAAATACAGAAAATATTTGTGACGTTTTTACTCTCCTTTTTTCAACCCCCTTAGGCATGGCAGCACTCTTGAAGAGAGATGTCCACATTTCCAGAGTAAAACTCTGATCTCTGGTTGTGGAGGAACCAGAACAGACTCTATTTGCAAATTATTTTGTGTGTGTATTCTCACCTGTTTGAAAGCCACTTGAGGGAGTGATGTAAGGCACTCACATCTGTTTCAACAAATTTAGAATCCAGGCTAGGAAGCAAGTACTGGACATTGCTCAAAAATACTGCAAGCCAACCCAGTAACCTGCAGACTCTTGTGGCAAAGACTACGCTGAAATATACAATAGACTACCTGTAGCTTGGGAGTAAAAGCTAGAAAGAGTTCTTTTGGGAAGCTAAGACATTCAAAAGCACGTTCATATGAAGAGAAATTTTGAAGACCGTGCTGAGACCCAGAGAAAGACAAAATGCTTAGAAAAATCTAGGAAGACACAAACCTGTCATTTTTAGTTGATTCTTAGTCTCAGTACAAGCCTGGTTAAGTGCTGAAGGAGTACCCCCTTCAGACTCGGAAAAGTGTTTTTTTGGTTGGTTGGCTGGTTTTAGCTGCTGACATTCTCTTTCAAAGGAAATCTCTGTTAAAACACTGGGTAAACACCAACTAAGGCACAGGGACTTTTTGACTGCATACAAGGGATAGAGCCTTTACAAAAATAGTTTGAAAAAGACACTAAGCAAATTGTCTACTATAGCTTTCCATTGAAACAACCACAAACAACAACAAAATAACAGCAAACTCTGGGGAAGGGAGAAAATCTAATTTCTAATATTATCTCATTATGATATTCAAATGTCCACTTTTTAACAAAAATATAACAAGGTGTACAAAGTAACAGAAAAATATGCTGATTCAAAGTAATGAAAAATGTTGATTTTCTCTAATGAAGTCAAAATTTTGGACTTACAAAACAATAACTTGAAAATAACTCTTGCAATGGATCTGTTAATAAACCTGATATAGCCATTCTAAAATGTGTATATATATATGAAAGCATCATATGGCACAGCATAAATGTATACAACCTTATTAGTCAGTTATAAATAATTAAATACATAAAATTTTAAAAACAAAAAACAACTGTTAATTTTGCTAAATTCTAAACATTAAAAGAAACATTAACAAATAACTATGGGAAATCAGGGAAATAGTATATATACAAAATAAGAATATTGAGAAATACAAATTATAACAAAGAAGCAATCAGAAATTCTGGAGCTAAAAAGCATAATAATTAAGCAAAAAAAATCAGTGTACTTGAAGATAATACAAAAAAAATGATGAATTCAGAGAAAAAGAAAGAAAAAAAGGGTGAAAAAATGAACAGAACATAAGGGGAGTATAGAGCACCACCAGGACACCAACAAATGCATTATGGGAAGCCCAGAAGACAAAGGAAGGGGGAAGAAATATGATGTGATAATGGCTGAAAACTCTCAAATTTAATAAAGACATGAATCTACAACCAAGAAAACAAACAAACATAAATGGGATGATTTCAAGAGACTCACCTCCTTGAAAGGAGCAAGAGAAGAGCAATTCATCACATACAAAAGATTCTCAATAAGATTAACAGCAATTTATCAGCAGAAACCCCAAAGGCAAGAAACCCCGAAGGCAAGAAGACAATGTGGTGATATACGTAAGTTACTGAAAACAATTATCTATCAAAAATTTTAATATGGGAAAACTGGATAAAATTAAGACATTTCAAAATAAACAAAAGCTGAGAGAATTCATTATCACTGGAATTGCCCCACAAGGGATGCCAAAGGGAGTCCTTCAGGTTAAAATGAAAGGGCACTGAGGCCGGCGCAGTGGCTCACGCCTGTAATCCCGGCACTTTGGGAGGCTGAGGCGGGTGGATCACTAGATCAGGAGATCGAGACCATCCTGGCTAACACGGTGAAACTCCGTCTCTACTAAAAATACAAAAACTTAGCCAGGCGTGGTGGCGGGCGCCTGTAGTCCCAGCTACTCAGGAGGCTGAGGCAGGAGAATGGCGTGAACCCGGGAAGCGGAGCTTGCAGTGAGCCGAGATCACACCACTGTACTCCAGCCTGGGCGACAGAGCAAGATTCCACCTCAAAAATAAATAAATAAATAAATAAATAAATATAAAAAAATGAAAGGGCACCGAACAGTAACTCAATGCCATATGAAGAAATGAGAACCTCTGGTAAAGATAAATATGTGGACCAATACAAAACCAGTATTACTGTATTTTTGGTTTCTAACTCTACTTTTCTTTCCTACAGATTTTAAAAGGGAGATACATAACAAATTATATAAAATTAATGCTGTTGTGTGAAAAATGAATAAAGACAGATTATAACAATGTAAGCGTGGGATGTATGAGACTTTGTATGTACAGAATGTTTTATGTTATTGAAATTAAGTTGGTATCAGTTTGAACTAGATTCTCATAAATTTAGGGTATTAAATGTAACACGTATGGTAACCTTAAGGGAAAATCTAAAAGGCATACAGAAAATGATTGAAAGGGAAACTATGGTTCACTGAAAACAAAACTACTAAATATAAAATACAGCAGTAATGGAGGAAATGAAAAATGGAAAATGTATAAGACACATAGAAAACAAACTCATACATCTACGGCATATTTATTTTTGACAAAGGTATCAAAATTATTCAATGGCAAATTAACAGCCTCTTCAACAAATGATGTTAGGACCACTAGATAGCCACATGCAAGATAATAAAACTAGACTCCTATCTCAAACATATATGAAAATTCACTTAAGGTGCATCAGTCACCTAAATACAAGAGCTAACCCTAAAACTGTTAAGAGACAATACAGAGGTAAATATTAATTACTTTGAATTTGACAATAGATTTTTACATATGACAAAAGCATGAGCAACAAAAGAAAACACAAATAAATAGGGCCTTATAAAATACAACAAACAAAAATTACTTGCAAATTAAAGAACATTATGAAGAAAGTAAAAAAAAAAAAACTTACAAAATGAAGAAAATATTTGCAAACCATATATTTGATGAGATAATGATCCATTCAGATTGTACAAAGAATCCCTTCAACTCAACACCAATAACAATCTAATTAAAAATGGCAAAGTACTTGAATAGACATTTATTTAAAGAAGCTATGTAAATAGCCTATAAGCACATTAAAATGCTCAACATCATTAGTCATTATGGAAATACATATCAAAACCTCTCTGATGTATCATGCCATACTTACTAGGTTGAAAATAATTTTTGAAAATGGAGAATATCCAGTATTAAGCTATGGAGAAATTGGAACCTTCCTTCATTGTTGATGGGAATGTAAAACAGTAAACTGCTGTGAAAAAGTGTGGGAGTGCTAAAAAATAGTAAACAGAATTACCATATATCACAGTAATTCCACTCATAAGTATATACACTATAAATAATTGAAAACAGAGACTCAAACAGACACTTGTATGTTTATTATAGTACTATTCACAAACGCCAAAAAGTGGAAACAACCCAAGGAGCCATCAACAGATGAATGGATAAATAAAGTGTGGTGTGTATGCTCAATGGAATGGCATTCAACAATAAAAAAAATAGATTCTGATACATGTTGCAACATGGGTAATCTTCAAAAACATTATGCTAAGTGAAGCTAGACACAATAGGACAAATATAATTCTATTTAAATGAAATATTTTAAATGGCCAGTTCATAGAAAGAAGTTTGGAGCTTACTAGGGTCTGGAGGAACAGGGAATGAGGAGTTAATGTTTACTGGTTGTAGTATTTCTGTTTGGAGTAATGTAAATATATTGTACATAGATAGTGGTGATGGTTGCATAACATCGTGAATATACTTAATGACACTGAACTGTACTTAAAAATAGTTAAATGGCAATTTTATGCCACATATATTTTGCTAAAATAAAAACTATTTTTAAACACACTATTGAAGAAAGCAAGCCCACTTCACTAGCCAAGAAGATTTAGTAAATTAATGCATTCCTGATAAATGTCACATTCAAACTGAGTCTATATTCTGTTATTATTTTTAGCTCAAGGTAAATAAATGAATTGCATGATACAAATAGACAAAGCAAAAGGAGGCAAAGTGATATATTGCCAGGTGTTATGACCACATCTTTACTCAATCATAGTTAAGTGTCTATTCTAAACATACTCTAATAAAACAGAGAGGTGGTCAATGTCACCTAGCAGATTAGATTTTGAAGACTGAAGTTTCCATCTTGTTTCTCTCTCTCTCTCTCTCTCTCTCTCTCTCTCTGTTTTGTTCTCTCTCTCATTATCACTTTGGGGAAAGCAACCACCATGTCTTCAGAACACTCAAGGCATCCCTATGGAGAGAATTGATGGCAGGAAACTAAGGCATCAGCCACCAGGCCAGTGAGTAAATATGTCTTCAGATGCAGTCCCAGCTGAAGCCATGTCTCTGCAACCTTATCATGACCTTGAGTCAGAAACATCCAGCCGAGGTACACCTGGATTCCTAACACCCAAAATCTGAGGATAATAAATATTTGCTATTTTAAGTCAAATTTTGGGGTCTTTCATTTAGCAGCAATGGATACCTAATTTATAACTTATTCTATATCCACAACTTAAGATTTAACGCTTGCATAATACTCAATATTTTGTTTCAGAAACATAAAATAACTTACAGATCAAAGTGAAAAAATAATAAAAATGTTTCATTATAATAATTTATTTTATTATTTTTCAAACAAGAACCTAAATGATTTTTTTTTCATATATTTTCTGCTCATTGTTTCTCTGAATAGGGAACATTCAAACAGTATTATTATATGTGATTTAAAACCTAATCAAGGAACACTAACTTTTCTTCTTCATTCACATTTTACACCTTTGTGAGGTTAATTGCAATGTAAAACACTGTAATAAATGTTCTACTGATTGTTTGCTTGGTGCAAAAGATCTGTAAAGAAAGTATAGAAATTAGTTTAAAGTGATCATGTAAGATATTATCAGACACATACTCGAAATCTCCATTCATCAACAAGAAATTTTCACTGGAGTAAATGTTATACACTCTAATTTCCGTGCAATTTATTTTGATGGTTCACAAATTATAAAAAAGTTACTTTATTTTAGAATCAAATAATAGTTTAATATTAATTTGCTATAAAATTAATAGTGGCAGAAGTAAGCAATAAAGTTCCTGTAAGGTGGGAGCTACTAATATAATACTTAAGGGAAATAAGTTTCCCACATTAATTGAGTATTTATAAATGCATTAAATGAATTTCCGTGTGATAGAATTTAACAAAAGTAGTGTTTAGTTAAATAATTCAAACAATTCTCAGGTCAAAGTGCAAGTAAAATTATAAAACCCAAAGATGTGATTAATATGCCCTTGGATTTTCGTAATAAAGATAGCAAATAGATTTTGTATTTGAAAAAGATACATTATAAACATTATATTAAACCTTCATGTATGTGGAAACAGAGCATATAAAATTTTATAAAACTCTTCAGTTCAGTGTTAATTGGTTTTCCATTCCACAAAACGATACTTGCTATAAGATAGACAAAAATTCTGTTCTTTTAGTGTTCCAAAGCAATATATAACATAAAAAAAAAAAATAAACAAACAAACAAACAAAAAATGAAAGGAAAGTATTAACCCCTTAGTTCAGACCATCATCGCTAAAACTGTTCTTTACTCAAGAACAAGTTGGGAAGATCCATTTGGATGTGTCTGTATAACTGAGGGTCACAAATGTGTTTAATGAACATGATGATGGAAATTCAAGTGAATGCCACACTCACACAAAATTGTTGAAGGTGTATAAATTATTGTGTCTTTGTAAAAGCCTTCTTGATAAATATCGGAGAGGTGTTATTTATGAACTCACAAATGAGAAAGGCAAGAGGATAAGAAAGAGGATACAGCAAGAGGATAAGAAAATAAAGGACAGATGGAAACTAAAGACAGATCGCAGATTTTAAGAGTGGCTGTTGGGGGAATGGATAGTGAAAAACAGAAATTAAGGAGGGCAGTGTGAATGATGGTGATTGTGTTTGATTATAAACTTACAGGGAAAATTGCCGTTTGAATGGAATGAGTGCTTTTTTGTAGTGGGAGGTGGGTAGTGCCTGGAATGGGTGCTGGTGCTGTAAGCAGTAGGAAAGTTAGGTGGCTAGTGGCTGAAGTGAACAGTAGTGGCATTTCTACAATGGCAGCAATCCTTTCATTTATTCTGGAAAGGACACAAGGTTTTCAAGAATAACAGACACAGCTTTGTAAACTCCAGGGACTGAAGATTATCTGATTATAACAAAAAAAGTGGAATTCTGTATTTCTAGTTCAAGATGGTGATCTACTCCACATAAAGTCCGATGACATCAACAGTAGCTATATCTATCTAGGATCTGAAACACATGGGAAAGCTGAGAGCAGAAGAATGATTATGAGGTCACAAGGTCACGAATTTGCCATGAATGCCTGTATGACTGAATATGGATAAAGGCATATTGGTAAAACACTGAAACTAAAATATGACATATGATTTAAAATAAATATGGAGTTTAGAAAAAGAAACTTATGTGTGATTAACCCTATAAATTAGTATGTGTTTCAGATTATTTTATGATGGTGAAAAACAGGGACACAATTGTTATTCTAATATATTATGTTACTCTATTGTAAAAACTTGAGTTACATATTAAAGTTTCTTATTAATTTTTAAGTACTCTGGGTAATAATAATGCTGTGGCTTTTTAAAAGATATGCATGCTCATTTTGAATATATTAAGAAATATATAAGTCAAGAATGGGAAAAGGAAAAAAGCCCAGGAATACTCCCACTGAGAAACAATTTTCATTTTTGTGGTACAAAATTCTGTGTCTCCCTATTTGTAAAGATAGGGTGGCAGGCGTTAAAACTCAGTGCCTGATTTTAAAGTATGATAAACAAAATACGTTAAATTTCATTGAATTTGGCAGAAATTGATGTAAAATTAAGAACTTAAAGTAAATATTTCTCCATGACAGTTATTAGTCCTAGAATAATCTTCTATAATAATGAGAAAAAATGGCAGGAAGTGTCTTCTTTTACTTAATTTTTAAAATAATTACAATTCTATCTTACATTATCCATTGACTTCCAGATTAAAACAAACAAAAAAAAGTAAACACATTTATATTCTGTTTACCTCATCCATTCCCCTTTTTGTCACATGATCAATGTTTAATTATTTTAGTTTTATTTTTTTCCTATATGCATCTTACTTTAATGTTCACCAGTGGTCAATTTTCAAGAGATCTCAATTCTAGATTTTTTGTTAATGTGGAAACAGTAACAGAGTATTGTGTTAACAAGACTTCAATATTCAAGATTCAATGTTGTCATTTGTTTACACGAATAATTCATGATTACCATGTTCCCTGAGTTCAGTTTTACTTTAATATATTTGCTAATTTAGAACTGGCAGGTCAAATTTTTCATATGTAAAATCTTAGTGGCATAAGTTCTCAAAGATTGTATGAGCACTGTTATTACCCTAGAAAAACTCTGGAATTAAATTAACCTTAGTCCTAATTCTTTTTCTTTTCTTTTCTTTTTTTTTTTTTTTGAGGAGTCTTGCACTGTTGCCCGGGCTGGAGTGCAATGGTGCCATCTCAGCTCACTGAAACCTCCGCCTCCTGGGTTCAAGCAATTCTCCTGACTCAGCCTCACGAGTAGCTGAGATTACAGGCATGTACCACCATGCTCAACTAATTTTTGTATTTTTAGTACAGATTGAGTTTCACTACGTTGTCTAGGCTGGTCTCCAACTCTTGACCTTGTGATCTGTTCTCTTCTGCCTCCCAAAGTGCTGGGATTACAGTTGTGAGCCACCATACCTGGCCTAACCTTAGCCCTAATTTTAAAGTAATCCCTCAAATCAACCTCTTCATTGCAGTAAATAATTTTACCCTATTTCCAGCCTCATCACTGATTCTTACACAGTGCTTACTCTATTAAACAAAGGATTTGCAATTCTTTAACTAATTTGTTTTATGTTAAATGAATTCTAATTTTTTCTTCCTTGAGCTGGATGTTTTTAATCTTAATGTAGGGAGAAAAGACTAAACTACTTTAAATTCTAATAGTAAACTTAACTTTCCCACATCCTGTCCAAACACTGAAAATAACCAAGCTCATATAGTTAATATTTTCTTGTCTTAAATTGTGCTAAGCTAGAAATAGTCTATAAGACAAAGATTTGAGTGGAAGAAGCTCATTTTGAAGGGATTTGGATTTCAGGAAGTGTGTTTAAGTGGGGAGTTACTAAGCTGTACCTAACAATTATCAAACCAATCCCTACTGGGAGTTATTTAGGTCTAGTCTCACTTCAAGATAGCTGTCAATTACTATTTTAAGAGGTCCTAGTCTTGTGTTAATAAAGAGCTTAGCAAATGTTCTCCAACCATTATGATAGTTGAGGTTGAAAGTAGTGTCTTAATTTGTTTCATGTTGCTATAACAGAATACCACAGACTGGATAATTTATAAATAAAAAAAGTGTATTTGGCTCAGAGTTCTAGAGGTTGGGAAGTCCAAGAACATGGGGTTGGTATCTGGTGAGGGCCTTCTTTCTGTGTTAACCCATGGTGGACGTGCAAGTGAGCACAGAAGCCAGAGAGAGGAATCAAGACAAATTCTATCCTTTTATCAGGAACCCACTTCTAAATAACTCATTCTCCCAATAAAGGTATTAATCTAATCATAACAGTAGACCCTGCATGGCCTAAATCCCTCTTAAAGGCCTTATTTCCCAATACTCTTACAAGGACAATTAAGTTGCAAGATGAGTTTGGAGGTGAAATGCAAACCAAAGCAAACAGGAAAATATGTGGTGAGTGGAAAGTAGCATACTGTGCATGCTATTTAATGCAAGCATTTAGACATTGTTTTATGAAACAAAAGAAAAGAGAGTGTTATAAAGACAACATGACACCTCTCCTTTCTTTCTTCTGTCTCTTTTTTCCTGATACACTATGAGAATCTGTTTTGAATGTTTCAAAACAAAATTAAAACAAATCATTATAAATCAAATTGGCTTTTATTCTTGATTCATTAATTGGGGCAGCCTCCATTCTAAAGAATAGAATGAGATCTTTCAACAAACAATAGCAGAAAAGTGGCTTTTGTAAGGTGAGTTAAGGAAATAGAACAATAGAAAAGTAGTTGACTGATAAAAATCAAGTTACTTCAGGTTACTTGGTTTTTGTAAGGGTGAAAGCAGAGAGAACTTCCTTTTCATGCTGAATCACGTTGACCTGAATCTCCTGTTTTCAGAAAAGAAAAAAAAAAAAAAAAGAAAGAAAACCACTGATCTGTTATGGGACTTACCTGCTTTCTTAAAGTTTCACTTTGCTTATTTGGCATTTAGCTTGAATGATTATATTTTGGTTTGGTTAGGTCTGTTGGGGCTTAGTTCTGGAGCTCAGTCCAAAACAGTGGCCTTCCATATACTTTGTTTAATGATAGTATGATTCTAAACTATGATTATTCTAACTACCTCCATATTGTGGCATCTCAGATTTTGGTATGCATGACTACCATCTAAAGTTTTGTTAAAATACATATTATCAGATATTTCCTCTGGGACATTTGACTCAATTGTACCTGTATGAGGCCGAGGATGCTTCAGTTCTAATATCTGCCTCCAGATAATTTTGATACAAGTGGTGCCTGGACCACATTTCAGGAACACTGTGTAGCATATTTCAGGGTTATTTACATTTCAATTGAGAATACTAATAAATAAACAGTTTTACTCTTTACTTTCCATAAATTCCAATATGAGAAGAAGTAAAACTATTAATACTTCAACTAAGTCCCACACTCTTATTTTGACCTTCACTTTATTCCCACTTACCTGGGAATAATAGAAATATTATCCACTGATACCACACAGAGGAACCAGAAGATGGTACTTTCGCCAAGACATTTAAAATTTGGCAGAAGAGGGGAACAGATATCATTGAAAATCCAAGGTTGACGAATGACTTGATTCTACTTCAAGACCAGCCTGGCCAACATGGCAAAACTCTGTCTCTACTAAAATACAAAAATAATAGCTGGACATAGTGGTACATGCCTGTAATCCCGGCTGCTTGGGAGGAACCCAGAAGGCATAGGCTGCAGTAAGCCAAGATTGTTGCCCTCCAGCCTGGGTAACAGAGCAAGATGCTGTCTCAAAAAAAAAAAAAAAAAAAAAAGAAGAAGAAGAAGAAAAAGAAAAAGAACAAGAAAAGCTTATAAATGTCACCTATGGGCTGGAAATGATGGTAGCAAGCTCTGAGTAGAATTGAGTTCCTCTAGCTCAGTGAAAAAAGAAGGGTCTTAGGGATCAGATGGCAATGATTTATTAGAGACAAAGGGCAATGGAGTGCTATCTATAGTGGTCATCAAATAAATTATGTGTCTCTAGAAAAGTCAGAGATGAGCAGGCTGCTAAGGTGCTACTTGATATGTACAGAAGGAAAAAGTCTAGTACAGAAATCCAGAACCTTCACTTAAGTGAAAACCATGAGATGCTAAATCTCTTATACAGTTTCCAGATGTTGGTTTATACAAGAGGAGCCCTTTAACTGAGAGGGAGGAAAATATATAAAGGGAATCTTACAACATGGCCATAGGTGTAAGCTGTGAACCCTTCCCCAAGCATTCCTAAGAAAGACCTGTGGCTCGTGTGCAAGGAAATGAGAATTACCTGTAACTTTCAGAGAATATCATATGTTGGCTCTGAACTTGCACTGCTTCCCGGAGACCCAATTCCACTCTGGCTCACTAGTGAAACAAGAGATTTACAGACATTAGGTAATACAAAGAAAAGTGGTCCAGGAAAATTTAACAAAAGTCCAGTGTGATTGATGATCAATTGTGTGTTATTTTCAAAATCATAAATAAATAAATTAGAAGGATTTCCATAATGGTTTCAATATATGGAGTAAAGTGTATTACGGCAGAAAGAGCTACACAGAAGTCTCCGGAACTACGTACTCCTGAGAAAAAAAAATAGTAAATCGAAGAACCATTTCATCTCTGAGGATCTGAAGAGATTATTTTTATCATCAAGCACCTCAGAGATGCAGGGGTATTGATTCCTACATCTCCCATTTAACTTGTTTGATTGTATGGCACAGAAACCAATTGAATAATGCATAATAACTATAGAGGGTTACAGGCTAAATCAGGTTGTGATGTCCATCAGAGTTTTCTTTCCAGATATAGTAACTTTACTCGAGCAAATCAACATAGCACTTGGTGCAAGAATTGCTACAGATTCTTCCTTGCCTTTGCCATCAATAAGAAAAATATCAAGCAGTTTGCATTTAAAAAACAATACCATTCAAACAGGAAAAAGACATTATCTTGTTTCATGACTAAGTCAATATGTTGCTGCTGCACAATACAATCTGGGAAAAAAATTATAATGATTAAATCCCACAGAAGATTCCATTGGATATTATGTTGATGGCATTATGCTAATTAGATATAATAAATATGAGCTTGTAAACACCTTATGTGTCTTAGTAATGTAACTGTGCAATGAAGGGTGAGACATAAACTTGGATCAATTCCAGGGGATGGTTAAGTTTCTAGGGATAAGTGGTCAAAGTATATAAAGATATTTCTTCGAAAATGAGCAAGATACAATGATCCATTCTGTTTGACCAATGAAAAAGTTTTTGCTGGTTACATTTAGATTAAGAAACATCATCTCAAGTCATGCTTTTTCAATGCATTTATTGGATAATTCCTGAGGCTGACAGTTTTGAGTAGGACCTTGAATAAGAGGTGTGCTGATCATCATGTCCTGGGTTTTTTTTTTGATTCAGTGAATCATCAAATGCATCATGCAGAGCAGAATTCAGTTATAAATTTACGGTTGCATGTAGAAGACTTGGATATAAAAGTCCAGAAGCTTAACGTAAACTTCCTTAGCAAGTGGCTTATAAGTCAATTAGCTGTTAATTTACTGACTTTTTCTCTGCTTCCTAAGGTCCCTAGTTAACACATGAGGAAACAAGAGTATACACAAGGATAACACAAAACATATCAATTGTATGCAAGAAACTGCTGGAAACCGGTATTAAAAAATAAATAGCATTGGAAAGTTGGTAACAAGGATATCTGTAGATAGACTTCTTAGAACAGGCGCTGATAGACACTGAGTGGGAAGATATTTTGATTACAAATGAATGCAAACAGCGAGCCTCCAAGGTGGTAAAAGTTCTCAGTAATTAGATGACTAAGGCGGCCTATCCTATGGATAACAGCCAGTCTCTTTCTCTGGTCATTCTAAATACGCCTTAGAGGTTCCATGAACAAAGTAGCCATGATGACAAGAAAAGAGACTGCCCACAGTCTCAAAAGCTGATCTGGTTAAAGCCTCTGCTGATCTGGTTAAAACCTCACCAAAATCCAAACATTCTTGGGCCAATGCTAAGCCCCCAGTATGACATAATTGTCTGGGATTATCAGTCAACTAGTGTTTCCAGGTTGTTTTTGTTGTGATCCTCCTATGATGGAGGAGGATAGTTCATTTTCTGAACTTTGATGGACATACATGCAGTATGTCTGCCCAGCATCACCATTGATGAGTTTCCTCAATGCCTCCTCTTTTTCCTTGGTATCCTACACAGGATTGCCTCTGATCAATAGGCATATTCCTTAGCAAAGAAAATATAACAATGGAGTAAGCATGGTTCACAGCCATGGAATTCAGTAGTCATCACCCAGAGCCAGTTGGGTGGATGATTGGAAAGCTCACCAAAAACTTATGGTATTGCCTGGAAAATGACATGCTGTAAAGCTGAGGTACACCTCTATACTCTGTGGCAAATGCTTTAAATTTTAGGGCAATATATTTCGTAGTCTTTCTCACAGTCTAGATACAAAACTTCAGAGACCAATATAGTAAGGTTCAATTACAAACCCTACATGATGCAATTTTTGCTGATCCCCAAAACCTTTGGCTCCATTGCTTTGGAGATTTTATTTTCCAGTAAAGAACTGCTTCCATAGGAAGGACGGTCATAGTTTTGATGAATTAGAAGCTAAGTCAGTCCCTGACCACTTTAGAATACTAGTATCGCTGAATCAACCGGCAGAGGAGTTTATTTTATTGATTGGTGTTACTGATTTAGGTTATTAGGGGGATAACAGAGTTGTTGCTATGTAATTTGAGTAAGGATATTTAAATTTGGAATTCAGGGGATTGGTTGAGGAATTTTTGCCTAATAACTCTCGTCAATGGAAGATTGCTGAAACACAATAAAAATAAGACCACTAAAAGATCATATTATATGATAATGAATGCTGAATCACTCTGCGATGAACCAAATAAAACACATTTTCAGATGTTAATGGAGTGCAAATGCAATGGGAACTCGGTCATCACTAGTAACCCAAAGCTCATGAATAGGGGATCATGTAAAATGTGCTTTAAACTGAATATTTATTTATTTTTTCACAATTTTAAACGCCTGCTACCTTTGCTTTTTAGACAAAGATCATCGGCTCTATCAAGACTCTCTTCTCTATATGAGGTTAAGCTAGCTACTGGTAGCATCTACTACCATCCTTGTTCTTCCCAGTTTAAGAGGGGTATTAACTCTGTTGCAACTAGGCTTAAGTGACTAGGCCATCCCTTTGCTTCATCTACAGCTATCCATACTTTTAAAAATAGTACATTTATTAAAGTCTTCCTGGATTACCATCATCTGTGTATATCATCTGCCTCATGCTGGAACTTTGATATTTCATGTTATTTAAAAATATTATGTGAATATGCAATATTCAAGTATGTTAGGAGTGAATGTGTATATTAATATATATATATAATTAAGCCAAAATGCTATGTTTATCATTTATTCTTCACAGCTTATGGAGCTCAGCAGTAGGAGAGAAGGGCCTCCTATTTTGGCATCTGTTTTTTGGAATTTGGGGTTTTGTTTTTAATATATTTTATACAGCAAAAATTCTAGTTATTTCTTCATTTATCTTCTCAATATTAAGTTTAAAATTATGATTTCTATAAGAAAATATTTTATTTATAATGCTTATTAGTAATATAATAATGATCAATCATCAACTGAATAAATCAAATGTCAAAAATTGATTTAAAGTCTTTTCTGTAACTTTTCCAATAATGTTGTAATTGTTAGAACTTTTTAACTTGAGAATGTCATTCAGGAATACAATTCAATAATACAAACAATTATTCTGAATGACTTGTATTTATTCTTACTGTAGATGACTTATCTATCTATCTATCTATCTATCTAGCTATCTAGCTATCTAGCTATCGAGCTATCTATCTTCTATTTTTATCCACCTATGAATTACTTTTAATCATAATCACAGTTAGATAGAATGAGATCTAACATTATAATTAGATACAATTAAATCTCTAATTATATCTATGGTTTGCATGTATCAAAATATAAGTGATTTGAATCTCTGCTTCTGTCTTTTTGTAACATTCTTTCCCTGATAAATATCATGCTTGCAATATTTAATCATATTGACATATATATGGTTCTGATTAATAATTTTCTGTTGTAAAATGTTATATGACTACATGTCTATTTATTTATCCATTATTCTGTTGATGTTCTTGCATGTCATTTCCAAATATTTGGCTTTACAAAAATAATGATAATTTTAACATTTTTGATCAATCATTTTATATGTAAATATTTGCAAAACATATCATTAGAATGCTATAACAAATGACTGGAATTGCTGTGTTGTAGAACAGTCACATATTCAACTTAACTAGATATTGCTAAGTGGCTTTGCTAAATGGTCATAGGTACAATTCATATTCCTGAGAATATAAAATAAAAAATTTATACAGTTAGCATCTTTGTCAAGACTTTGTTACAGAGTTCTTCAATGTTTTCAAGTATTATACACATTGAAAGGTACTTTCTTCTAATTTGAAATATCACTAGATATAACTTTTATTCACAGATTTAAAACAATTGATGTTTTGATAATTCCTTAATTGTGTGATATATGTGTGCATTTTTAATCTTTTCAAAAAAATCCTTCAGAACAAGTTTATAAAATACTTTTATAATTGTATTCAAGATTTTGAAGTTTGTTTCTTATAAAGAAATTTATCAGATCCAATATCATAAAAATATCTCCTTATATAATTCTTATATTTTGCCCAAAAATAAAATGTTGAATTTTATATGTATAACTTTAATCATGTGATATATGGTATATGATAGGTTTCTAGTTATATTGATCAATATGAATAACAAATTCTCCATGTATTAAATTGTCTAAACTTTAATTACTTTTGTGAAACGCCCCATATGTCACGTTAAATTTTTACATGTGCAGTTCTGTTTCTTAGAGTTATGTTGTACTGTTCATTTACTAACTTTACCAATTTCATATCACTTCTATTATTTGTCATGTTTTTGTCTACATGTCAAGAAATTTCCTTAACTGTTCTTTTTAGTTCTTTAAAAAATTATACTTCTAGTTTTTATTTTCCAAGTTATTGTGTTGTTATTTTTATTTTTATTTTTGGAGACAGAGTCTCACTCTGTCGCCCAGGGTGGAGTGCAATGGAACCGATCTCAGCTCACTGCAACCTCCGCCTCCCTGGTTTAAGCAATTATCCTGCCTTAGCCTCCTGAGTAGCTGAGACTACAGGTGCCCACCACCATTTTTTTGTATTTAGTAGAGATCGGGTTTCACTGTGTTGCCCAGGCTATTCTCAAACTCCTAAACTCAGGCAAGCTGCCCGCGTCAGCCTCCCAAAGTGCTAGGATTACAGGCATGAGCCACTGTGCTTGACCTGTTTTAACTTATTATTATTATTATTTTTATATACATGTTCTAGGGTACATGTGCACAACGTGCAGGTTTGTTACATATGTATACATGTGCCATGTTGGTGTGCTGCACCCATTAACTCATCATTTACATCAGGTATATCTCCTAACGCTATCCCTCCCCGCTCTCCCGACCCCACAACAGGCCCTGCTGTTTGATGTTCCCCTTCCTGTGTCCAGCTGTTCTCATTGTTCAGTTCCCACCTATTAGTGAGAACATGTGGTGTTTGGTTTTCTGTTCTTGTGACACTTTGCTGAGAATGATGGTTTCCAGCTGCATCCATGTCCCTACAAAGGACATGAACTCATCCTTTTTTATGGCTGCATAGTATTCCATGGTGTATATGTGCCACATTTTCTTAATCCAGTCTGTCATTGATGGACATTTGGGTTGGTTCCAAGTCTTTACTATTGTGAGTAGTGCCGCAATAAACTAGAAATATCATTTGACCCAGCCATCCCATTACTGGGTATATACCCAAAGGATAATAAGTCATGTTGCTGTAAAGACACATGCACACATATGTTTATTGTTTTAACTTTTTAATTGGCAATTAATTTTGTTGCTCCTAGTAGACAATTTCTTTATCTTAGAGGATTCCATGACTTGCGCATTTTTTTTTTTTCTTTTTGTTTTGTCTTGAATTGGATTGGTTTTTCTCCAGGCATTTACAGTGCTTTTCTTCGATCCTCTCTTGTTGTTGTTTTCCTTTTTCCTTTTTTTTTTTTTATATATAAGAGAGGATTTCCTCAGTCATCTGGAGATTATTGTACATCCACTGAGACCCCCTGTAATTTATATGGAAATTGCATGGAAAATGCCTATTGACTGGTGGACATTATAAAGGATGGGAAATATACCATTTTATTGAAGAAATGCCGTGATTTTATTGTTGAATTCAGGGAGGTTGCTAAGAGACACAACATTCTGCATGTAGATTTTCATATATTTTCATGCTTGAGTTGAACAAGTGTCTAATGGCTTTATCATCTGAAAATCAACTTTCAGTGTTCTGAAAGGGCTGGAGTTATGGGGTTTTAACTGTTCTCAAAATAGACTTTCCATTTATCTATACAACTGGATGTTTCTGGGTTTTTTTCCAACAATTTTATAATGACTTTATGAGAACCAAACCTTAATCAGCTTTAATTCTCTTATATTTTCTTCTGCTTTTGTAATTCTACTTTTCATTTGCTTTGTCATTTAATATGTCTGAAGTATAGCTTTGCATAGTGAAATTATTGCTGATGTTAAAGAAAAAAATATTTATGACACTTGTTAAAGATGGTAAGGCAGACTATATTCAAGGGGGCCATTGTGAGCAGTATAGGCACTGCTGCAACGCTGTCTGGCAGTGGGGAAGAGAGAATTGAATCAACTTTTACTCTAACAAGGGCAAGCAGGGATTTATAATTAAGAAGCAGGGCGAATATACGTGGATGAAAACTTACTATGAGGAAACATTGAAAACAAGATATTTCTGACTAAACCGACTTCATAGAGTTATTGCTGAAGGCAGGCCAGGATGATTAGGTATTATACCACTGATGGGGAATTTTTACTAAATCGATGTTGGGAAAACAGACCTTTATCCCTTCCTCCTTAAGGTCTCATGCTAGACCTGAAAATTAAATTAAGATAATATAGATAAGTAGGAGGAAAACACAATGATTTATTTAATACACTAGACTCTTGAACAACAAGGTTTTATACTGTGCGGTTTTCATATGTGGATGTTTTTCAATAAAATTTACAGCAGTGTGTCTGCCCCTTACCTCCCTTTCCACAGCCTCCACCTTTTCTGTCTTTGCCATCATGAGACAGTCGCCAATCTCTTCTGCTTCTCCTCCTCCTCAGTCTATTGAATGTGAGGACAATGAGGATGAAGACCTTTGTGATGATCTACTTCCACTTAATGATTAGTAAATATATTTTCTCTTCTTTATGACTTTCTTAATAACATTTTCTTTTCTCTCTTACTTTATTGTAAGAATACAGTATATAGGCCGGGGGCGGTAGCTCAAGCCTGTAATCCCAGCACTTTGGGAGGCAGAGGTGGGCTGATCACGATGTCAGGAGATAGAGACCATCCTGGCCAACATGGTGAAACCTGTCTCTATTACAAATACAAATCAGCTTGGTGTGGTGGTGGGCGCCTGTAGCCCCAGCTACTCGGGAGGCTGAAGCAGGAGAATCACTTGAACCAGGGAGTCCGAGGTTGCAATGAGTCGAGATTGCGCCACTGCACTCCAATCTGGCAAGAGAGAGAGATTCCATCTCAAAAAAAAAAAAAAAAAAGAATACAGTATATAATGCATACAATGTATGAAGTATGTGTGTATGTGTAAATTGACTATTTAAGTTATCAGTAAAGCTTCCATTCATCAGTAGGCTATTAGTAGTTAATTTTGGGGGGAATCAAAAGTTATGCATGTATTCTGAACTGTGTGGAGGGTCAACGCCCCTAATATCCGCATTATTCAAGGGTCAACTGTATATATTTTACTCAGTATAAAAGCCTTTATAAGGAAATGAAGACCCAAAGAGGCGGTTAAGCGTCCAACTCATTATTTATTGAATTAAACATGAGTGGTTGTGAAATGTGGTGAGGCAAAGGGGATTCGGTTATAGTAATTTATTGGTTAGAGAAGTGACTAGGAAGAAAAATGTTAGTTTAACAAGATTTATTTGTGCAGATTTTCCTCAGCTTTACCTTCCAATCATTAATGGCAAGAACGTTACTACTTTTGGTATAGAGAATATATATGACACATGGTAATTTCATCTCTTGTTTTTAAAAAAAACAGAGTTAAAGTAAGAGTTATCTTGAACCTGCCTTGGGATTTTTGTTTGCTTGTTTTTTGTTTTTTTGTTTGTTTGTTTGTTTGTTTTGGTTTTATTTTTTTGGGAGGGGGGCTTTGTTTTTATTGAAAATAGTCAATATGCTAGAGTAGCATATTTTGTGGTGGAATCTTTTCAACTCCTTCACTGATTTAGCAAGATTCTTGTTCAAACTGGGTTCTACAATGACAGAGAAAAGTCTGAGGTCGGGACGAATCAAGAAGGACTCAAATACCTGACTAAAGGTTTACTCAAAGGAAAGAGTCTTTGTCACAGGTAGGTCAAGAGAAATTGTATTAGTAAAAATCCTCTCTATTTCTTTATTTCTTCCTAGATTAATCATTTATGTAGCAAGGATATGTTAGGAATACACAATTTTTCAACAACGAAAAGTATGTGACACTCAGGGCCATCATTAAGACACAAATTTAGATTTATAGTTTACAAAGACTGTTCAGTCTGTCTGTGTATATATTTTTTCTATCTTTATATTAACAATATTAGATTTGGCTGAAAGTTTCATATTGTAGTTTTATAAACATTAAAGAATTTAAGCATTTTAAATGACAAGTATTACAAATATCCAAAGTGATACAACTATTTAGATACTTCCTTCCTTACCCTCCAAATACATAGAAAGTATGATATATAATGTGATGTATTATAGTTTCTAAACCTGTTCCTATATGTGAAGAAGAGGGAAATACAGTATCTTCATACGAAGAAATTCCATACTTTTTATCATGTAGTAAATATCTGCTTTCCAAAAATGTACCTATGTCACCAGTACCCAGTTTTTGTTTTTGTTTTATTAATAGATTATATGTTCTAAGATTTCAGAACAGTAGTAGTCCCCACTTATCCATGGAGAATATGTTCTAAGACCCTCTGTGGATGCCTGAAACCATGGATAGTACTGAAAGCTATATATACCTATACTATGATTTTTCTTATACACACCTATGATAAAGTTTATAGATTAGGCACAGAAAGAGATTAACAACATTATTTAATATAAAATTTACCAATTATAACAATATAATCCAATAAAAGTTATGTGAATATGGTCCCTCTCTCTTAACATTTCTTTTTTTTTTTCTTTCTTTCTTTTTTGAAATGGAATCTTGCTCTGTCACCCAGGCTGGAGTGCAGTGGTGCGATCTCGGCTCACCGCAATATTCACCTCCTGGGTTCAGGCGAATCTCCTGTCTCAGTCTCTTGAGTACCTGGGACTATAGGCGGGTGCCAACATGCATAGCTAATTTTTTGTACTTTTAGTAGAGATGCGGTTTCACCATGTTAGCCAGGATGGTCTCGATCTCCTGACCTCGTGATCCGCCCACCTTGGCCTCCCAAAGTGCTGAGATTACAGGTGTGAGCCACCATGCCCATCCTCTCTTAACATTTTCTATTGTACTATAGATCTTAGCAACCTCAGTGTATAGAAAGAAAAATATATATTTTTCTTTCCCTATTGAGGATTTTGACCTTTTCACTTTAAGGAACCACTTTACAACTTCTCTTTCACATATCCAAATTGCTGCACATCACTGCTCTTGCACTTATGAAATAGAATAAGGGTGACTTGAACACAAGCACTGTGATACCAACAGTTGATCTGACAACCCAGCTAGCTCCTTAGTGATTCACCCACAGGAAGCGCAGACAGCATGGATTTGTGGGACAAAGGGATGATTCACATTCAGTTCCTCCTGAGATGGGGTAAAAATCTCATCGTGTTCTTCAGAACTGTGTGCAATTCAAAACTTAGAAATTGTTTATTCTTGGAATTTTCCATTAAATAATTTCAAACTGCAATTGACCACTGGTAATTGAAAACTGTGGAAAGTGAAACTGGGATAAGGAGGGCTACTGTACTATTGTTTTTCCATACATTTTCAACTCATTTTATTTCAGAAGAAATTCTATTATAAATGTATTCCGATTTTGTTTTTGCTTTGGTAGAACACCTTAGGAAAACTGAGAATGGCGGTCAAAAGTATAACGTTTTTAGTTGGTTACTGGGACAGCCAAAAACAATCAACCACTTACTCCTAAAGATCCTTCTACTATATAAACGTCCCCACAGTTCAAATTACAGATATTCAGTTTACAAAACTTTGGTTGACATTATGATTAAGGGTATAAAAAGTTTAAAATACTATGTTAACATTTGAACACTCATGTTCCAACAGGCTATGGAAAGGAAATGGAGCATTCATATAGACAGATAAATCTTTTAATTTTAGTCATTGAAAAATTACAGCTAATCAATTATCAATCATGTTGGAGACAACTATGAAAAGATATACTTAAAATACCTGTATTTTTCTTTTCCATTGGTATAGAAGACTTCATTTTTAAAATATCAAAATAAATCATTAATTTATATGGATTATGAATTATATGTATTTGCATTCCAAAAGCAATTTTAAAATTAGGTAACTTTCAATTATCTTTAAAATTTCTAATTAAAAATAGACATTAATTTCAGTTTTTCCAGCTTCTCTTTGGCATAAATAAGTTTTATACACTGTCATTTGACTCTTTTCTATGTACTAATTTATTAAGTTATTTAATGTTTATTATATTTTAATCTCATTACGTTAGTGCATTTTTTATAAAGAATATTAGACAAAGTAACTTGTATATTTGCTTATAAAGCCAATATAAACTAAAATACTTTTCAGAAAATATGATAAACTTTACACACTAATTTTGAGATTTCAGTTTTAGCCTGAAATTAAGTTTCATAAAAACTTTAAAAGTA